>NC_141538.1:1935000-2272500 GCF_021556685.1 Rattus norvegicus | reverse complement strand
GATCCCTGGGTCTCATTGGCTAACCATCCTAGCTTGGAGCTCTCTTGTCAAGGTCAAATCAAGTGAGAGACACTATTTCAAAAACAATGTGGATGGTGTCTGAACAGCGACACATGAGTTTGATGTCTGACCTACATAACTATTCATGTGCAGACACACACACAAACACACACACACACACACACACACACACACACACAGAGAGAGAGAGAGAGAGAGAGAGAGAGAGAAATATACAAACAAATTCACACAATTTTTTCTTTAAATACATAGAAACAAATGCAAGAGAAAAGAAAAATCAGAAAAAAGTTCCCGAAGGACAGAAAAATTGTTATGACTTATCCTAATTATTTTCAAATGCTACCAAAACTTGTAAATATGACAGTGATAATGCATTTTCTAGTGAAATCAATTTTACTGCCAAACTGTTCTGAAGACCAACTGACTTGTTGCCAAATTGTTCTCTGAAAACTGGCTCATTCCTACTCATCACTGTCCTCCTACCTTTTTATTAAGCCAAAATCCTTTCTTTCAATCTCAAGACCTAGCTTAAACCTAATATACCTCTTGCAGTCAGATCACTGTGGTTCCTATATACCTCCCTGTTGAATTTTCTCAGAAACTTCAATGCTCTTCTCCATCAGTTTGTGTCTCTGAATCAACTCTTGTTTGGTTTGCCCCAATGGCTGCTGCACTAATGCCATGCCCCTGCTAACTTCTTCAGGTTGCTTCAACTAGCTCTTTTGTGTATTTCACAGCTTGGACACCATCAATAAGTATTGAATGAGGCAGAGAAAATTCGGAGTAATATCTTTTGAAAGCCATTCTAGTCATTTGTGAACTCAGTGCATCTGCACTTCAACATAGTGAAAAAAGGAGCTCTGGCATTTTAGGGTAGCAGGTCCTACAGAGTGAACATAAAGAAACTGTATTCCAAAGGTACTGGCTATATGGAGAGACAGCGGATAACAGCTGCCTCTGCACAGTTTCCCCTGGGACCCACAAATGCTTCATCCCACAATCCTCAAACCTGCCTCATATCAACAAGGAGGGGAGGGACTCAGACAAGTGGAAGCACCAGATTGATCTGTGACTGCTTATGAAGGCCACATGGATAAGGGCAGAGAGATCCCTGCTAGGCATAAACACAAATTCATAGCTGGGTGGTGTTGGTTGTTCTTTTAAAAGAAAATAGACTTGTTTGGAAGATGTACCTACTCAAACCATGCCTGGGACCTGGGCAGTATTTTGGTTGCATTCCTGTAGCTGCAGTCCCTGACTGACTCCATGAGTATGTGAGTGCAGAAAGGCCTGTGCAGCAGTACAATCTCTGTTCCTTGTCCTGGATACTTTAGGACGAGCAGCTAAAGTCTCCCACTGCTTTGACTTCCTGCACCATGGTTGGCTATACTTTCAAATATGAGCAAAAATAAACCCTGTGTGCTTTAAGTTGCTTTTGTCAGGATATTTTATCACAGGTGCAAGGAAAGAAGTTCAGAAATCACTACAAGATGAAGTAGGATACAGAGGAGAAATGGTGGAAAACCTTGGGAAGAAATTACAACCTAGATTGAGAGATGCCTACAGGGGAGAATTTGCATGCCAATCAAAGCCAGATACCACACAGAGTGAGAAGAGTAAAAAGATGAGTGATACCACAGCTGAAGTTGAAGAAGCACAAAAGAGTGAAACTCTCACTTTAACATTGTAATTATGGGAGCTGAGGAGATAGGATAGACCATAGAATGCTTTACTTTCAATCATTTGAAATTATATTTAAATCCCAGCACCCACATAAAAAAGAAGGTCATGGTGACAAGCATCTGTATCCCAAGCTCTGGAAATGTAGACAAAGGAGTATCCCTGGGGCTTACTGGCTACACAAGTCAGTGAGATCCAGATTGAGTAAGAGAACTGTCTCAGAAAATAAGGTGTAGAGTACCATAAACTCGGCATAAACTCTGGCCCTAATACATACACACACAAATGTGTGCATACTCATACTTCTTCAATTATATATATATATGTATATATATATATATATACACACAAAAATGCACACACACACACACACACACACACACACACACACACACACACACACACACACACATTCTGAGTCTTCCCTGAAAGAGGGAAGACTAATGTCTCACAGATTTCACAGGGAAGGGTTTCTGTGCTAGAGGTCAGGGGTGAGTTTTCCCATCGGGAAGTCTAAAATTGAGGCTAAGCTGAAACATGACAAAATTAAATGGATTAAAAAATAAAGCAACAGAGCTGGCTATTTAAAGGGGAAGGTACAAATTACATCAGCAGGAATTCTTTGCAGTGATCCAACTACACTTGTTTACAAGAAGATCCTTAATATAGCACTTCAAATAGAAGCTCTGGACTGTAGTAAATTAGCCGAATACCAATCCCAAGAAGAATTGTACAAAACACAAATTGGTAAATGCTAATTCATTGAATAACCAATTTACCTAAAACTCGCAGAAGACTCCTATAAACCTAGTTCTCACTGTTTACCTTTATAGCAATGGTAAAAATCTAGAGTGGCCTTGTCCCAAAGCTTGCACACATGAGCATTTTTTTTAATACTTACAAATGTGGTTTGATGTGTATATAGTGATGATATGTATTCTGGCAGATGATATATTTCCATTGTCTCCACTGCCTATTCTCTACCTCCAAAACTGAGATGGGGTTAAAAGAAACATCAATCAGGGGCTGGTGGCTCATGCCTGAAATTCCAGCACTTGCCAGGGTCATTTCTCTTCTTTGCACAGAAGTTTAAGGTGAGTCATAAAATCAGATTGCCTTTCACCTTGGCTGTCTGAGCTCAGTATTTCATTCACTAATAGCAAATCACTCTTATTAGAACCTGCTCGAATACAATAGATAGGGGGAAATAGTCTTACTCATAGGAAATAGTGTTAGCATAGGAAAAAAGTAGCCTTAGCATAGGAAGTAATATTAACCATAAATGGCACCTTTCAGAACAAAATGAAACTTCTGAATGGCAAAGAACACTGTCATTAGGACAACATGGCATCCTACAGAAAGGAATAAAATTTACCAACTACATATCTGATATATTGGGAATATTTGAAATATCTAAAAATCTAAAAAAAAAAAAATCCCCGACATCAAGAAACCAAACAACTTAATTAAAAATAGGGTACAAATTAAACAAAGTGTTATCAAAGATGAAATGAAAATGGCTAAGAAACACACAAATGTTCAATATCCTTAATCATCAGGAAAATGAAAATGAAAGCTACTTGGAGATTTCATCTTACATCAGTTAGAATCGCCAAGCTCAAAGAAAGGATGTGAACTAAGAGAATGCACTTTCATTGTGGTTAAGCCTGAAATTTATATAGTCACTATGGAAATCAGTGTGATGGTTCCTCAGGAAGCTGGACATTTACCTCAAGATCCAGCTATAATATTCTTGTTCATATATGCAAAGAATCTTTTACTTTCTACAAACACATATGCTCAATCATTTTCATAACTGCTCCACTCATAAAAAATGTGATACATTTAAGTATTAGAGTATTACTGGATCATTTTTAGAAAATGAGATTATTAAATTCCCAGGTAAATGGATGATGCTAGAAAGTAATTTATATGGGTGAGGTAACCCAGAACCCAAAAGACAAATGTAGTATGTATTTACATATATGAGAATGTTAGCTTTTAAATCTTTGATATAGGTATACTCCATATAATGGCCAGAAGTTAGGTACAGAGTAAGTCACTGGAGGGGAGAAAGTGATACAAGTCTACCTAGGAAGGAAAAATAAAATAGATATTTATGGGTGGACTATAAGGCAAATATCAAACAGGAGGGAAGAGAAGAACAAAGACAGAAACACTGGGGAAGACAAGTAAGACTAAAGGCCATTTGAGGTGTCATGGAAATTTGCTATTATAGAAACTTGCAAAATTTCTGAAAGTAAATGGAATTATCAAATAGCTGGGAAGACAGAACACCAACAAGACATCTCTCCTCACCATATGAAACCTTCCAGTACAGAAATGGGTTGCAACAATTAACATAATTAAGAGAGTTCCCCACAAACATGCCCAGAGGCCAACCTAATATTGGCAATCCTTATCTGAAACTCTCTTTCTAGCTGATCCTAGGTCCTGTCAATTTCATAATTAAAGGGATCAGGAGCAAGTAGATATGTGGAATAAATTAAGTATCCAAAAATGTTGTGTATAAGTGTGGTTGTCTGAATATACCTGGCACAGAAAATGGCATCATTTTCTCCTTGCTGGAGAAACTAGGAATGAGATTTGAGACCCTCCTCCTAGCTGTCTGAAAATAGTCGGATCCTGGCTTCCCGTTAATGAAATGTAGAATTCAGCCTCTCTAGCATCATTCCTGTCTAGACAGTGCCATGTTCCTGCCTTGATAATAATGAACTGTGGAGCTGAATTTGCATACCAACTCTAATTAAATATTGTCCTTTATAAGAGTTGTCTTAGTTATAGTGTCTCTTCACAGCAACAGACAATCTAAGACTGTTCATTTGAAATTTTCAGGGAAAAATATATTTAAAACAAAGATCAGAGCACACAGAAGTTAATGCCTGTAAGTTTTTTCCTCAGAATTTTGGAGAACAACAGTACAAGGAGAGCAGAAATAAATGGTAGACAAAGAGAAATAATTGTAATATTCAAATTTCTCTATATTAATTCTACCAATAGGATGAATATGTATTATAAAATGGGGATCTATTACTCTGACTTATGTGATACAGTCTGGGTAGTCAAGTTCTCAGCTCCAATAGAGGGCAGACTGAGACCTCACCAGTTGTTCTGTACTTAAGACTGGATGACTCAGAAGACTCAGTCTGATAATAAAGGCCTGGGGGATCTCCTGAAGAACTGGGGTCATCAGTTTTCATTGGAACATTGAAGAAACTGGGTTCTAGTATTGATAAATGAACAATCAATATAACTACAAGAGGTTAGGTACAAATATAAAAATAATGGACAGAACAGAAATAATAGCTATGTACTCTGACAATAGAAAGTCAAAGCAGTGTTAAGAGAGAATCCTGCTTTCTCCTCAGACCTCCTTCCCACTGGGTCTCCCAGATGATCACCCTACTCTGAAAATGCGCCCCTATTCTAGCTAATCCTTCCTGGAAGTGTGTATCAAGTCACATATCTCTGAGTGGATTCCATATCCAACCAGGCTTGCAATGAAAGTTAGCCATCAATTAGGATCTCCTCCCTTGTCCTTCAGTGCTCCATGCCTAGTGCTCCCCATAGGCCTTGGAATATATGGAGCCACTGGAGAGAAGAGACGTCTCATATTTCAGGCACGCCTGGGATGCTTAGTGGACAACATTGCCAAACATACTTTAACAAGGCCACACATCAAAATAGTGCCATTCCATAGGGATCAAACATTCAAACCTATGAGCCTATGTGGGAGGGGGCCAGTACTACTATTTAAACCATGACAATACAAAGTGTATTTCCTCATAGGCAAAAGCAGAAAAGATTAATTAACTTTGAAGAATATAGTTAAGATAAGGTCACATATAAGCACACGTGTGTGCATGCATCTCTGTGTGTGTGGGTGTGTGTGTGTGTCTGTATGTGTGTGTGTCTGTATTTGTGCACATGAATGTGTTTATGTACATGCCCATGTATGTATTGAATATACATGTGTATTTGCATGTATGGATGATTAAATCTGTGTATGTATATGTATATGCGTGCATGTATGAATTTTGTATATATGTATGTATATATGTATGTTTGGATGGATATGTAGCAGATATGAATATGTATATGTGTGAGCCTGTTACCAGAGGCTTTCCACTGAGATCTCTGGGGTGGGGGTTGTGTGTGGCAGGGGAGGTTCTGGTAGCATTTCAGAAGAGCAGCTCTCTTTCCTGACCGCGGTGCTCCAGCTCTTATGGCAGAAGCTGTCAAATGAAGGAGGAGTTTATCACACAACTTTAGTACTTCTGGATAGGATCTTTATCTACAATTTTGAGGTGTTTTGGGGTCTGACAGTAGCTGCTTCCTACATGATTCATCAGAAAGGTTAGGGATTTCTCATCTACATATGGAAGGGCTTAGAGTGTTGCCCTGTGTGACTGATGGTCACAAATCTCTCTGGTGGAAGGGTCACTGCAGGGGATTGCTGCTACATGACAGGGGCCTGGTGCATGAGCAAGCAGAGCTCCTCCATCCTGTCAGTGTTGCTGGGGCTTTTAGCTTTAACTAAACCTTACCAGCCTTCCACCCATGACCCACCATCCTGCATTTGTGTTTATGTATGTATATGTGTATGTATGTAAGCATGTATGTATGTATGTATGTATGTATGTATGTATGTATGTGTATTTATGTGTTTATTTGTCTCTGTATGTGTATGTATAAATGGTGTGTGTGTGTGTGTGTGTGTGTGTGTGTGTGTGTGTGTATGAAACAAAGTCCAAAAGAAAACTGTCAGAGTCAATTTTGATCATCAACCTAACATGATAGAGAATTAATACAATTCATGCCTCTGGGAGAGTCTTTGAGGGCATTTCCATGAAGGAATAATTAACAAGGAGGAAACCATATTATGACACGAGAACTCAGATTCTTTACCCTACCCACCTGTTCTAACTACGACTTCATATGAATCCTCCATACCTTATGAACCAGAAGGGGGCAAACTCATGAGCTGAGCAGCTGCTGAATCCTTATCTTTTATAGTGTCAGACTTCCCAAATTGAATAGTGTGAGCAAACCTAATAACTCTTATTATGCATTCATTCTATCACATCTACTCCTCTAGTGATCCTGACTCATACAAGAGCTCTCTGTCAAACGATGGTTTTTGTTATTTCTGTGTCTGAAGAAGGGGTAAAAGGCCTGTCACCCAGTGTTCTGAATAGACAGGATTTCTAATGAGCCCAGAGCTGTAATTATTCTCTTTCTTTCCTGAAGAGAATTTCTTAATCACTGATGTAAGAACACTTCCTATTCCACAAACAAGCTTTTCTTTCAGAAAGGAAATGTCCTAGGGGAATATAATTGAAAAAATAATGTCATTTATTCATGGAGTCACTGAACATAGGCCATAAATGTGACACTTCACTATCACTGGCAGGTAGCAATGTCATCTTCTACTTCAGTGTTCTTTTCACCTCAGAGTGCTCAAGTCAGTGTCTGATCTCAAGAGATTCTGAACCTTGACAGTGAAGGAATAGGTATGGGAAAAGGTGAGCATCTATTACATCTGTTTGACCTCTAGAAAGTGACTTTGTTTTTGAGCCCAAATTTTCTCCTCTGTAAACTGGCTGCCTCTTCAATTCTGCTCAAGTAATGGTGATGCCATATACCATGCATGTGTGCATTAGATCAACCAAGCAGGTAACTACAGGAAGTATAGGTGAAGAAAAGGAAATGGTCAAAGAGAGGCTTAATAGATGGCTCATTTGGTAAAGTGCTTACTACAGTAGCATACAAACCTTGTTTTGACCCCCTGAGCATTGTGTTACATTCTTGCAATTCCAGTTTTGAGGAAAGGGAGACAGATGCTCCCTGAAGCCTTGTGTCTAGCCTAATTTGTGAGCCCCAAACCAACAAGAGAGCCTGATTTTATAGATCAAGACGGGTAGTAGTAATGCACAAAACCACTGAGATTGACCCTCTATTTCCACATAAATATACACACACACATAAACACTTGCACACACATATACACCAAGATATATACAAAGAAACATATAGATGAAGTGCAGGTTGAAAATGCTGTTTTGAGACTAATTACTGCCAAACCTAGAGAACATATTTGGTCTCAGTTTTCAGAACTCTATAATACCTATCCTCCTCTTAACAGCTGAGCTCTCAGCTTTGACACTCAGAGTGAGTGGAAGCTCTGGCCTCTTCCCCCTACTACGTTGAGATGGGGCACTTTTGTCAGGAACCCAACAAGCATTTTCTGTATAGGCTTTGAGGAGGAACACTTACGTTGTCTCAAGTTGTTTCCATGGCAATTTCAACTTTAGCATAATCCTCTTGGAGATAAGGCAGGGTCTATTAGTCATGATGCAAGTACTTGTAGAGAAAAGCATTTCTACTGTTCAACAAAAATGTTGCTGCTCTTTTTATATGACTGTGAGTAAATGACTGTTGGTTTGTATCTAACTTTGCTATTTACTTCAGATAATATTACAGCTGTGAGTCAGTCTGTACCCAGAAGGACTAACAAAACAGATTCAGACAGCCTTGCTCAAAAGTAAACTGAAGAAGTCTAGTCACTGTGACCACACTAGAAAGAGGAACAAAGACCCATTTATCCTCAAATACATGAGTTTCAAGTTTAGACAGAGGTTAAGATATCTAAATAGCTAAGAAGTCTTGGTTAATGTGTGGGCCTGCCCATCATTTTTGTCTGCCTACAGTCTCTTCTTAGGTGGTCAGCTTACTGCCATAACTGAGTGAAATCTCTGCCTGGAGATAAGCTCCACCTCTAGCTGAAACAAGAAGGCCATTTTTTCTTCTTCTTTTGAAATAAGATTCCTGGGGATATTCCATATAGCTCAAAGGAGGGTCAGAGATTTCTATTCAGAATACCATTATTATTGACAAAAAGGCTATGAGAGCAAGTGAAGAAACTAACAGAAGCTTCCTAAAACTTCAGAGTTATCCCAAACCACTCATTTCAGAACACCTAAAGGAGATTTCCTAAAACAGTGGTTAATCACTTTTTCCAAAATTCAATGGACATAGAAGCATAATATCACGAAGTATATGATAAAGATTGTGCCTGGTTAACCTGCTTAGAAGTTGCATTACCTGGGAATGGCTGACTATCCAAGATGAGCACACAGAAAGCTGACAGTCGGTGGAAGACTGGAATCACTGCCTGCATTGTGTGTCTATGTCCTTTATGTAGAGCCAGATACTAGAACCAGCTTGACTCGGAAAAGCATAGCAGTCAGTAATAGATATCTTCCTACATGAATCATAACATCACATTTCAAAACCGAAAGCCTGAAGCTAAGCTGTGTTTCACTAGGTAACCCTAGTTGATATGAAGTTTGCTGTGTAGATGAATCTGGCTTTGAACACATCATATTTTTATTACTTCTGCCTCCCAGTGCTGAGGTTGAAGGCATCAACCATCATGTTGGCCTAACTCTTCTTTCTCTAGTCTCCATCATCTTATCTTCAATTGATATTTTGGAGCAGTAGGTCAAGTCCTTTGGCCCTTTCAGTGTAGGAGATTTTGGGCAAACAATATGATGCATTCTCATCTCTAGATATGATAATGTATCTGCCATATATGACAATGAATGAGTTCCCCTCTGAAAATACTCCTGCTTTAGTTGCTGATGGAGGCACAACTTAGTATAACCATTGCTTTCTGAAATTATTAAGTCTCTCTTCAGCATTACCTCCAGTGTGTACTTATAACTTTATAGCTAACAAGATTCATCTTGCTGTGCTGCTCTTGACAAGGAGTGACTCTTCATAATAAAGAAGCTTTTCCTGTTCTTCAGTCACTGGGACATTTTTAATGTTAGTTTTAACTGTTGAGACCATGTTGAATCAACTGGAGAGAGACTCATTGAGTGATTGTCAAGATATTATTGACCTGTGACAATATCTGTAGGGAATTATCATGATTATTTTGCTTAAGTTAGAAGAATTTATCACTGTGACTAGCACAGTTCCATAGGCAGAAATCCTGAACTAAGTAAGAAGGGAGGTTATCTAAACACAGGCATTCATGCATTTCATACTTTCTTTCACAATTAAAAATATGATATGATAATTCCCTTAAACTTCTAATTCTCCAACTTAACTTCAGTGATGTAGGAACCAGAAACTATGATAAAAAAAGAAAAAAAATGATTTCTCCATTTTGATACTTCTTTGGGGATATGTTATCATAACAGGAACAGAGTATGACTGTCATTGAACTAGAACTTGATGAACAGTGACCATGCAACCACCAAGACCTTGTACATCAACCTACAGGGCATAGAGGCATTTTCATTACCATCTGCTTTCTGGGGCTTAGTTGAATGGAACTTCCATATGTAATGAAATGCAGAAAATGAAAAAACACATGACTGCACAAATTACCGAGAGTGATGGTTAATCAATCACTCAATCCCCAGAAACACATTTATGCTACCTTCTCCAGGAGAACGATGCATAATAGAGGAGAGGGAGAGATGAAGAAATGTTGTCTTATGGCAGGGTTTCACTGTGACATGGACTACAGTCAATGGACCTGTACAAAATTTGACTAAAAATAGTCAATCATAGATAAAGAAGGAGCCAAGTGACCCTATTCCTTCCTTCATGAACTATGAGCTACTGATGGATTCTAGGAAAGAAACAGTGACTTCCAAACAAAACAGATACAAAAATGGGAAAAGGGCTTGTGGAGGTGGAGGTGGATAAAATAGAAGGGGTGGACAGGAGATAAGTGTTGTGTAATACAGTCATCAAAATGCACTACACACTTGTAGAAAACTATCAAATGAAAAAATTACTAAATTTTAATAAACTAAAGTGAAATAAAGAAAAATGTAGAATATATTATGTTTGAACAGTTTGGGAGCAAGTTAGCACAAACAGTGTAATACACTTTGATCTGCACCCTCACATTCTGTGGTCAAGAAGCTCATTATATGGGAGCAGATTGTCACATTCTTAGGGCAAAACCTGGAATAGGCCATTGCCAAGGATATCTGAAGGACTAATTGCTAAGCTTGTGAGAAGAGTAGAATCTCAGTATCTACTCTGGTGAATGGTATACTATACAACAGTCCTTATTACATGTGCCAAACTTCTTATGCAAGATGATTTTAGGTAAAAGTAGGATGGCTAATCTGGGCCTTCAGGTAGAAGTACCACGTAGCCACGGAAACAGTTCCCTGACTACATGTCTGGCAGAGTTATCTAGATTAAATAAATGAAAATAGAATACCTACCCTGAATGTAGGCAGCAATGTCCTATGGACTGGTGCCCCAAACACAATAAAGGGAGAGAGAGAGAGAGAGAGAGAGAGAGAGAGAGAGAGAGAGAGAGTTTAGAAATTTAGAGTGATAGGGTGGGAAGGGGAGTAGGAAGTGGATAAGAACAAAGTTTCTTGCATACATGTACATGTATGAAATTATAAACAATATTTAAAATAGTGAATTGAAGGACAAAGAAGCTGACCACAAACATTTTTCTCTCTGTGCTTCCTGACTGCCAATTCAATGTGATAGCTGGCTCCTGCTCCTGCCACCATGCTTTGCCCACCATGATAGACAGTGTATCCTTTAACTGTGAGCCAAAGTAAACCCTTTCTCCATTAAGTTGCTTTGTCACATTTATTCTTATAATAACAAGGCTGAGAAAAAGGATGATTACCTAAAAATCCAACTGCTAAGTTGTTGATGCCAGTAAAAAGAAAAGTGCAAGAAAAACATTAGTGTGAAGGGTGTGGGTGTCACAGCATGATTCGCTAGGGCATCTGAGGATTACCTGAACATTGCATAACAGCTTCTGAAGAAGGGATGGGTGAAAACATTCAACATTTTCCGGAAGCAAATAAAATAGGAAATTTTGCAGAGCAGAAGGGCAAACTTCAGAATCTGTCATGAAAGGATGGATTGATTTAAAGAGCTTCTGAACCCCAAGAAGAAGGAGTGGCCATATTCATAGCTAGAAACAGAGCCTTGGGAAATCAGTATTGAACTTAAAGTAACAGTTATGATACCACATGACATCCTTGGAAGAAAGAGCATGACAGAGATCTTGCTCCTGGCGGAGAGCCAGTAGGACAAGGGCTTCCAGAACTATCGACCTTTGCTAAGTGTAAGGTTTGTTGTGTAAAAATGTACATAATTTACTTTTTGTTCTTCTTTTGGAAAATGTCCTCAATGCCAAGGTTTATGTCTCCATGATAATTAGAAGTAGCATAAGTCCATGGCAGGTTGTGAAAGGTTTGTCTTATATCCTTACCAGAAAGATAAAAGCTATGACTTTGGGATAGCCGTTAAGGCTGTAAGAAAGAATTCTGAAAACTTGAGTTCAAATTATATGAGGGGCTTCACAGACATAAAAGACCAGCTGCACTATGAGCCAGATAATCAGACAGGCACAAAGAGAAAAAGATAAGGACATTTGAAAAGTGGTAACCAGAGGACAAAAGCACACCCAGCTAGCTTGTTTTCTGTGCTTACCAAGCAGGCACATTGCTGAGTTCAAGGTCATCCTGGGACAGAGCTAATTTGGGCCAACCATGGTGTTGATCCCACCCAGCTAGCTTGTTTTCTGTTCTTACAGATTTTAGAGAGATCTCTGAATTCATATGCCATGATAAAAAAAGTGTACTTACTGATTTTTCTGTAAATCTATGGGCTATAGACATAAAATGCTAATTAGTGAGATAATCGTAAGGGAACCAGGAATAAATAACTGGATTGATATGTAAATAAAATACTATGTTTTGGTCTGCAGGAGAGAATTATCCAGAAAGAACTGCTTGAAGAGTGAACACAGCTCTTTAGAATATATTCTAGAAAATTCAGTATTTTTTTTCTTAGCAGCTTTTCTGACCTTGGTCAGAAAACCCATATGCTAATAGAGAATTTTTAGCTTTTTTGCTAGCACATGAGAACTGTCTCTAACATTGAGTTGTCTCTAGCAGACAGCTGACTTGAGCAGTCTGCTGTCTTGATCAGAGGGCTGTCCCAAGCAGAAAGCTATCTTGCACATATAAAAGGCTGTCAGATTGAGCCATGATTGACTTCAAGTTGTTCTTTTGGGGTTTCCAAACACCCTTTATCAGGACACCTGATTAGCTCAAGTATGCTTCTTGCCACAACAGATAATATTTTACATTTATTTACTGAGAGATGACAGACTGTTAATGGTATGGCATATGACAAATGTTGAGGTTAGAGAAGGTTTTCTCTTTCAAGCATGAAAACATAATCAAGCAGGTGAAGAAATTGATTGAAACAGTCCAAGACCTAAAAGTGGACTTCAAAACAACAGAGAAATGACAAATGGATGGAAGTATGGGTATGGAAAACCTAGGAAAGTGATCAGGACCTACAGCTACAGCCTTTATCCACACAAGATAAGAGAAAAAAGACATTCTAGACATAGAAGATCCTATAAAAGTCACGAACACATAGGTCAAATAAAATACAAAGTACAAATAGTTCTTAACCCCAAATTTCCAAGAAATTCAGGGCAAAGTAAAAGACCAACCTAAAAATAATAGAAATAGAAGAGGATGGAGATTCTCAGTTCAAAGTGCCCGAAAACATCTTCAACAAAATTAAAGAAGAAAATTTCCCTAACCTAAGGAAAGAGATGGCCATAAATGTACAAGAAGCATACAGAGCACCAATAGTTTGGACCAGAAAAGAATGTCTTTCCATCGCTTAATAATCAAAGCACTAAATACACAGAATATTTAAAGCTGTAAGGGAAAAAGTCTAAGAAACATAAAAAGACAGACAAATTAGAATAACACCAGGCTTCTCACCTGGGACAGTAAAAGAAAGTAGATCATGGACAGATGTCATGCTGAAACTAAGAACAGAAATACCAGCCCAGGTTGTTATATCTAGCAATACTCTCAATCACCGTAGATGGAGAAAAAGTAGATATTCCATTATAAATTGAAATTTAAACAATATCTCTTTGCAATTCAAGTCATACAGATGATATTAGAAGCAAAATTACAACACAATGAGTATAACTATACGCAAGAGAAAACAAGACACTAATCATCTCACAAGAAAACCAAAAGAGAATTACACACAATTAATAGCACCTCCAATCACAAAAATAATAGAAACTAATTCTCATTGCCTTTTAATATCTTGAAACATCAACAAACTCAATTCTACAATTCCACAGGCCAACAGAATGGATACATAAATAGGATCCAGCATATAAGAAACAATCTCAGTGACAAAGACAGATTCTAACACAGTGTAGGAAAAAGCTTTTCAAGAAAATGGTGCCAAGAAATAAGCTAGAGTAGCAATTCTAATATCCATGAAAATAGACTTTCAACCAAAAGGTATCAAAAGACTTGGGGAAGGACACTTCATATTTATCAAAGGAAATATTCATACAGATGAAGTCTCAATTAATATCTATGCACTAAATGCTCAAAAAAAACAACTGGAAAATCCAGAAGAAATAAGATTTTCTAGACAGAGAGTGTGAATATATGAGGACAACCATACTCATAAACAAAATCGTACTAAAACTCAAAACACACATTGAGCCTCACACATTATTAGTGGGAAACTTTAACATGCAATTCTCACCAATTGACAAGTCATTGAAACATAAAATAAACTGCAACACAGTGAAACTAAAAAAAAAAGTTATGAAACAAATGGTTTTACAGATATCTATAAAACATTTCACCCTAAAACAGGAGCGTATACCTTCTTTTCAGCATCTAATGGAACCATGTCCAAAATTTACCTTATAATGTGACATAAAACACACCTCAAAAGATACAAGAACATTGAAATAATCCTTATATTCTTTCAGATCACAAAAAACTATGGCTGGACATCAAGAAAAATAAAAACAAAAGAAATTCTACATACTGATGAAAATCGAGTAACTATCTAATCAAAAATAATGTCAAGGAAGAAAGAAAGAACAAATGGAAGGAAGGAAGGAAGGAACAAAGGAAGGAAGGAAGGAAGATAGAAAGAAAGAAAGAACACTAAAATTCAATAAAAATGAAGGCACACCATATTCAAACTTAAGGTACAGAATGAAAGCAATGTTAAGGGAAGAATTTATAACATTAAGTTCTTCCAAAAAGAAATTGGAAAGATCCTATACTAGCAACATAACAGCATGCCTGAAAGCTCTAGAACAGAAGGTATGTAAAATACCTAAGAAAAGTGGATGGTATGAAATAGTCATACTCTGGGATGAAATCAACCAATAAGATACAGAGTGAAAATTTCAAAGAATCAAAAAAAAAAAAATCCGAAGTGTTTCTTGGAGAAAAATTAAGAAAATAGATAAACTCTTTAGAAATTAACTTAAGACACAGTATTCAATCTAACAAAATCAGGAAAGATAGGGAGACATAACAAAAGAAACTAAGAAAATGTTAAAAAAAATATATTTGCACTAAAAAAATAATTGAAGAAAACTGGAAAATCTAGAACTAATAATGATTTCTTAGAGAGAAAACAAGTACCAAAAGTTAAACCAAGATCAGATAAACTATCTGTAGAATCCTATAAACACTAAGGAAATAGAAGCAGCCATTAAAAACCTCTACCAAAACAAAACAAAACAAAAACAAAAACCCAGGACCAGATGATATTAGTTCAGAGTTCTACCAGACCTTCAAAGTATTCCACAAAATAAAAAAAAGGAAGATTATACAGTTCATTCTATTAAGCCACCCAATCACACTTATACCTAAACCACAGAAGGACCCCAAAAAGAAAGAATGCCTTAGTCCAATTTCACTTATGAATATCATTACCAAAACACTCAATAAAGTTCTAGCAAACAAAATCCTAAACACATCAAAATGATCATCCATCATCATCAAGTAGCCTTCATCTCAGGCATGCAGGGATGGTTCAATATACAGAAATTCATCAACATAATCCACAATATAAACAAACTGAAAGAAAAAGAAAACAAGATTATCTCATAGATGCTGAGAAAGCATTTGTCAAAACTCAACACCATTTCATGGTAAAAATCTTGGAAAATCAGGAATTGAAGGGTCATACCTAAACATTGTAAAAACAGTATATAGAAAATTAGTAGCCAACATCAAACTAAATGGAGAGAAACTTGAAGCAATCCAACTAAAATCAGGGAAAAGGAAACGCTACCCACTCTCTCCCTACCTATATAATATAGGACTTGAAGTTCTAGCCAGAGCAATTTGGCAATAGAATGAGAAGAAAGTGACCCGTCAAGCGGGTCCAGTTATTCAGGGTCCCGAAAAGGCCTTCCACCTGTGTATCATGGGGGTGAAGAGAAGAAGGAGAGTAAGCAAATGTTCTGTTGTTAAGGTCTCATTTATTGGGGAGAACATTACAGTTTTTAAGGTTTTCAGGGAGGGGGAGTGTCCTTGTAAAACACAAGGATGGAGGGAGGAGGGCATTCCAGCAGTGGTAGCAGAAGGTGAAGAGGTCATGCGATGGTGACACTGGAGTGTCTGGTGTCTGCTCAGACTGAAACATCCTGTGAAAGTTATCTTTCTGTGGCTTAAATTCATGGGAGCGGCTTTTGTCCAACAATCTCAAGGCTTCGTGGTAGTCATTTCAAGGTTGAACATCTGTGGCCATGCAGCCAAGAGTCACATAGCCACTTTGAGCCATACAGTCACAAAGCAGCCAGGCCCAAATCCAATACGGCTTCCTACAACAAAGTATAAAATTTGGAAAAAAAGTGAAAATATCACTATTTCAATATGATATTATACTTAAGTGACCAAAAATTTCCAAAAGAGAACTCGTAAACCTCATAAACTATTTTTAAAAAAATGGCTGGTTATAAAATTAACTCAAACAAATCAGTAGCTTTCCACTACTCAAAGGATAAACAGGTTGAGAAAGAAATTAGAGAAATGACACCCTTCAGGATAATCACAAATAATATAAAATACCTTGGGTGACTCTAACCAAGCAAGTGAAAGATCTGTATGACAAGAACTTCCAGACTCTGAAGAAAAGTTGAACCTATCAGAAGATCTCAAATCTCCCTTGCTTATGGATTGGCAGGATTAATATTGTAAAAATGGCCATTTGCTGATGGGAATCTATGGATTCATGCAATCACCATCAAAATTCCAACTCAGCTTTTCATAGAGTTAGGAAGAGCAATTTGAAAATTAATCTGGAATAAAAAACCCAGTATACTGAAAACTATACTCAAAAATAAAAGAACTCCTGAAGGAATTACAATCCCTAAACTCCAGCTTTATTGCATAGCAATGGTGATAAAAACTGTATGGTTTTGGTACTGATACAGGCAGATAAATCAGTGGAATAGAACTGAAGACCCTGATATGAACTCAAACACCTATGGTAATTTCATGTTTGACAAAGTACCTAAAACCAACCAGTGGCAAAGAAGACAGCATTTTCAACAAATGGTTCAACTGGAGATCATCAAGTAGAGGAATGTAAACTGATCCATTCTTATCACCTTGTATGAAGTTCAGTTCCTCAAGAACTACCACATAAAACCAGATACACATAAACTAATAGAAAAAAAGTGGGAACATGCCTGGAGCACATGGGCAGACAGGAAAAAGTTCTGAACAGAACACCAGAGGCTTATTCTCTAAGACTAAGAATTGACAAATGGAACCTCATAAATTTACATAGTTTCTGTAAAGCAAAGGATACTGTCATTAGAACAAAACACCAACCAACCAATTGGAAAAAAAAAAAACTTTACCAATCCCAATTCTGAAAGATGGTAAATTCCAATATAAACAAAGAACTCAAGAAGTAGATTCCAAAGAACAAAAACTCTATTTTATAAATGTAGTACAGAGCTAAAAGTAGAATTCTGAACTGTGAAATATCAATTGGCCAATAAATACTTAAAGAAATGTTCGACATCGTTAGTCCTCAGTAAAATGCAAATCTAAACATCCCTGAGATTTCACATCACACCAGTCAGAATGGGTAAGATCAAAAACCCAGGTGACAGCAGATGCTGGCAAGGATGTAGAGAAAGAAGGACACTCTTCCATTGTTGTTGGGGTAGCAAGCTGGTTCAATCATTGTGGAAATTAGTTTGGTGGTTTATTATTATTAAAAAATTGGACATAGTAGGACCTGAGGACCCAGCTATACCACTCTGGGCATAGGCGCAAAAAAAATGCTCCAACATATAAAAAGGACACATACTTCACAACGTTCATAGCAGCCTTATTTATAATACCCAGTGCTGGAAAGAACCCTGATGTCCTTCAACAGGGTAATGGATTCAGAAAATATGGTACATTTACACAATGGTACTACCAAGCTATTAAAAACAATGACTTCATTAAATTCTTAGGCAAATGGATGGTACTAGAAAATATCCTGAGTGTGGTAATCCAGTCACTAAAGAATGTCCATGGTATACCTCACTCATAAGTGGATATTAGCCAAAAAGCTCAGGAAATCTGATATAATTCACAGACTCCATAAAACAGAAGAAGAAGAAGAAGAAGAAGAAGAAGAAGAAGAAGAAGAAGAAGAAGAAGAAGAAGAAGAAGAAGAAGAAGAAGAAGAAGAAGAAGAAGAAGAGACTAAATCGTGTCTGTCTTGTATACTTCAGTTCTTCTTAGAAGAAGAAAAAAATACTCACAGGAGGATATATGGAGACAAACTGTGGAGCAGATACTGAATAAAAGGCAATCCAGAGACTGCCCCATTTGACAATCCATCCCATACAGAGCCAGCAAACCCAAACAATATTGTAGATGCAAAGAAGTGCATCCTGACAGGAGCAATAATGACTGAGCATGTAAGGTACTTGAAAGCCTGTAGCTTGTGATGAGCTAGTCTATTTTTCAAGTATGAAGTGAACCTAAATGTTAACTTTGGCCACAACTATTTTCTAGATCTACTACAAACTCTTAGTCTTCCTAGAAAATCAGATAAAATTTTATATATTTTGCAGTTGCAGAAAGAGATTTTGTGTGATTAAACTGTACAAATTCACTGGAGGTATAAGTAATGAGTTGGGTATACCTCCAAATCAGAGAGTCCCTCAGAGAACTAACTCCTTCCCTTGTGATTAGTCTGCCCTTCACCCTCAGCCCCACAAATTGCATGCTCTAACTCTGTTAATAAAACAATGCAAAATGGTCCTGATTATAACACTAGTATTATTTTTGGCCAAATGCTCTGTCAGGGACCCTGCTTGAGTTAGTGTTATATTGAAGAAAAGAAACTGTTCAAAGATTGAGTAATATTTCTCCTTTGTCTCTATAAACAACCAGTCCTGAATTAGTGAGTTTGTGCCATGCTCTGCTGCCATAACATTTAACTTCAAAGTTTCATTTGTTTGAGAAAAACAACGTCTACCCTGTCGAACTGAGCAATGCAAGTGTCTAACACAAATTAATGGTGTCTTCATTCTACCACTCTACTAAAGTCTACCTAAACAAATTTCAGCAGGATGTCTGCACCTTCTTAAAAACTGGCTTTTTTATCATGCAGACAGGAAAAAAGCAAGCATGGTATATTTATCAAAGAAGAAATAATCCTCAAGTAAATACTTGAACACTAGAACATATACAACAAACACATGCAAGTTTCACTGCATGTATATATTATGTATGTGTGTGAACTCATGTTTATGCAAGTGAATGTTTGGAGTCAGGACAATAACTCTCCCTCATGTGCCATGCATCTAGTTTTGTGAGTGTGTGTGTGTGTGTGTGTGTGTGTGTGTGTGTGTGTGCCTGTGTGCTTTTTTTAGTCGTTGTGGTTGATGTTTTATTTTATTTTTGTGACAGGAGTTCTTTTGTTTTTGTTTGAGGCTGGGTCCATGATGGTCTTGAACTCACAGAAATCAGTCTTCTTTTGCTTCTAAGTGAAGAACTCAAAGTCCTGGGCCACTCACACCAGCATCCATCTAATTTTCTGACACAGTTTGCATCCCTGACCTGGAGATCACCAATTAGGTTAGGCAAACTGCCTTTTCAGCTATGGGATCTACCTGCTTCTGCCTCCTAATGATTAGGATTACAGGCACATGCAAAAAAATCAACTTTATATATGTTCTTGGGATCAAATTCAAGTATTCAGACTTGCAAAGCAAATATTTTTCTGATTGAATTGTTCCCGGCCCCCAAACACATGGCAACTGGGAATGAGCAATAAATTCTTGGTTACATTCAGTACAGCATGTTAAACTACAGAGTTTACTCTTGAAACTGGTATGCATCTCTTCAAGGTGCTTGTTTGAATGTAGCATTTAGACTAAGGAATCCTGCTTAAACAAAACAGAAATGCTGAACCATTCAAGCTAGGGCATCAGGAAAATGCAAATATGCTTATTAACCTCAACCATAGTCTTCCAGTACACTCCAGAAACCTGGCAGATAAATAGTACTATGCTTTCCTCCACAGGCTTACTCACATATTCTGTGGGTCACCTTTTACTGCTGAACTATGTTGCATTTATGGTCCAAGGTTTTTATGTGGCTTATATCTTGGTCTATATGTTTATAATCATTACATTCTTACAAAATTATGCTGCAACAAAAATTTTAAAAGTCCTTTGAAAATAAGTTCAAGGGCCTGGAATAATGTACTAATAGTTAAGAACACTTGTTGTACAATAATGAGGACAAGAGTTAAGATCTCAGCACCTGAAAAACAAGCAAGGTATCCTGTCTACAGCTGTAATGCCAGATCTGAGGAGGTGGCAATAAGGGAAACGTGGAAGCTTAATGGCTTCTAGACTACGAGGGAGTACATGAGGCCCAGGATCAGGAAGAGACCCTACTAAAAAGAAAGAGTAATATATTCACACACTAATACCCTATTCTGGCCTCTGAGTACACAGGCACACACACACACAAACACACACACACACACACACACACAAACACACACAGTGAGACACACACATATAAATCAATTATTTAAATAAATAATCTTTAAAAAGAAAAGAGGTTCACAACAAAATCAATGAAAAGTGGGAGTGAAAAGAATAGTATTACATCAAACCCCACCCAAACTAGGAGTAGGTACATTTGTTTGGAATAAGTGTAACACATTTTTCTGATTTAACATATGTTCCTAAGAAGCTAAGGAAGAGTAAAACAGGTGGTTCCCAATACAGAAGTCTGTCCCAAAAGACAAAATTTAACCAAGGACAAGCAACATAACATATACCTGTAATCTCAGCACCCAGGAGAATGGCAAGTTTGAAACAAAGTGGATTATATCAAGATTCTACCTGAAAACAAACAGAACTTTAGACACATGTTAAGAGGAAACTTGAGGTTGCTGACGCTGCAGAGAGCCACTGGGCAGCACCCCACGAGCGAACTTGAGCCTCGGGACCACAGGTAAGACCAAATTTTCTGCTGCAGGAAAGCTGCCTGGTGAGCTTGGGACACACGGAAGCAGAATTTCTCTAGAACAGGGCACGTTCTGTGTTTACCGGAAGTCCCACACCCGCGGATCCCGGCCCGCAGCAGCTCTCTGCTCCCAGACCCGGTGAGAGAGAGACCCAACCTCCTGGTCAGGTGGGCACTCCTGAGGCTGCAGAGCGGAAGAGACCACCAACACTGCTCACCCCTGCCCACATCCCTGGCCCAAGAGGAAACTGTATAAGGCCTCTGGGCTCCCGTGGGGGAGGGCCCAGGAGCGGCAGGACCCCTGCCTGAGACACCGCCGGACCCTGAAGGAAACAGACCGGATAAACAGTTCTCTGCACCCAAATCCCATGGGAGGGAGAGCTAAACCTTCAGAGAGGCAGACAGGCCTGGGAAACCAGAAGAGACTGCTCCCTGCACACACATCTCGGACGCCAGAGGAAAAAGCCAAAGACCATCTGGAACCCTGGTGCACTGAAGCTCCCGGAAGGGGCGGCACAGGTCTTCCTGGTTGCTGCCACTGCAGAGAGCCACTGGACAGCACCCCACGAGCAAACCTGAGCCTCGGGACCACAGGTAAGACCAAATTTTCTGCTGCAAGAAAGCTGCCTGGTGAACTCAAGACACAGGCCCACAGGAACAGCTGAAGACCTGTAGAGAGGAAAAACTACACGCCCGAAAGCAGAACACTCTGTCCCCATAACTGACTGAAAGAGAGGAAAACAGGTCTACAGCACTCCTGACACACAGGCTTATAGGACAGTCTAGCCACTGTCAGAAATAGCAGAACAAAGTAACACTAGAGATAATCTGATGGCGAGAGGCAAGCGCAGGAACCCAAGCAACAGAAACCAAGACTACATGCCATCATCGGAGCCCAATTCTCCCACCAAAACAAACATGGAATATCCAAACACACCAGAAAAGCAAGATCTAGTTTCAAAATCATATTTGATCATGATGCTGGAGGACTTCAGGAAAGACCTGAACACACTTAGGGAAGCACAGGAAAACATTAATAAACAAGTAAAAGCCTACAGAGAGGAATCGCAAAAATCCCTGAAAGAATTCCAGGAAAACACAATCAAACAGTTGAAGGAATTAAAAATGGAAATAGAAGCAATCAAGAAAGAACACATGGAAACAACCCTGGATATAGAAAACCAAAAGAAGAGACAAGGAGCAGTAGATACAAGCTTCACCAACAGAATACAAGAGATGGAAGAGAGAATCTCAGGAGCAGAAGATTCCATAGAAATCATTGACTCACCTGTCAAAGATAATGTAAAGCGGAAAAAGCTACTGGTCCAAAACATACAGGAAATCCAGGACTCAATGAGAAGATCAAACCTAAGGATAATAGGTATAGAAGAGAGTGAAGACTCCCAGCTCAAAGGACCAGTAAATATCTTCAACAAAATCATAGAAGAAAACTTCCCTAACCTAAAAAAAGAGATACCCATAGACATACAGGAAGCCTACAGAACTCCAAATAGATTGGACCAGAAAAGAAACACCTCCCGTCACATAATTGTCAAAACACCAAACGCACAAAATAAAGAAAGAATATTAAAAGCAGTAAGGGAAAAAGGTCAAGTAACATATAAAGGGAGACCTATCAGAATCACACCAGACTTCTCACCAGAAACTATGAAGGCCAGAAGATCCTGGACTGATGTTATACAGACCCTAAGAGAACACAAATGCCAGCCCAGATTACTGTATCCAGCAAAACTCTCAATTAACATTGATGAAGAAACCAAGATATTCCATGACAAAACCAAATTTACACAATATCTTTCTACAAATCCAGCACTACAAAGGATAATAAATGGTAAAGCCCAACATAAGGAGGCAAGCTATACCCTAGAAAAAGCAAGAAACTAATCGTCTTGGCAACAAAACAAAGAGAATGAAAGCACACAAACATAACCTCACATCAAATATGAATATAACGGGAAGCAATAATCACTATTCCTTAATATCTCTCAATATCAATGGCCTCAACTCCCCAATAAAAAGACATAGATTAACAAACTGGATACGCAACGAGGACCCTGCATTCTGCTGCCTACAGGAAACACACCTCAGAGACAAAGACAGACACTACCTCAGAGTGAAAGGCTGGAAAACAACTTTCCAAGCAAATGGTCAGAAGAAGCAAGCTGGAGTAGCCATTCTAATATCAAATAAAATCAATTTCCAACTAAAAGTCATCAAAAAAGATAAGGAAGGACACTTCATATTCATCAAAGGAAAAATCCACCAAGATGAACTCTCAATCCTAAATATCTATGCCCCAAATACAAGGGCACCTACATATGTAAAAGAAACCTTACTAAAGCTCAAAACACACATTGCACCTCACACAATAATAGTGGGAGATTTCAACACCCCACTCTCATCAATGGACAGATCATGGAAACAGAAATTAAACAGTGATGTAGACAGACTAAGAGAAGTCATGAGCCAAATGGACTTAACGGATATTTATAGAACATTCTATCCTAAAGCAAAAGGATATACCTTCTTCTCAGCTCCTCATGGTACTTTCTCCAAAATTGACCATATAATTGGTCAAAAAACGGGCCTCAACAGGTACAGAAAGATAGAAATAATCCCATGCGTGCTATCGGACCACCACGGCCTAAAACTGGTCTTCAATAACAATAAGGGAAGAATGCCCACATATACGTGGAAATTGAACAATGCTCTACTCAATGATAACCTGGTCAAGGAAGAAATAAAGAAAGAAATTAAAAACTTTTTAGAATTTATTGAAAATGAAGATACAACATACTCAAACTTATGGGACACAATGAAAGCTGTGCTAAGAGGAAAACTCATAGCGCTGAGTGCCTGCAGAAAGAAACAGGAAAGAGCATATGTCAGCAGCTTGACAGCACACCTAAAAGCTCTAGAACAAAAAGAAGCAAATACACCCAGGAGGAGTAGAAGGCAGGAAATAATCAAACTCAGAGCTGAAATCAACCAAGTAGAAACAAAAAGGACCATAGAAAGAATCAACAGAACCAAAAGTTGGTTCTTTGAGAAAATCAACAAGATAGATAAACCCTTAGCCAGACTAACGAGAGGACACAGAGAGTGTGTCCAAATTAACAAAATCAGAAATGAAAAGGGAGACATAACTACAGATTCAGAGGAAATTCAAAAAATCATCAGATCTTACTATAAAAACCTATATTCAACAAAATTTGAAAATCTTCAGGAAATGGACAATTTCCTAGACAGATACCAGGTATCGAAGTTAAATCAGGAACAGATAAACCAGTTAAACAACCCCATAACTCCTAAGGAAATAGAAGCAGTCATTAAAGGTCTCCCAACCAAAAAGAGCCCAGGTCCAGACGGGTTTAGTGCAGAATTCTATCAAACCTTCATAGAAGACCTCATACCAATATTATCCAAACTATTCCACAAAATTGAAACAGATGGAGCCCTACCGAATTCCTTCTATGAAGCCACAATTACTCTTATACCTAAACCACACAAAGACACAACAAAGAAAGAGAACTTCAGACCAATTTCCCTTATGAATATCGACGCAAAAATACTCAATAAAATTCTGGCAAACCGAATTCAAGAGCACATCAAAACAATCATCCACCATGATCAAGTAGGCTTCATCCCAGGCATGCAGGGATGGTTTAATATACGGAAAACCATCAACGTGATCCATTATATAAACAAACTGAAAGAACAGAACCACATGATCATTTCATTAGATGCTGAGAAAGCATTTGACAAAATTCAACACACCTTCATGATAAAAGTCCTGGAAAGAATAGGAATTCAAGGCCCATACCTAAACATAGTAAAAGCCATATACAGCAAACCAGTTGCTAACATTAAACTAAATGGAGAGAAACTTGAAGCAATCCCACTAAAATCAGGGACTAGACAAGGCTGCCCACTCTCTCCCTACTTATTCAATATAGTTCTTGAAGTTCTAGCCAGAGCAATCAGACAACAAAAGGAGATCAAAGGGATACAGATCGGAAAAGAAGAGGTCAAAATATCACTATTTGCAGATGACATGATAGTATATTTAAGTGATCCCAAAAGTTCCACCAGAGAACTACTAAAGCTGATAAACAACTTCAGCAAAGTGGCTGGGTATAAAATTAACTCAAATAAATCAGTTGCCTTCCTCTATACAAAAGAGAAACAAGCCGAGAAAGAAATTAGGGAAACGACACCCTTCATAATAGACCCAAATAATATAAAGTACCTCGGTGTGACTTTAACCAAGCAAGTAAAAGATCTGTACAATAAGAACTTCAAGACACTGAGGAAAGAAATTGAAGAAGACCTCAGAAGATGGAAAGATCTCCCATGCTCATGGATTGGCAGGATTAATATGGTAAAAATGGCCATTTTACCAAAAGCAATCTACAGATTCAATGCAATCCCCATCAAAATACCAATCCAATTCTTCAAAGAGTTAGACAGAACAATTTGCAAATTCATCTGGAATAACAAAAAACCCAGGATAGCTAAAGCTATCCTCAACAATAAAAGGACTTCAGGGGGAATCACTATCCCTGAACTCAAGCAGTATTACAGAGCAATAGTGATAAAAACTGCATGGTATTGGTACAGAGACAGACAGATAGACCAATGGAATAGAATTGAAGACCCAGAAATGAACCCACACACCTATGGTCACTTGATTTTTGACAAAGGAGCCAAAACCATCCAATGGAAAAAAGATAGTATTTTCAGCAAATGGTGCTGGTTCAACTGGAGGGCAACATGTAGAAGAATGCAGATCGATCCATCCTTATCACCCTGTACAAAGCTTAAGTCCAAGTGGATCAAGGACCTCCACATCAAACCACACACATTCAAACAAATAGAAGAGAAACTAGGGAAGCATCTGGAACACATGGGCACTGGAAAAAATTTCCTGAACAAAACACCAATGGCTTATGCTCTAAGATCAAGAATACAAATGGGATCTGATAAAACTGCAAAGCTTCTGTAAGGCAAAGGACACTGTGGTTAGGACAAAACGGCAACCAACAGATTGGGAAAAGATCTTTACCAATCCTACAAAAGATAGAGGCCTTATTTCCAAAATATACAAAGAACTCAAGAAGTTAGACCGCAGGGAAACAAATAACCCTATTAAAAAATGGGGTTCAGAGCTAAACAAAGAATTCACAGCTGAGGAATGCCGAATGGCTGAGAAACACCTAAAGAAATGTTCAACATCTTTAGTCATAAGGGAAATGCAAATCAAAACAACCCTGAGATTTCACCTCACACCAGTGCGATTGGCTAAGATCAAAAACTCAGGTGGCAGCAGATGCTGGCGAGGATGTGGAGAAAGAGGAACACTCCTCCATTGTTGGTGGGATTGCAGACTGGTAAAACCATTCTGGAAATCAGTCTGGAGGTTCCTCAGAAAATTGGACATTGAACTGCCTGATGATCCAGCTATCCCTCTCTTGGGCATATACCCAAAAGATGCCTCAACATATAAAAGAGACACGTGCTCCACTATGTTCATCGCAGCCTTATTTATAATAGCCAGAAGCTGGAAAGAACCCAGATGCCCTTCAACAGAGGAATGGATACAGAAAATGTGGTACATCTACACAATGGAATATTACTCAGCTATCAAAAACAACGACTTTATGAAATTCGTAGGCAAATGGTTGGAACTGGAAAGTATCATCCTGAGTGAGCTAACCCAATCACAGAAAGACATACATGGTATGCACTCATTGATAAGTGGCTATTAGCCCAAATGCTTGAATTACCCTAGATCCCTAGAACAAACGAAACTCAAGACGGATGATCAAAATGTGAATGCTTCACTCCTTCTTTAAATGAGGAAAAAGAATACCCTTGGCAGGGAAGGGAGAGGCAAAGATTAAAACAGAGACTGAAGGAACACCCATTCAGAGCCTGCCCCACATGTGGCCCATACATATACAGCCACCCAATTAGACAAGATGGATGAAGCAAAGAAGTGCAGACCGACAGGAGCCGGATGTAGATCGCTCCTGAGAGACACAGCCAGAATACAGCAAATATAGAGGCGAATGCCAGCAGAAAACCACTGAACTGAGAATAGGTCCCCTATTGAAGGAATCAGAGAAAGAACTGGAAGAGCT
Organism: Rattus norvegicus; assembly: GCF_021556685.1. NCBI lineage: Eukaryota > Metazoa > Chordata > Mammalia > Rodentia > Muridae > Rattus > Rattus norvegicus. The sequence continues at coordinate 2,245,238 of NC_141538.1, read as the reverse complement.
TGAAGGGGCTCGAGACCCCAAAAGTACAACAATGCCAAGCAACCAGAGCTTCCAGGGACTAAGCCACTACCTAAAGACTATACATGGACTGACCCTGGACTCTGACCCCATAGGTAGCAATGAATATCCTAGTAAGAGCACCAGTGGAAGGGGAAGCCCTGGGTCCTGCTAAGACTGAACCCACAGTGAACTAGTCTATGGGGGGAGGGCGGCAATGGGGGGAGGGTTGGGAGGGGAACACCCATATGGAAGAGGAGGGGGGAGGGGGATGTTTGCCCGGAAACCGGGAAAGGGAATAACACTCGAAATGTATATAAGAAATACTCAAGTTAATAAAAAAAAAAAAAAAAAAACAGAGGAAAAAAAAAAAAAGAGGAAACTTGACTACTCTAGGAACTATCAAAAAAATGGCAGCTCGGGAAAAAGCAAAACAAAAAGTTTAAATGCAACTGCAGAAGTTAATGGAATAACAGGAATGCTAACTGAGCCACTAACAGATTGAGAGGAGCATGGGATGTATTTTAATCAGAATTTGAAAACTGCTTCAGAGGGCAGAGAAGAAATATTTTCTCCAGAAGGGTGAGGCATCTAGCAAAGACTTGGGATACAGTTATCACCCTGATGACTTGTCTTGAAAACATGAGGACCTGATTTTGATCCCTACCCCATGGTCCAGGTAAATGCCAGGCACAGTGCCACAAACTTGTAATCCTAGTACAGGGTAGACAGAAACAGGAGATACATGGTACTCATTGTGAGCCAAAATAAAGGATTGAGGGGACTCCAAAAATACTGACACACCTGCTTGAAAGGGTTATTGAAAGACCTGGCTGACACTGTACAAAGAATTGATGAAGAAGTGTAAAGCCAAAGGGAAGTACCTTATCAGGTAAATTGCTGGAGACAAAGCAAAGATATGATAAACTCACACCAAGGCTGCTGTGGAATTCAGCCAGTACCCTATCACAAGAGCCAACCCAGATAAGCCTCTAAAAGAAACAGACTTGAATGACATGGGAACTGCAGTTGAGCTCCTATAATGCCCCTAATATGTTTACCCATATCAGTCTCTTTCTGATCCCGGAATAACATAAGTTTTTCTGGAACAATTTAAGAGGAACCCAAATTCCTAGATGCCATCAATACAACTAACAGGTCCAGATGGGTTCTGCCTTATCTCCTTCATGTTATTCTTTTGGTGAGAAACAGGCCAGCCCAGGATCATCCTTTAGATTCTTGATGCAGCCTATGTACAAGTGCTCAAAAGAAAAAATAAGTATTTTGGTGAGCCTATTGGTCTAACCTTAAATACTGATTTACGTGGGCTTTCATAGAAAGGGTGCCTGGAAAGAAACACTCACACAGTGAAAATGAGTGAAGTCCACAAAAAGACTTAATAGTGATAACCAAATTAAAATAACTGGTTTGAATGAGAAATGTCCCACACAGGCTCTTTTCTCTGAATACTTGGTCCTCAGTTAATCACACAGCCTTGCCAGTTTGTGAAAATATAACTCTGGAGTGAGATTTGAGAGCCTCAATTCACTTTCTGTGTTTTTTCTTCTACCTCTCTCTCCCTCCCTCCCTTCTTCCCTTCCTCTTTCCTCCCTACTTCCTATCCTCCCTCCTTCCCTACATCCCATTGCTGACATGCCTTCCACACCCTGATCGAATCCAACTGTCAGGAATCATGAGCCAAACAGAAACTTTTTTCTTTAAGTTGCTTTTCATTGTGATATTTTATCACAGGAGCAGAGAATAACTAATAAAAAAGATTTGCCTAACAACAAAAGAAAATAAAAATATTACAGGGAATAAAACATAATCTAAGTTCACTGCTTGCTCAGCTGGATATATTATTTAGTGAAAACGATGAATAATGAATGTTACCAAAATCTGCTATTGGAAAAAATGGAAGGAGAACATGTTTGAGTGTCTTAAAAGTGTAAAGCCCATACTTGGTCTTCTAAAAAGGCAAGGAAATTGCTACTTCAGAAATTGTTGAAAAGAAAGTAATTATGGGGTTTCAGAAATGACTCAGAGCATTGCATCTCTTCTACAGTATCTTATTCTGAACTCCCGCATCTGTTAGCCCACATCCTTCTGTAATCATCCACATACATTCACATACACATATCCTGACTTATACACACATATTAAAAACTTTAGAATAATCTCAATACTTTTTCTCTCCTTGTAGCTTTTTTTTTATTAACTTGAGTATTTCTTATATACATTTCGAGTGTTATTCCCTTTCCCGGTTTCCGGGCAAACATCCCCCTCCCCCCTCCCCTTCCTTATGGGTATTCCCCTCCAAGCCTTCCCCCCATTGCCACCCTCCCCCCAACAGTCTAGTTCACTGGGGGTTCAGTCTTAGCAGGAACCAGGGCTTCCCCTTCCACTGGTGCTCTTACTAGGATATTCATTGCTACCTATGAGGTCAGAGTCCAGGGTCAGTCCATGTATAGTCTTTAGTTAGTGGCTTAGTCCCTGGAAGCTCTGGTTGCTTGGCATTGTTGTTCATATGGGGTCTCGAGCCCCTTCAAGCTCTTCCATTTCTTTCTCTGATTCCTTCAACGGGGGTTCTATTCTCAGTTCAGTGGTTTGCTGCTGGCATTCGCCTCTGTATTTGCTGTATTCTGGCTGTGTCTCTCAGGAGCGATCTACATCTGGCTCCTGTCGGTCTGCACTTCTTTGCTTCATCCATCTTGTCTAATTGGGTGGCTGTATATGTATGGGCCACATGTGGGGCAGGCTCTGAATGGGTGTTCCTTCAGTCTCTGTTTTAATCTTTGCCTCTCCCTTCCCTGCCAAGAGTATTCTTGTTCCCCTTTTAAAGAAGGAGTGAAGCATTCACATTTTGATCATCCGTCTTGAGTTTCATTTGTTATAGGCATCTAGGGTAATTCAAGCATTTGGGCTAATAGCCATTTATCAATGAGTACACACCATGTATGTCTTTCTGTGATTGGGTTAGCTCACTCAGAATGATATTTTCCAGTTCCAACCATTTGCCTACGAATTTCATAAAGTCGTTGTTTTTGATAGCTGAGTAATATTCCATTGTGTAGATGTACCACATTTTCTGTATCCATTCTTCTGTTGAAGGGCATCTGGGTTCTTTCCAGCTTATGGCTATTATGAATAAGGCTGCGATGAACATAGTGGAGCACGTGTCTTTTTTATATGTTGGGGCATCTTTTGGGTATATGCCCAAGAGAGGTATAGCTGGATCCTCAGGCAGTTCAATGTCCAATTTTCTGAGGAACCTCCAGACTGATTTCCAGAATGGTTGTACCAGTCTGCAATCCCACCAACAATGGAGGAGTGTTCCTCTTTCTCCGCATCCTCGCCAGCAACTGCTGTCACCTGAGTTTTTGGTCTTAGCCATTCTCACTGGTGTGAGGTGAAATCTCAGGGTTGTTTTGATTTGCATTTCCCTTATGACTAAAGATGTTGAACATTTCTTTAGGTGTTTCTCAGCCATTCGGCATTCCTCAGCTGTGAATTGTTTGTTTAGCTGTGAACCCCATTTTTAATAGGGTTATTTGTGTCCCTGCGGTCTAACTTCTTGAGTTCTTTGTATATTTTGGATATAAGGCCTCTATCTGTTGTAGAATTGGTAAAGATCTTTTCCCAATCTGTTGGTTGCCGTTTTGTCCTAGCCACAGTGTCCTTTGCCTTACAGAAGCTTTGCAGTTTTATGAGATCCCATTTGTTGATTCTTGATCTTAAAGTATAAGCCATTGGTGTTTTGTTCAGGAAATTTTTTCCAGTGCCCATGTGTTCCAGATGCTTCCCTAGTTTTTCTTCTATTAGTTTGAGTGTGTCTGGTTTGATGTGGAGGTCCTTGATCCACTTGGACTTAAGCTTTGTACAAGGTGATGAGCATGGTTCGATCTGCATTTTTCTACATATTGACCACCAGTTGAACCAGCACCATTTGCTGAAAATGCTATCTTTTTTCCATTGGATGGTTTTTGCTCCTTTGTCAAAAATCAAGTGACCATAGGTGTGTGGGTTCATTTCTGGGTCTTCAATTCTGTTCCATTGGTCTATCTGTCTGTCTCTGTACCAATACCAGGCAGTTTTTATCACTATTGCTCTGTAATACTGCTTGAGTTCAGGGATAGTGATTCCCCCTGAAGTCCTTTTATTGTTGAGGATAGTTTTAGCTATCCTGGGTTTTTTGTTATTCCAGATGAATTTGCAAATTGTTCTGTCTGACTCTTTGAGGAATTGGATTGGTATTTTGATGGGGATTGCATTGAATCTGTAGATCGCTTTTGGTAAAATGGCCATTTTTACTATATTAATCCTGCCAATCCATGAGCATGGGAGATCTTTCCATCTTCTGAGGTCTTCTTCAATTTCTTTCTTCAGAGGCTTGAAGTTCTTATTGTACAGATCTTTTACTTGCTTGGTTAAAGTCACACCGAGGTACTTTATATTATTTGGGTCTATTATGAAGGGTGTCGTTTCCCTAATTTCCTTCTCGGCTTGTTTCTCTTTTGTGTATAGGAAGGCTACTGATTTATTTGAGTTAATTTTATACCCAGCCACTTTGCTGAAGTTGTTTATCAGCTTTAGTAGTTCTCTGGTGGAACTTTTGGGATCACTTAATTATACTATCATATCATCTGCAAATAGTGATATTTTGACTTCTTCTTTTCCGATCTGTATCCCCTTGATCTCCTTTTGTTTTCTGATTGCTCTGGCTAGAACTTCAAGAACTATATTGAATAAGTAGGGAGAGAGTGGGCAGCCTTGTCTAGTCCCTGATCTTAGTGGGATTGCTTCATATTTCTCTCCATTTAGTTTAATGTTAGCAACTGGTTTGCTGTATATGGCTTTTACTTCTCCTTGTAGCTTTTAACATTTGCTTTAGTTTTCAACAAAATATCATTACATCATTTCTGCCTTTCCTTTCCTTCCTCCTGTTCCACCCCTTTCTTTTGCGTTAAACCCTCTAAAATTTATGTTATCATCTTAATGAAAATCACAACTGGTCATGATAAATTTTTTAAATTGTATGTTTTAAAGAAAACTTGTATGGCTTCTTTAAAAGAAGTGACTAAAGAGAGTGGATTGTTTGTATATGACAAAGGAGGGTGCCTATAACCACAATGTAGCATTATTTTTTTATACACCTCTGTGTTGTACGTATATATAAATATTTAAATACAACTTTTTGACTCTGATCATTGTTGCTTGTATATATGTGAATTCAGTGCTGACCATTAGGTGTTGTATACTCAATTACGAGGCTTATTCTTAGGAAAAACTACTTTTCCCACTTTCAGCAGTCTTTGTCTATAGATGGGACCCTGTGAGACTTCCCCTTTCACATTAGCATGTCTATTAGTATTGTATTTGTTTAAACCATGTTTGTCAGCCATACTGTTGAGAACATCACAAATGTAGCTTCCTTGTCTTTCTAGGAGAATCTAATATAAGATTTCCTTCTTTCCTGGCTCTTACACTCTTTATTTTTTTGTCTTCAGTATTCCCAAAGCCCTAGATGTAGGAATTGTGTTACAAATGTGTCCTGGTGTTTCACTTCCCACAATACATTGTCCATACATAATTCATAACTGTATTCTTTTTTTTCTCTATTATTTTTTTTCGGAACTGGGGATCGAACCCAGGGCCTTGTGCTTGCTAGGCAAGTGCTCTACCACTAAGCAAAATCCCCAACCCCCATAACTGTATTCTTTTTTTTAAATATTTTATTTATTATACATTTGAGTACACCTTAGCTGTCTTCAGACACACCAGAAGAGGGCATCAGATCTCATTACAGATGGTTGTGAGCCACCATGTGGTTGCTGGGATTTGAACTCAGGACCTCGGGAAGAGCAGTCGGTGCTCTTAACCACTGAGCCATCTCTCCAGCCCCATGACTGTATTCTTAATAATTGTCTTTATACATACAGACAAGTGCATCTCTCACGCCCTGTAAAGGGTCACTTCTCAAGTTTAGAAATTTAGTCCATTTTAGAAAAGCAAACTGTTCAAAACAAATATTTTAAAAAAGTCGAGTATCACTAAAAGCATGCATAAAGCTTTCATTGACAGAATTGTGTAAAGACGGAGAAAGTGTTCATTGATGAAGAGAACAGAGGGCATGCAGAAAAAAAATGAATTTTTTGAGTCAGCTCTCATAAGTTTTCATGATCAAAGGAAGCTAAAAATTTCCTATTACTGATTCCCAGCAGCCACCTGCCAAGGTCCATAGGAGTATTAGCCTAAATGTTCCAGGGTATCTGTAAGTCAAAACTAATCTGAAGTTGTAATGTTCCAAGCAGACAAAAACAACACATGCTGTGATGTCTTAGTAACACAAGTCACAAGCTCCTTTGGAGGAAAACAGGCCTGATGTGTGATTCAGCACATCAATATTTTATTTTGCATTCATCAATCATTCACCACCTACTGGTATGGAGTACCTTCCAGGGAGTGTCTCCAGATCTCTTTCTAAATCCCAGACTGTGAATATTTCAAGTATTGCGGATGAAGAAGCCACACAGGCATGTTAGTCTTGTCTATCTAGCCTGGAAATGTGATGCTCTATTATAGGATGAAAGGGGAACAAATGACAGAGGAAACCGGACACACTTGCTTTTCCTGGAGTCTCTGAACCGAAACAATATGCCACCAGAGAAATGAAGTGATTAATCTCAATTGTCAACTTGTTAAGATCCAGAGTCACCTGAGAGATGGGCCTTTAAGCATACCTGGGATAGAGTTTCTCAATTAAGTTAATTAAGATTGGAAGAACTGCTCATTAGCTAGGGGTGTTCCCAGAGATATATGTGAGTTGAGAACTAACCTATGTATCTAATTCCTGTTGATGGACATGATGGGTACAGCTACTTCACTGATAGGCAGTTCCTAGCGGCATGAGCTGAAAGAATCTCCTCCCTTCTTGTGTTGTTTTTGTCAGAGTATTTCAACACAATAGGAAAGTAAATTACTTATGCATGTTTCATTTTGGCTGATTTCTCACCCCTTGCCTACTCTCCCCTGTTTTCTCTATCCCTTTTGCCTGCCCCTGAATACTCTATCCCTACTTTCCCTGCCCCTTCTTTCCTCATGGTACTCTTTGGTCTCCAGCATTCCCCCCTTCTAGTTTCTATTGTCTTCTGCATCATCCATTTCATCAGTTTTTCTGAAAAATTCATAAATCTTTATTTTTTCTTTGCTGCAAATTAAAGTTCCACTGTATACATGTCTAATTTTTACTATCCATTTTTATGTTGATGGACATCTAGTCTGACTCCATTTCCTCACTATTACAAATGATCTGAGAAATGAACAATGATGTGCAAATATCTCTGTGGTTAGCTATGGCATCCTTCAAGCACGTGCCAAGGAGCAGCTGAGTCATGTTTTTATTAGTTGTATTCTTTTGAGATGCCTCCCTACTTGTTTCCACTTTTTTTAGCAGAATTTTACTCTCACTATCATCATGTAGATCACACTTTGCCCCCATCTTTACCTCCCTACCACTATTTGTTATTTACTTTCTTTTTAAAATTATGTCTATGTGGAAGTGAGTTTGTGAACAAAAGTACAGGTATAGGTGTAGAACACAATATGGTACAGACTTACAGGAGCTAGAGGTACAGGCAACTGTCATGTGTCCTGGGACTGAAATTAGGTAGAGCAACAATCCCTTTTAACTTCTGAGTCACCTTTTCAGCCATATCCTTTTCTTTCTTGATAATAGCTATTCTGACAGGGGAAGCATTAAAATCTCAGATCAGTTTTAATTGCACTTTTCGGGTACCTAAAGATGTGGGGCACTTTATACTGATTTACTTTCTACTTTCACCAGCCAGATGTTTGGCACTTTGGGGTAGGAAGTGTGTGTGTGTGTGTGTGTGTGTGTGTGTGTGTGTGTTTGTATGTGTATAGTTTTTTCTACTTCTTTACATATTCTAGACGTTAACCACTTGTCTTAAGTATACATGGCATTAACATCTCTTACCCAAAGACACCTGCCACTATTGAGTATGTCCTTGTCTTTAGGTTTATGAGTCATTACTCATACAACAAAGACATTCTTAATTCTTTTTGTTCCTGAGTCTCCTTTGGCCAAATGAAACAGACACAAAACAAGAACTTCTTCTTGGTCATCATTTGTCAATGCTTATCTCTATAGAACAGGGCTTGAGACAAAGAGATCGATCAGAAAGTGTAGTCCCTGACTTAGAGGATTTAGCAAGAAGTCTAGCAAGAATGATATAAAGATAATCATTAACAGAGAAACCTTGTCTCAACTCACTCAGCAATTCATTAATACTTCCTTTGTCTCACTCTTTCACTCTCTCCTAATATTTGGAAACTGAGAAGGAAATGTATGTCTTCTTAAAGAACAGCTGTTTCTCTTAATTTCTGAGCTACATCTCCAGCCCATGAAATGAAAGTTTTATACTTCTATATCAATATCTGGGCAGAGCAGAAAGAACTGTGTGAAATTATATATTACATTTTGCTCAGTCTTTTTCTAAAATAAACTTCGTTACCTCATTTTATTTATAAAAAGAATCTGGATACATTTGTACTTTTCCTATACTGTATGACATGTCTTCAAATTATGCTTCCAATCTATTGAGTTTTATATTTAGTCAGCATTTGACTCACCCGAGTTTAATCTTCTTATATCATATAATGGATATTCTTTTGTTTGGTTCATTTATTTATTATTTGGTTATGCTTGAACTATTTCATCATAAATTATCCATTGTCATCAGTACAAATCACAGTATTCCTATTTCCTTGAGAATTTGATAAATATTTCCAATAAAATATAATCACAGGCCATCCCTATTTTCCCAGTCCAATTCCCCTATTTCTGTCCAAAATTCATTCCTAAATTCATAATTTCTTCATTTATTCATAATCTACTAAATCCCATTAATCCTGCCTATATATGTCTGTATATGTGTCCATCCACTGAGGGATATGGAACCCACCAGTGGCCAAACATTCAATGAAGAATGATTTTTATTTGCCAACTGCAAATTGTTGTTCAGTTAGAGGTGAGGCATGGAGAGTGTCTCACCTACCTAAAAGGACATTTTGGTTGACTTGATTTTGTACAGGTATTGTACAGTAAAACACAAATGATATGAATTTGTGTGTTCAACACACATGGTATGCTAATAAGGTACAATTTACAGCATAGCTTCCTATTCTCCTTCACTTCCAATTCCTCTAACACTACTACAACCATTACATATCCTCCGCTAAGTCCTTACCTTCTCCAACAAGCCCACACCTTCTTTAACAGGCCACATTTACTCCAACAAGACCATGCCTTCTCCAACAAGACAATACTTCTAAGTCCATACATCCTTTATCAAGACCACATGTTCTACATGCCCATTCCTCTCCTAGCCAGGCCAGAGCCTTTCTAGAATTGTAGCAACCCTTCCCAAAAGACCTTCTCCAACAAGATCCCACCTCTTTAAAAGGCCATACTTCCTTCAAATACACCACACCTTCCCCCACAAAGTCACAAACCTCCAATAAGGTCAAGCCTCCTCTAAGAAGGCCATATATTATTTAACAAGGCCTCTTAATCCTTCACAAAGTGTTATAAAAACTGGGGACCAAGTATTTAATCTTATTAGCCTACAAGGCCTATTCTCACTTAAATCACCCAAACTGATCCTAACCTGCTGGAATTAAGTGTAAAATTAAGTGTTTTGTTTTGTTTAGTATCTGTGTGTATTCTTATGTGTATGTGTGGATGAAGGGGCACCTACTTGTACACCTGTGTGGAAGCCAGAAGAAGGTATCAGGTGTCTTCCTTATCATTCCCTACATACCCTCCCACACCGACACACACCCACACATACCAACACACCCACCCACCACCACACATGAGTGGGTGTTTGTATGTGGGTGTATAATTTTTTGAGTCAGATCCTTTCTCTGAGCACTGGGTTGTGTTTCCTCACCAAACCTTGTTAATTCTCCTGCCTCCATTTCCTCTCAGAGCTGAGGTTTCAGGCAAGCACAGAGTGCCCTACATGTTATTTTGGTGCAGAGATCCAACCTCTCATCCTCATGATTGTTCAGCAATGTCTTTTAATTGTTGAACCATCTCTTGAGACCTGAATTGGCTTTTGCACAGGATGTGTGGCATGAATCAACTTTTTTGTCTTCCACACATGGATATCCAGACTTTTAGGACTAGAAATTATATGGATGGAACTATGTGGGTTTGCTCATCAGTCCTGTATTCCATTCCACCTTGTCTGTTGGTTGTTATGTTCATTGTATTATTATTCTTATACTTCTGTGGTTCTCCTCATGTTTCTCTCTATCCTTCCTCTCCTTTCTACCTTAAGCTTTTCCCATACACTTCAGGTTAAGATTTCAGTCTTTAAAGGCAAGTGCCAAAACTCCCATACCAGGAATTCTTGAAAATTGTCACAAAAAGGCTGCTGACTTAAAGGATTCCAAATAACACTAAAACTCTGGTGGCTTTCCAGGAAACCTCAAACTCAGACTCTGCTTAGCCTCCTGGCTTGTTCCAAAGCTTTTTGAAGGGCTTAATACTCTGTGTAACATGGTGTTAAACAGAAGCCAAGAAAAAAAAAAGAGAAAGGAGAAAGGAAACAGTAAAAGCTACCCAAGAAGCATAACAATACCAAGAAAAGGGACACAAGAAAGTCCTTTTCCTTGGACAAAAGTTTTGGCTGACTTTAGCTTCAGAGGCCAGAGCCAGCATGCTGCCTGGTTCCAAGTTGTCTCTGCAGATGCACTTCAGAATCACAGTGGGTGGAGTTGTCATATGTTTTCAGTCCAGAGTTCTTCAGTAAGACTGTGCTGTTTCTAGTCCCAGAAACACATTTGTTAGAGCATGGTCCACAAGTTCCCTGAGTCTTGCTCTGATGACCATGTTGAGTTTCAATGTATTTATGCTTCTTTGTGCATCTAGAAGTTTATTACACCAATTTTTCCCCAAATTGTACTGAGTTAAACACAATAGAAAGTAACTGCCTCTTATTAGAATCTTGGATGTTTGATACAAAATGACAAAGAAAATCTATACTAGATTTTGATTTTTATCTCCCTGTGTGATTCACTTGAAACCTGCAGGGCCCCCCTTCACTGACTGTAGGTGCAACGTTACCAGCTTCTTTGACTTTCTTCCCCTACTATTTATCCACTGTGATGGACTACATTTTTGAACGTTTAGCAAAAATAATCCTTTCCTTTCCTACATTGTTATCAGGTATTTGATCATAGCAATGAAAAAAGTAACCTATATAACAGGTATGGGTGTACATGTGAATATATGTATAAAGCATAGAGTCATTATAAAAACCTGTATATATGCTGTGGATGTATGTATATAGAATAAATGCTATTATATAAGCCTGTACGCATGCTGTGGATGTATGTGTACAACACATAGCTAGCATATCGAATTGTATATATTTTATATATATATGTATATATATATGTAGGTATATGTGTGGAACATAGAGTTATTATAATGATTTGCATATGTGGGTGTGTATGTGCAGTATAAAATTTTTATATAGACCTGTGCATATGCTGTACATATATAAATATAGATATAGATATAGATATAGATATAGACATAGACATAGACATAGATATAGATATAGATATATACTGCATTGAATAGTTAAATAAAATGTTTGTGAGTATATTGTGTGTGTGTGCATGTGCTCATGCATTGTGGCTATTTATACAGCATAGAGTTATTACATATATCTGTATATATGCTTAGATATTTACCTTGCCTAATTTTTAGTTAGACTTCTGTCTCATCTAGACATAATATTGACATGTCGAATCAGGATTTTGTAAGGAAAAAAATATCCACAGCACTTGTCTCAGAACACTTTGCTATTTACTTGGTTATTGGACAACTCTGTCTTCAGCAAGAAGTCTGGCAGTTGCTTAGCCATAACTACGGCTGCCCTGTTATTTCCTCTTATTGGAACTCTACACACAAGCATCTATCCCATGCCCTACAATAAATCCTTCCCTGTTTGTTCTTGTTATGTTTGGAACAGAAACCAGTTTCTCTTCCACTTAGAACTGCACTAGAGTAAGCTGTTTTTTTGTTTGATGGTTTGTTTTTTTGTTTGTTTGTTTTTGAATGTGGCCTTATTATCTTTTTTATAGTTCTCTTGGAAGAATTATTTTATTTATTTTATGTATATAATTATACTAGACAAATCAGAAAAGGACACTGGATCCCTTTACAGATTACTGTGAGCCACCAATGTATTGCTGAGAAGGAATTGAAATCCACATCTCTGGTAGCACAGTCAGTGCTCTAAACTGCAGATACATTTCCCACATATATATGTGTGTGTGTGTGTGTGTGTGTGTGTGTGTGTGTGTGTGTGTATACGTGTGTATATATATATATATATATATATATATATATATATATGAATGATTCATGTTCTTCCACCAATAAAGCTAATCACATATGTTTTCCGAGTTTCCAATTGATATTTATTTTATTCCCAGCTGAGTGAAAACATTGCCTAGGATTCCCAGATACAAAAAATATAATTCCCTTTACCATATTGCTCATACTATATTTTTGATGATTTTATCAGCTTGTATCAATTTAAGGTTTGAGTAATTGTCCAAACATATTTGATTATTACTGTATACACTTTCAGTAGGCTGTGCTCAGTTTCTTTTCTACACCTAGACTCTCATTCCTTTGTGGGCTCACAACTGTTGCCATTTTCACTTTACTGCTATTTATCTCCTTAAATATTTACTGTTTTGATATATTTCCTTAATTTTCAGGTTTTATGCATTCTTCACTTTTTTTTGACAAATAAGTAAAATCCTAGAATCATGTAACCTCAAAACATGAGTGGTGCTTATTTTAATTTTTTTTTTTTTTTTTTTAGTTTCATTGACTCTTTGTATTGTTCTCTTTGTCTCTTATTTTCTTTTTTTTTTTTTTTAATATTTTTTTTTTATTAACTTGAGTATTTCTTATATACATTTCGAGTGTTATTCCCTTTCCCGGTTTCTGGGCAAACATCCCCCTCCCCCCTCCCCTTCCTTATGGGTGTTCCCCTCCCAACCCTCCCACCATTGCCGCCCTCCCCCCATAGACTAGTTCACTGGGGGTTCAGTCTTAGCAGGACCCAAGTACTTTGTGATGCAAATAAAATTTTTTAGTGTGCATGATTTCAAAGTTTGCATATTCATTTCAGTTTCACAATTAGTATAGGTATAGGTTGTGGTTTGACCTGGAGTTATAAGAATTTTGATGCTAATTCCACTACCTCAAGGACAACTGCCTAGTCAAGCACTCAGGACACAGGTGAATTCACCAGAACCTTCTCCCTATTTAATTTGTAAAATACAGGTGAGATTAGATACAGGATAGAAGGAGTCCTGTCATTGGACAAGAAGGAAGGATGGGCAGGAGAAAAGTTTGAAGGAAGAGGAGAAGACTGGAACATAAATGGGAGAGACAGGAGGGACAGAAAGAGTAGTTACGGCGGAGAGAAAATGGAAACTGAAGTTAGGATTAGGCCCTGTGTAGTTACAGGCTTTTATTAATGTGTACTGGGCTTTGGACGTTTAGGTGGGCAATTTTATCTTACAAATTGGGTCAAAGAATATTGTGTTGTGTGTTCTTTTATGTGATTGTTTGATTGTAGGGAAGTGTGTGATGGCAGCTGGAGACACTGGGCTGTCCTGGAATTGGAATGTGAGTTTGCAGCATTGAAACCTGCCTTGGGGACTAGATAGGTAGACAAATTGCTGCCAAGCACAGAGAAAGGCCTTCAGCAGTGTGATATGGGATAGACCAATGTGGTTGAGAGACTTTGCTGACTGTGAATTAAGATACCTAGCAGATATCTTGGGGCACTACAGTGTAGACTTAGTGGGGATAAAGGACAGCATTTTACTTTTTATATTTTTACAACAGGTATGCATATAGGGAGCAAGCTAGATGTTAATAGTGTCCTAGCTCCTAGCTTTTGGTACTAATAACAATAGTGATGCTATCTACAGTCTTTTGAAATTAGAGTTGAGACACTGATGCAAAGCAACATGGCAGTGACATATTACATTGTTAAGAGACTAGAACATTTGCTGGGTTCCAAAATTAGAGTTAGTGAGACAGCTTGAGGTCACTGAAAACTTATGACTGCTACCCTTCTTTGAACTCAGCCTTTTGTTTATCCTGCTTTTAAGAGAACAATGAAAAGATCTACCTTACTTGGCTTGGATTTATCATGTGAGCAGTTATTATAACCTAAGGTTATGACTTTATGTTACATACCCTTCCATGGAACTGACCTAAGAGTAACACATGTGTATTTGTGTGTTATAATAGTCATCTCTTGGATATAAGTCTGATAAAATGGATATCCACTGTAGATGTTGTAAAACAACGAGCTTGATAGCATAGATTTGTTATCTGGGTGAGTTGGAATCTGTGATTTAATCCACTGTAAAATACTTTTAAATATTCTGAAATCTATCCCTTACTTCTTCCCAATGTGATGTTATCTGTGTGATTCTGGAAAGGAGAAAAGAAAGGCTTTTGTTAGCAATACACACAAATGTATAGTCACAGAGCCTGGGACAGAGAGATGCACAGGATAGTATTTAGGTAGACAAAGATTCTGGAAGCTATGTTGTAGTTCTTGTTGTTGCTTCTGCTCTTGCTGTTGTTGTTATTATTATTATCAGTATCATTTTATTACTATATTTTCTAACTTGCTGTGCACTGTAGTATTTAGACATTTGTGGCCTCCAAGATGGTCACATGAACAGCCACTAGCTGAGATCATACTTCTTCCTTGACATCACTATCTCTCTCTGGTTAGCATAGGACCAGACTGGAACAAGGAGCTATAAAAATGTCTGGATCCAAGAAACATATTTTAGTCTATTTTGTCAGAAGCAACTTATTCTTGGTAGCACAAGTACATGTGTCTCTTTTCAACTTCATTCTTCCTTTTGTGTAGTTCTCCAGGTTTCTCCTGTGATGAATAAGTGATATCTCCTCCTAGGTTCTTTTAGATCCTACACACCTCATCAATTTGTTTTTGCAGGTAAAGTCATATAATTCAGAACACAGCTCAGGTAGAGTGAAAAAGCAGTCAGTGTTTATGTTTTAGCAGAGGCAAGACAGTAAAGAGGAAAGTATACTATACAGTATGTAAAGTCGACCAAGCAGAGGAGCATGAGAAGATGTTCTCTCTAATATACGGACTAACAAGTCTTAGTCTACTATTTCTTTTTCTTTTTTTTTATATATCCCTGAAGTCTTCTTCATTGAATAGGCAGAAGATACCTTAAAGCCATTCTTACCCACAATTTAGTCTATTACATTTTGACATATTATAGGAAGAAATATACATAAAGGTGAAACTTCGCACAAAATTATTACTTATACTGAGAATAAGGGCAATGATGATTCAGGCTCTAGGGAACTATGTGAAAGCCATCTCATTGTTTATCCAGTCTCACATTTCTTCTAGTTAGTTCATCAGAGCCCTCATGGACATTTTCCTCATTTTTCCTAACTCCACTTAAAAAAAAATTAACAAGACAAGGGGTTGGGGATTTAGTTCAGAGGTAGAGCGCTTGCCTAGCAAGCGCAAGGCCCTGGGTTCAGTCCCCAGCTCCGAAAAAAAGAAAAAAGAAAAAAAAAGGCAAAAAAACCAAAACAAAACAAAAACCCCACAATTTTTAATTGGTTTTTGATTGCATATATTGTTTCAGTGCCTGTGAATGTGTGCATGTATGTATGTGTGTGCAGTGTGAGCCTTTCTCTCTCTCTGTCTCTCTCTGTCTCTCTGTCTCTCTGTCTCTCTGTCATTCTGTCTCTCTCTGTCTCTCTGTCTCTCTGTCTCTCTGTCTCTCTGTCTCTCTGTCTCTCTCTCTCTCTCTCTCTCTCTCTCTCTCTGTGTGTGTGTGTGTGTGTGTGTGTGTGTGTGTGTGTGTGTGTGTGTGTGTGTGTGTTGGTGTCCACGGTGGCCAGAACAAGGCTTCTTATCCCCTGGAGCTAGATTTGAAAGTGATTGAGAGCCAACCAACATGGAGTATAAAAGAAGGAATGGAGGGAGATTGCCAGCAAGTGGAGTAGGAAAGGAACAAAATTTTTTAAAGAGGAGATGTACGACATCTTCCCATAATGTCATTTAGTGACACGTAGCTAAGAAAAGCTAAGGAGAGCAGTGCTTAGCCAAAGAGACAAAAGCAGACTCCCTCTGGGCAGCTACAAATGTAGAAAAGCCTCTGGGGCTTTGGAGCCCACAGGCTGTATTCCTTTCCCCCAAGAAGAAACACTTGCATGCATACACAAGTTTCCTTCTTTTACCTGGTAATCTGGCATATTAAGGCTTCCACAGATGCTTCATCAACACAAAAGGAAGCATTATAGCCTGTGATTGAAACAATATCACCTTCATGTTATTTTTATGCTCATGAATAATTTAGTATTCATATTAATGTTTCAGTAACATGGTTGCGAATGTCATTTGTTTCTTTTCTATTTCAAGGAAAAATAATATCTAAATACTTGCATTATCTAAAGATTACAAGTTGAATTCTTATTGGGAGGGGTGAATTTTTAATGTATTAGAAGTGAAAGGATTTGTTCAAGTTGTCACTGAGATACATTTTCAAAATAAATCATGGATATGAAGCATTGCCATGGAGTTGTTTTCCTTAACCGAATTAAGGCCACACTCAGGGTAATGCTATTCTGATGGGTAACAAACTGCCAAGCCTTGTGAATCTTCTGGATCATCTTCCTCTTGAGAGAATTAACGTGTCAAATGAGGCTTCAGTGTTGGAAAGACTCTATCTGCTCTTATGTCAAGTCCTGTTGTATGTACACTGTAGACAGGTACTTGGACTGCTTCTGTCCAGAGCTCTATGAGAACACAAAAGTAGCCAACAGGCTTGTCCAAGGTTTTTGGGACCATGTGCAAAAAAAGTGTAACTAAGGACTCTCTAAAGTGGTTTTCCTAAGAGAAAAAATTCCCTAAAGTAGATGAGAAAGAATTCATTGGAGTTACTGGATAAGGGATATGTTGAATGCATCCTGTCATCAGGTGTACATAAACCATTTTTTCTCTTAATAGATTTTTTTATGTACATTTCAAATCTTTCCCCTTTCCTGGTATGCCCTCTGGAAACTATTTATCCCACCCCCCTTCCTGCTCCTTCTATGAATGTGCTCCCCCACAGACCCACTCAATTCCTCCCACCACCTCACCATGGAATTCACTGACACTAGAGAATCAAGCCTTCACAGAACTAAGGGCCTCCCCTCCTATTGATGCTCAACAAGGTCATCTTTTGCTACATATGCAACTGGAGCCATGGTTTAATCCATGAATTCTCTTTGATTGGTGGTTTAGTCCATGGGAGCTTTGGTGGGACTTGTTGGTTGATATTAGTGTTTCTTTCCTATGGGGTTGCCAATCTCTTCAGCTCCTTCAGTCAATTCTGTAACTACTCCATCGGGGACCCAATTCTCAATCCAATGGGTAATTGGAAGCATCCGGCTCTGTATTGGTCAGGCTCTTGCAGAGCCTCTCAGAAAACAGCTATATCCAGAACCTTTCAGCTTCCACTTCAAGGCATCCTCAAAGGTGTCTGGATTTGCTGACAGTATATGGGAGGGCCTTTACTTCAGCTTCTGTTCCAAAGACTTTGTCTCTACATTTTCTCCTGTAAATATTTAGTTTCCCCTTCTAAGAAAGACTAAAGCATCAACTCTTTGGTCTTCCTTTCTCTTCATGTGGTCTATGAATTGTATCTTGGGTATTCCAAGGTTTGGGGTTAAAAATCACTTATCAGTGAGTGTATACAAAGTGTGTTCTTCTGGAACTTGGTAATTATCTATTTTAATCCATTTGCCTAAGGATTTCATGAAGTCATTGTTTTTAATACCTAAGTAGTATTCCTTTGTGTATATGTACCACATTTTCAGTATGCATTTCTCTGTTGAAGGACATCTGGGTTCTTTCTAGCTCCTGTCTATTATAGATAAGTCTGCTGTGAACATGGTGGAGCATGTGTCATTGTTATATTTTGTTGCATCTTTTGGGTATATCCCCAGGGGTAGTATAACTGTGTTCTCAATTATGACTTTGTTGAATTCTCTGAGGAACTGCCAGACTGATTTCCACAATGGTTGTACCAGATTGTAATCCCAACAACAATGGAACTGTGTTCTGCTTTCTCCATACTCTTGACAGCATTTTCTGTCACCTGATTTATTTTTTAACTTAGCCTTTCTGACTGGTGTGCTGTTGTATCTCTGAATTATTTTGAATTACATTTTCCCGAAGACTAAAGATGTTGAAAATCTCTTTAGGTGCCTCTTGGAAATTCAATATTCATCAGTTGAGAATTCTTTATTTAGCTCTGAACCTAATTTTTAATAGGGCTATTTGACTCTCTGGATTCTAACTTCTTGAATTATCCATATATTAATATATTAGCGCTATATCAGATGTAGGATTGGTAAAGATTTTTTCCAAATTCATTGGTTGTGTTTTGTCCTATTGACAGTATCCTTTGCCTTTCAGATGTTTTGCAATTTTATGAGGTACCATTTGTCTGTTGTTGATCTTAGAGTATAAACCACTGCTGTTCTTTTCAGAAAATTTTCCCCAGTGCCCAAGTGTTTGTGGGTCTTCCGTACTTTTTCCTCTATCAGTTTGAGTGTATCTGGTTTTATGTGGTGGTCCTTGATCCACTTGTATTTAAGCTTTGTACAAGGTAATAAGAATGGAACAATTTGAATTCTTCTACATGCTCACCTATCATTGAACAAGCACCATTGTTTGAAAATGCTATCTTTTCCCCCACTGTGTGGTTTTAGGACCTGTCTCAAAGATCAAGTGATGACAAGTGTGTAGTTTCATTTCTGGGACTTCACTCTATTCCACTGACCTTCCTGCCTGTCTCTGTACCAATACCATACAATTTTATCACTGTCACTCTGTAATATAGCTTTAGGTAAACATAGTGATTCCCTAGACATTCTTTTATTTTGAGAAAAATTTTCACTGTACTGTTTTTTTTCTTGTTATTCCAAATGACTTTGTATATTGTTCTTTCTAAAACTAAGAAGATTTGAGTTAGAATTTTAATGGGGATTGTTCTGAATCTTTAGTGATCTTTTGGCAAAGTGGCCATTTTACTATCTTAATCCTGTTAATCAATGAGTGTGGGAAATCTTACTACCTTCTAAGATCTTCTTAGATTTCTTTCTTCACAGACTTAAAGATCTGGTCATATAGATTTTTTTTCACTTGCTTGGTTCGATTCACAACAATGTGTTTTATATTATTTGTGACTATTGTGAAGGGTGTGATTTCTCTAATTTCTTTCTCAGTCTATTTATTCTTTGAGTACTGGAAGGCTACTGATTTGTTTGAGTTATAAGCCACTTTGCTGAAGTTATGTATTAGGTTTAGGTGTTCTTTGGTGTAATTTTTGTGTCACTTAAGTATGCTATTGTATCATTTTCAAATAGTTACATTTTGACTTTTCCTTTCCAGTTTGTATCCCTTTCACCTCCTTTTTGTTTTCTAATTGCTCTGTCTAGGTCTTCTCGTACTATATTGAATGGGTAGGGTAGACAGTGGGCATCCTTGTCTATCCCTGATTTTAGTGGATTGCTTCAAGTTTCTCTCTATTTAGTTTGATGTTGACTACTGGTTTCTTGTATATTTCTTTTACTATGTTTATATATGTGTCTTGAATTTCTGGTCTTTCCTTGACTTTTATCATTAAAGCTTCTTGAATTTTGTCAAAGGCTTTCTTGGCATCTAATGAAATGATCATTTATATGTATTTTTTGTTTTTGTTTTTGTTTTTTGTTTTTTTTCAGTTTCTTTATATAGTGGATTATGTAGATGGATTACTGCATATTTATCCATCCCTGCACCCCCAGGAGGAACCATGTATGATCATGATGAAAGATTGTTTTGACGTGTTTCTTTGATTCTGTTTGTGAGAATTTTATTAAGTATTTTCACATTGATATTCACAATTTTAATTGGTCTCAATTTCTCTTTCTTTGTTTGCTGTTATGGTCCTTTATGTATGTGCCATGTCTAAACATAATCCAATTTTCCAGAGGCAGATAAAGGTAGCTCTTTGTGAATTTGAAGCCACACTAAGTCTGTATAACAAATTCTGTTTCTCCAAGTCTACATTGTCAAATCCTGGCTCAAAAACATTATTAGACCCTATGTATTTCTAATAAAACACCCAATTTGGTATAAAAAGAAGAATGAATAGAAAGATACCCTATAACTTTTTCATTCTGTTCCAGCCTGTGTTCTACAAATTGTCCCTTCTCAATCTGATGATGGATTGTTGGTGACAGGCCTGTTCCAGACAATTTCCTACCAACATAAAATAGATAGTCACAGGGAAAGTGGAGTCTAAGTGCCTTCATATACAAATGTCTTTCCATCACAGAAATCATGCCATTAAATATACACTTTTGGGATACTGAAATAGCCCATTCAGTGATATGAGTACCAGAGTTCAATCCCAGACAAACCATAGGGTTATAAGGCCAAGTGTTGGAGCATATTCATAATCACAAAAGTAAGAATCAAGGACAAGTAGTTCTGGGGATCACTGGCCAGCCTCTCCAACCCAGCAACTTCCAGGCCAGTAGAGATCTAATTTCATAAGTAAGAAGACTACATTGTTGGAGGTAGACTGCAGGAACATGCCTTGCTCGTAGGATAGGTGACCTTACCATGCCACATGGGAACCCAAGCAACCCAGAACATTCTTTCTGCTCCATACACCATTTCTACTCTGATAAACTACCCCAACTCAGTACAATTTAGAAAGGTGCCCCAAAAGATGGTCCAGAATGGAGAGAACTGTACAGCCTTCTGCCTCCGGGTTCAAATTATTAAATATGCTTTCTATTACTTTCCATCACTATGCATGCCTCTGCATCAGCCTTTCCATTCTTAAATTAAGGAAAATCTGACCACAAGCTCTTGCCTATTTAATGCTCTCCCAGCCAAGGTCCATCCCCATGTATTCCATACCAAACAGGAAAGAAGCCTCAAAACTTGCCAATCCTGATGGAGAAGCCCTGCTCTTTACCATCATATGAAGCAATAACACTGAAAGCCATGCAGGGAGGAACCCACCAAGCACGTCGTCTTCCCTAGAAAAGATGTGATAGTCTTCCTGGTCAAATGCCACTCTTCATGCTTCCTTCTTCCAAGAAGAGAATACCTGAGCAGCACACAAATCTCTTCAATTCCCATCTCAAACAAAGTACATACAGTGCATCATTATTTCATGTGCTGCTATGACAAATGCCTGCTTACTTTTCCTACTGTTTTGTAAGGAACCTTGATGAGGAAAGTGATGCATGTATGCCAAATTGTTGAGCTGCCTATCTGCCTTGTGACTGGGGTTGTTATGACTATTCAGAGAAGGCAGAATGCAGTTCATCATAGGGGAATCCATGTGTTATATTCTGATGCAGCAGAAAGGATATATTCTGAGTATCTCTGCTCTGGAAGGGAAAAAAGGTTCCTCCAGATTCTGGTTTGTCCAGAACAGCCAAACATCTGAGAAATACAGCTGTAACTACTAGGCAAACAGGCAGTAGGAAGTAGCTATGAATCACACGAGTAAATGCAGGCAGCCGAGGGTAATAGTATTGGCATCTGGGACATGAACACCACATGCAGGTTGAATCCAACCTCTAGTGATGATTGCTTGGTGAGAGAATGTTTCCTTTGAGTATTACAGCTCAATAAAATTGCCACTCTAGGATAATTTTTGGTGAAATAACAAATGCACTATATTCCCTGTGGATAGAAACATTATAAACCTTTTAAAAGTAGAGTGTGGAGACATTCTGAAGCTGTAGGACAGACTGCCACCTCTGCATACCTCGGCCCATATCTCTGATCCAAGAGGAAACTGCACAGTGCCCCTGGACACAAGTATATAGGAACAGACAGCTGCTGGTACCAACTGTTCTGATCTGTGCCCAGGACTGAACCGAACTGGCCAGACAGCTCCCTGCACCTAAATCCCATGGGGGAGAGTGCTGGATATGCAGAAGTGTGGATACTGCTGAGAAGTCCAAGGAGACAACCCTCTGTTCACAGACCACACACAAGAGAGTATCACATAGTGCCAACTGTGTCTTCTGGGTGCAAGGACCTACAAGAGCAATCTGGGGCAGGAACCTTTAATTCCTGCCTATGATTAGAGCTGGAAGACAGTGTCCAGGAGCATGAACACACCTGAAATCAGAACACCTTGTCTCAGGAAAGGCTGAAAGTAAACAGGAAAAATAGTTCTTTAGGGGTGCTGACACAGATGTCTATACCAGGGTTCAGTCACTCTCAGAAACAGCAAGACAAGCAAACACAAGCGACATCCCAATGGATAGAGGCAAGTGCAGGAAATTAAGCATCAGAAACCAAGACTACTTGGCATCATCAGTGCCCAGATCTCCCAACAAAGAAAATAGTGGATATGCAAACACACCAGAAAAGAAAGATTTAGTTTTCAAAATCAAATTTTTGATAATGATGGAGGACTTTAAGAAAGTCATAAAGAACACCCATAGAAAATGCAGGAAAACACAAGTAAACAAATAGTAGCCCTTGGAGATGAAACACAAAAATCCCTGAAAGAATTCCAGGAAAACACAATCAAACAGTTGAAGGAATTAAAAATGGAAATAGAAGCAATCAAGAAAGAACACATGGAAACAACCCTGGATATAGAAAACCAAAAGAAGAGACAAGGAGCTGTAGATACAAGCTTCACCAACAGAATACAAGAGATGGAAGAGAGAATCTCAGGAGCAGAAGATTCCATAGAAATCATAGACTCAACTGTCAAAGATAATGTAAAGCAGAGAAAGCTACTGGTCCAAAACATACAAGAAATCCAGGACTCAATGAGAAGATCAAACCTAAGGATAATAGGTATAGAAGAGAGTGAAGACTCCCAGCTCAAAGGACCAGTAAATATCTTCAACAAAATCATAGAAGAAAACTTCCCTAACCTAAAAAAAGAGATACCCATAGGCATACAAGAAGCCTACAGAACTCCAAATAGATTGGACCAGAAAAGAAACACCTCCCGTCACATAATAGTCAAAACAACAAACGCACAAAATAAAGAAAGAATATTAAAAGCAGTAAGGGAAAAAGGTCAAGTAACATATAAAGGGAGACCTATCAGAATCACACCAGACTTTTCGCCAGAAACTATGAAGGCCAGAAGATCCTGGACTGAAGTCATACAGACCCTAAGAGAACACAAATGCCAGCCCAGGTTACTGTATCCTCCAAAACTCTCAATTAACATAGATGGAAAAACCAAGATATTACATGACAAAACCAAATTTACACAATATCTTTCTACAAATCCAGGACTACAAAGGACAATAAATGGTAAAGACCAACATAAGGAGGCAAGCTATACCCTAGAAGAAGCAAGAAACTAATCGTCTTGGCAACAAAACAAAGAGAAGAAAAGCACACAAACAACCTCACATCCAAATATGAATATAACAAAAGCAATAATCACTATTGCTTAATATATCTCAATATCAATGGCCTCAACTCCCCAATAAAAGGACATAGATTAACAAACTGGATATGCAGCGAGGACCCTGCATTCTGCTGCCTACAGGAAACACACCTCAGAGACAAAGACAGACACTACCTCAGAGTGAAAGGCTGGAAAACAACTTTCCAAGCAAATGGTCGGAAGAAGCAAGCTGGAGTAGCCATTCTAATATCAGATAAAATCAATTTTCAACTAAAAGTCATCAAAAAAGATAAGGAAGGACACTTCATATTCATCAAAGGAAAAATCCACCAAGATGAACTCTCAATCCTAAATATCTATGCCCCAAATACAAGGGCACCTACATACGTAAAAGAAACCTTACTGAAGCTCAAAACACACATTGCACCTCACACAATAATAGTAGGAGATTTCAACAACCCACTCTCATCAATGGACAGATCATGGAAAGAGAAATTAAACAGAGACGTAGACAGACTAAGAGAAGTCATGAGCCAAATGGACTTAACGGATATTTATAGAACAATCTATCCTACAGCAAAAGGATATAACTTCTTCTCAGCTCCTCATGGTACTTTCTCCAAAATTGACCATATAATTGGTCAAAAAACGGGCCTCAACAGGTACAGAAAGATAGAAATCATTCCATGCGTGCTATCGGACCACCACGGCCTAAAACTGGTCTTCAATAACAATAAGGGAAGAATGCCCACATATACGTGGAAATTGAACAATGCTCTACTCAATGATAACCTGGTCAAGGAAGAAATAAAGAAAGAAATTAAAAACTTTTAGAATTTAATGAAAATGAAGGTACAACATACCCAAACATATGGGACACAATGAAAGCTGTGCTAAGAGGAAAATTCATAGCGCTGAGTGCCTGCAGAAAGAAACAGGAAAGAGCATATGTCAGCAGCTTGACAGCACACCTAAAAGCTCTAGAACAAAAAGAAGCAAATACACCCAGGAGGAGTAGAAGGCAGGAAATAATCAAACTCAGAGCTGAAATCAACCAAGTAGAAACAAAAAGGACCATAGAAAGAATCAACAGAACCAAAGTTGGTTCTTTGAGAAAATCAACAAGATAGATAAACCCTTAGCCAGACTAACGAAAGGACACAGAGAGTGTGTCCAAATTAACAAAATCAGAAATGAAAAGGGAGACATAACTACAGATTCAGAGGAAATTCAAAAAAATGATCAAATCTTACTATAAAAGCCTATATTCAACAAAACTTGAAAATCTTCAGGAAATGGACAATTTCCTAGACAGATACCAGGTACCGAAGTTAAATCAGGAACAGATAAACCATTTAAACAACCCCATAACTCCTAAGGAAATCGAAGCAGTCATTAAAGGTTTCCCAACGAAAAAGAGCCCAGGTCCAGACGGGTTTAGTGCAGAATTCTATCAAACCTTCATAGAAGACCTCATACCCATATTATCCAAACTATTCCACAAAATTGAAAAGATGGAGCACTACTGAATTCCGTCTATGAAGCCAAAATTACTCTTATGCCTAAACCACACAAAGACCCAACAAAGAAAGAGAACTTCAGACCAATTTCCCTTATGAATATCAACGCAAAAATACTCAATAAAATTCTGGAAAAGCGAATTAAAGAGCACATCAAAACAATCATCCAAAATGATCAAGTAGGCTTCATCCCAGGCATGCAGGAATGGTTTAATATACGGAAAACCATCAACGTGATCCATTATATAAAGAAACTGAAAGAACAAAACCACATGATCATTTCATTAGATGCTGAGAAAGCATTGGACAAAATTCAACACCCCTTCATGATAAAAGTCCTGGAAAGAATAGGAATTCAAGGCCCATACCTAAACATAGGAAAAGCCATATACAGCAAACCAGTTGCTAACATTAAACTAAATGGAGAGAAACTTGAAGCAATCCCACTAAAATCAGGGACTAGACAAGGCTGCCCACTCTATCCCTACTTATTCAATATAGTTCTTGAAGTTCTAGCCAGAGCAATCAGACAACAAAACGAGGTCAAAGAGATACAGATCGGAAAAGAAGAAGTCAAAATATCACTATTTGCAGATGATATGATAGTATATTTAAGTGATCCCAAAAGTTCCACCAGAGAAATACTAAAGCTGATAAACAACTTCAGCAAAGTGGCTGGGTATAAAATTAAATCAAATAAATCAGTAGCCTTCCCCTACACAAAAGAGAAACAAGCCGAGAAAGAAATTAGCGAAACGACACCCTTCATAATAGACCCAAATAATATAAAGTACCTCGGTGTGACTTTAACCAAGCAAGTAAAAGATCTGTACAATAAGAACTAAAAGACACTGAAGAAAGAAATTGAAGAAGACCTCAGAAGATGGAAAGATCTCCAATGCTCATGGATTGGCAGGATTAATATAGTAAAAATGGCCATTTTACCAAAAGCGATCTACAGATTCAATGCAATCCCCATCAAAATACCAATCCAATTCTTTAAAGAGTGAGACAGAACAATTTGCAAATTCATCTGGAATAACAAAAAACCCAGGATAGCTAAAACTATCCTCAACAATAAAAGGACTTCAGGGGGAATCACTATCCCTGAACTCAAGCAGTATTACAGAGCAATAGTGATAAAAACTGCCTGGTATTGGTACAGAGACAGACAGATAGACCAATGGAATAGAATTGAAGACCCAGAAATGAACCCACACACCTATGGTCACTTGATTTTTGACAAAGGAGCCAAAACCATTGAATGGAAAAAAGATAGCATTTTCAGCAAATGGTGCTGGTTCAACTGGAGGTCAATATGTAGAAGAATGCAGATCGATCCATGCTTATCACCCTGTACAAAGCTTAAGTCCAAGTGGATCAAGGACCTCCACATCAAACCAGATACACTCAAGCTAATAGAAGAAAAACTAGGGAAGCATCTGGAACACATGGGCACTGGAAAAAATTTCCTGAACAAAACACCAATGGCTTACGCTCTAAGATCAAGAATCGACAAATGGGATCTCATAAAACTGCAAAGCTTCTGTAAGGCAAAGGACACTGTGGTTAGGACAAAACGGCAACCAACAGATTGGGAAAAGATCTTTACCAGTCCTACAACAGATAGAGGCCTTATATCCAAAATATACAAAGAACTCAAGAAGTTAGACAGCAGGGACACAAATAACCCTAATAAAAAATGGGGTTCAGAGCTAAACAAACAATTCACAGCTGAGAAATGCCGAATGGCTGAGAAACACCTAAAGAAATGTTCAACATCTTTAGTCATAAGGGAAATGCAAATCAAAACAACCCTGAGATTTCACCTCACACCAGTGAGAATGGCTAAGATCAAAAACTCAGGGGACAGCAGTTGCTGGCGAGGATGCGGAGAAAGAGGAACACTCCTCCATTGTTGGTGGGATTGCAGACTGGTACAACCATTCTGGAAATCAGTCTGGAGTTTCCTCAGAAAATTGGACATTGAACTGCCTGAGGATCCAGCTCTACCTCTCTTTGGCATATACCCAAAAGATGCCCCAACATATAAAAAAGACACGTGCTCCACTATGTTCATCGCAGCCTTATTTATAATAGCAGAAGCTGGAAAGAACCCAGATGCCCTTCAACAGAGGAATGGATACAGAAAATGTGGTACATCTACGCAATGGAATATTACTCAGCTATCAAAAACAACGACTTTATGAAATTCGTAGGCAAATGGTTGGAACTGGAAAATATCATTCTGAGTGAGCTAACCCAATCACAGAATGACATACATGGTATGCACTCATTGATAAGTGGCTATTAGCCCAAATGCTTGAATTACCCTAGATGCCTAGAACAAATGAAACTCAAAACGGATGATCAAAATGTGAATGTTTCACGCCTTCTTTAAAAGGGGAACAAGAATACCCTTGGCAGGGAAGAGAGAGGCAAAGATTAAAACAGAGACTGAAGTTACACCCATTCAGAGCCTGCCCCACATGTGGCCCATACATATACAGCCACCCAATTAGACAAGATGGATGAAGCAAAGAAGTGCAGACTGACAGGAGCCAGATGTAGATCGCTCCTGAGAGACACAGCCAGAATACAGCAAATACAGAGGCGAATGCCAGCAGCAAACCACTGAACTGAGAATAGGTCCCCTATTGAAGGAATCAGAGAAAGAACTGGAAGAGCTTGAAGGGGCTCGAGACCCCATATGTACAACAATGCCAAGCAACCAGAGCTTCCAGGGACTAAGCCACTACCTAAAGACTATACATGGACTGACCCTGGACTCTGACCTCATAGGTAGCAATGAATATCCTAGTAAGAGCACCAGTGGAAGGGAAAGACCTGGGTCCTGCTAAGACTGAACCCCCAGTGAACTAGACTGTTGGGGTGAGGGTGGCAATGGGGGGATGGTTGGGAGGGGAACACCCATCAGGAAGGGGAGGGGGAGGGGGATGTTTGCCCAGAAACCGGGAAGGGAATAACACTCGAAATGTATATAGGAAATACTCAAGTTAATAAAAAAATAAAAATAAAAAAAATAAACCACCAAGAAGGAAAAAAAAAAAGAAAACAAAAGGAAGAGACAAGAAGCAATATATACAAGCAATACAAGCATCACCAACAGAATACAAGAAATAGAAGAGAGAATCTCAGAGGCACAAGATAAAATAGAAAACACCGACACAACTGTCAAAGATAATGTAAAATGAAAAAAGCTTCTAGCCCAAAATATACAGGACATCCAGGACACAATGAGATCAAACCTAAGGATAATAAATATAGAAGAAAGTGAAGACTCCAAACTTAAAGGGCCAGGAAATATATTCAAAAAAATTATAGAAGAAAACTTCCCTAACCTAAAGAAAGAGATGCCTGTAAACATAAAAGAAGCCTACAGAACTCCAAATGGATGGATCAGAAGAGAAATTCTTCCAGTCCCATAATAGTTAAAACAGCAATTCCACAAAAGAAAGAAAGATTATTAAAAACAGTAAGGGAAAAAGTCAAGTAACATACAAAGGCAGACCTACCAGAATTAAACCACACTTCTCACCAGAGACTGAAAGCTAGAAGATCCTGGGCAGATGTCATACAGACCCTAAGAATACATAAATGCCAGCCCAAGTTAATGTACCCAGGAAAACTTACAATTGACATAAATGGAGAAACCAAGGTATTCCATGACAAAACCAAATTTACACAATAACTTTCTATAAACCCAGCCCTACACAAGATAATAGTTGAAAAACTCCACTACAAGGAGAGAAACTACACCGTACAGAAATCCAGAATATAATTTTCCTGCAATGAAACTAAAAGAGAAAAAAAGATAATTCCACCTCTTACAACAAAAATAATAGGAAGCAACAAGCACTATTCTTTAATATCTCTCAATATCAACAGACTCAATTCCCCAAGAAAAAGACATAGACTCACATAATGGATACATAAAGAGGACCCAGTATTTTGCTGCTGCAGGAAACACACCTGAAGACAAAGACAGACAAAACCTCGGTGTAAATAGGTGGAAAACAGCTTTCCAAGTGAATGGTCCAAAGAAACAAGCTGGAGTTGCCATTCTAATATCTAATAAAATTGACTTTCGACCAAAGCTCTTTAAAAAGGGTAAGGAAGGACACTTCATATTAATCAAAGAAAAAATCCACCAAGGTGAACTCTCTATCCTACATATCTATGCTCCAAATGCAATGGCATCTGCATTCATAAAAGAAACCTTACTAAAGCTCAAAGTACACATTGCACCTCACACGATAATAGTAGGGGATTTCAACACCACGCTCTCATCACTAGACAGATCATGGAAACAGAAATTAAACAAAGACCTACAGAAACTAACAGGAGTTATGAACCAAATGGTTTTAACATATATATATAAAACAATCCATCTTAAAACAAAAAGATAAACCTTCTTCTCAGCACTTCATGGAACCTTTTCCAATATTGATTATGTAGTTGGCCACAAAATATGCCTCAACAGATATAGAAAGATAGAAATAATCCCATGCATCCTGTCAGATCACTGGTCTTCAATAACAACAAAAATGACAGAAAGCCCACATATACATGGAAATTGAACAATGCACTACTCAATGGCAACTTGGTCAAGAAAAAAATAAAGAAATAAATTAAAGACTTCTTAGAATTTAATGAAAATGAAGATACAACATTCGCAAACTTATGGAATACAATGAAAGTAGTACTAAGAGGAAAACTCGTAGCTCTAAGTGCCTGCAAAAAGAAACAGGAGAGAGCATATATCAGCAGATTGACAGCACACCTTAAAGTTCTAGACAAAAAGAAATAATAAACCCAAGAGGAGTGGATATCAGGAAATAATCAATCTCAGGGTTGAAATCACCCAAGTAGAAAGAAAAAGAACTATACAAAGAATCAACAAAACCAGGTGTTGGTTCTTCGAGAAAATCAACAAAACAGATAAAACCTTAGCCAAACTTACCAGAGGACACAGAGAGTGTTTCCAAATTAACAAAATCAGAAATGAATATGGAGACATAACAACAGAATCTGAAGAAATTTTAAAAAAATCATCAGAATCTACTATGAAAACCTATATTCAACAAAACAGGAAAATCTGGAGGAAATTGACAATTTTCTAGACGGATACAAGGTACCAAATTTAAGTAAAAATCAATAAACTATCTAAACAAACACATAACACCTAAAGAAATTGAAGGAGTTATTAAAAGTCTCCCAACCAAAAAGATCCCAGGTCCAGATGTGTTCAGTGCAGAATTATATCAGACTTTCATAGAAGACCTTATACAAATACTGTCCAAACTATTCCACAAAATTGAAGCAAACAGAGCACTAACAAACTTTTCTACGAAGCCACAATTACTTTTATACTGAAACCACACAAAGACCCAACAAAGAAAGAGAATTTCAGACCAATTTTCCTTGTGAATATCATCACAAAAATACTCAGTAAAATTCTTCAAAACTGAATCCAAGAACATATCAAAACGTTCATCCAACATGATCAAGTAGGCTTCACCCCAGGGATGCTGGGATGGTTGCATATATAAAAATCCATCAATGTAATCCACTACATAAACACACTCAAAGTAAGAATTACATCATTATTTCATTAGATGCTGAGAAAGCATTTGACAATATTCAACACCCCTTCCTGATAAAAGTCCTGGATAGATAAGTAATTCAAGGCTCATATCTAACCTTAGTAAAAGCAATATACACAAAACCAATAGCTAACATCAAGCTAAATCCAGAGAAACTTGAAGCAATTCTCCTAAAATCAGGAACTAGACAGTGCTGCCACTTGCTCCCTACTTATTCAGTATAATACTTGAAGGTCTAGACACAGCAATCAGACAGTGAAAGGAGGTCAAAGGGATACAAATTTGCAGGGAAGAAATCAAAATATCACTATTTGCAGATGATATCATAGTGTACTTAAGTGACCCCATAAGTTCCACCTGAGAACTACTTAAGCTGATAAACAACTTCAGTAAAGTGTTGGAGTATAAAATTAACTCAAACAAATCAGTAGCCTTCCTCCACTCAAAGGATAAACAGGCTGAGAAAGAAAATAAGGAAGTGACACCCCTCACAATAGTCCCAAATAATAGAAAATATGTTGGTGTGACTTTAATCAAGCAAGTGAAAGACCTGTGTGACAAGAACTTCAAATCTCTCAAGAAAGAAATTGAGGAAGATCTCAGAATATGGAAAGATCATTCATGCTCATGGTTTGGCAGGATTAATATAGTAAAGATGACCATTTTTTTTCACAAACAATCTACAGATTCAATGCATTCGCCATCAAAATTCTTATTCAATTCTTTATAGAGATAGAAAGAACAATTGGCAAAATCATTTTGAATAACAAAAAACCCAAGATAGTGAAAACTATACTCAACAATAAAAGAACTTCTGGGGGAATCACCTTCCCTGACTTCAAGCAGTATTACAGAGCAATAATCATAAAAACTGTGTGATAGTGGTACAGAGGCAGGCACATAAATCAGTGGAACAGAACTTAAGACCCAGAAATTAACCCACCACCTATAGTCACTTGATCATTTTCAAAGGAGCTAAAACCACCCAGTGGAAGAAAGATAGTATTATCAACAGATGGTGCTGCTTCAAATAGAGGTCGGCATGTAGAAGAATGCAAATATTCCATTCTTATCACCTTGTACAAAGCTTATGTCCAAGAGGATCAAGTAACTCCACATCAAACCAGATACAATCAAACTAATAGAAGAAAAAGTAGGAAAGAGTCTCAAACACATGGGCACTGGGGAAAATTTCCTGAACAAACACCAATGGCAATTGCTCCAAGATCAAGAATCAACAAACGGGACCTCATAAAACTGCAATGTTTTGTAAAGCAAAAGACACTGTCATTAGGACAAAATTTCAACCAACAGATTGGGAAAGGATCTTTACCAATCATACATCTGATAGAGGGTATATATCCAAAATAGACAAAGAATTCAAGAGTTAGACTTCAAAGAGCCAAATAACCCTATTAAAAATGGGCTACAGAGCTAAACAAAACATTCTCAGCTGAG
Organism: Rattus norvegicus; assembly: GCF_021556685.1. Classification (NCBI taxonomy): domain Eukaryota; kingdom Metazoa; phylum Chordata; class Mammalia; order Rodentia; family Muridae; genus Rattus; species Rattus norvegicus. The sequence continues at coordinate 2,213,050 of NC_141538.1, read as the reverse complement.
GATTAACAAATGGCCAATAAGCACATTAAGAAATGTTCAATATTCCTAATCATCAGTGAAATGCAAATGAAAACAACCCTGAGATTCCACCTCACATCTGTCAGAATGACTAAGATGAAAAACTTAAGTGACTGTAGATGCTGGCAAGGTTGTGGAGAAAGAGGAACACTCCTCCACTGTTGGTGGAATTGCAAACTGGTACAACCATTCTGGAAATCAGTCTGGAGGTTCCTCAGAAAATTGGACATTCCACTAGCTGAGGACCAGTTGTACCTCTCTTGGGAATACACCCACGAGGTGCTCCAACATACAACAAAGACATATGCTCCACTATGTTCATAGCAGCCTTTATTTATGAAATCCAGAAGCAGGAAAGAGCCCAGATGTCCTTCAACAGAGTTTAAATGGATTAAATGGATTAAAAAAAATGTGGTACATCTACAAAAGCAATGACTTCATGAAATTCATATGCAAATGGAATGAACTAGAAAATATCATCCTTAGTGAGGTTACTCAATCACAAAAAAACACACTTGGTATGTACTCAATGATGAATGGAAATTAACTAAGAAGCTCAAATTATCCAAGATGCAATCCAGAGATCACAGGAAGCTCAAAAAAAAAAAGGATGACAAAAATGTGGATGCTCCCACTCCTTCTTAAAAGGGGGAAAAATCCATAGGTGTGTATATGGAAAAAAAGTTTAGAGCAGTGACTCATGGAACGGTCATTTAGAGTCTGCCCCACTTGTGTCCCATATATACATATATACAATCACCAAAACTAGATAAGATTGATGAAGCTGAAAAATGCATTCTGAAAGGCATCAGATATAGATCTCTCCTGAGAGAAACATCCAGAGCATGTCCAATACATAGGTCAATGTTACCAGCCAACTACCGAGCTGAGAAGAGGACCCCCTTTGGTGAATTAGAGGAAGTATTGAAAGAGTTGAAGGAGTTTGCAACTCGTTAAAAAAATCAAAACAATGCCAATCATCCAGAGTTTCCTGGGACTAAACCACTGCCAAAAGATGGTACATGCACTGACCCAGGGCTCCAACTGCGAATGTAGCAGAGAATATTCTTTCTGGGGCACCAGTGGAAGTGGAAGCCCTTGGTCCTGCCAAGGTTGGAATCCGCTGCGAGGGAATATGGGGTGAGGCAATAAGGGGGATCTATAGGGGAAATACCGGTATTGGGGATGGAGTGGGGAGGAATTGGGGCTTATGGATAAGAAACCAGGAAGGGGAATAATGTTTGAAACGTAAGTAAAGAAATATATCTAATAAAATTAAAATAAGTAAGAGTAGAGTGGAATCCAGAGGTAAGTGTTTCCCTTTGGCTCAGTCTGAGATGATAGGGACCCTCTATTTCCATGAAAAGGGGCTTCGTGAATGGTCCCTACCTGATTGCCATGACCCTTTAATGCGATGTTGCAATTATTTGTACAAGACGATAGAGGTTAGCAAGCAGCTGGACCCACAACTGTCATTATCAATCCTGTGATTACCCAGAAAACATAGCTTCTCAGCCTTACCAGTTCTTTTGTCTGGTAGCATGGTTTACTTGCCCCACACCAAAGGATTGTAGTAGGTGACTCCTCCTGTCTGCCAAAGTATGTTTATCCATCAAATTACACTTATAAATTTGGCCATACCTCTATTCCAGGCAGATTGGCTAGTTTATCAGGAAGACAGTGAAGAGAAAACAGAGAGAACAGTTTGTAGAGGTGAAACAATTTTCTAGACTTTTTCCCTAATAAATAAGGATACATGGATTTTCAGATCACAATGGAATCTTCTAGAAGATTATTGAGTTGACTATATTTGATGCCAGCTAGACTCAATCGAGTAGAGGGTATCTCAATTAACAATATTCTCACCACCAACAGGCAGTGGTGGTGCTTCCCTTTAATCCCAGGGGTTGGTTGGCAGAAGCAGGTTGATCTCTGAATTGAAAGCCAGCCTTATTTACAGAGTAAATTTCACAAGATCCTCAGCTATAGAAAAAACAAAAATGAACAAAGAAAGAAAGTGGTGGAAAGTGAAGGAATAAGAGGATGGGAGTAGGAGGGAGGGATGGAGAGAGAGAGAGAGAGAGAGAGAGAGAGAGAGAGAGAGAGAGAGAGTTTCCCATGAGACTAGCCCATGTGCAATTAGTGCTGAAGTTTAATGATTGGTAAGTGATGTAGAAAAGCCCAGTTCACGTAGGTGGAGACATCCCTGAGATGTTGGTTCTAGTTACTGTAAGAGAACAAGCTGAATAAGACATACAGAACAAATCTCTAAACACTAATACTACTCTATGTCCTCTGCTTCACTTCCAGCTTTGAGTTGCTGTCCTGGCTTCTATGGATAGACTGTGACCTGTAACTTGAAATAAACACTCCTCTATCCAAGTTACCTTTGGTTATTGGGTTTGATCACAGCAGTAAAAACCCTAAAACAATCACAGATTTCAAAGATCTTTAGGAGTCTCTTGGCCTAGGAGACAGCAGAATCCAGCTCTCAACATTCATGTGACTCTAAAGGAAGAGATGAAGACACAGAAATTAGCACAACAATTGACCATCATCTTGACAGTTAAGTAACTAACATTTTCATTGCATGCCCCCATCCATTGGAGGTCAGAGGCCGCAGTGTATAAGCTACTATTGTTATTTTGCTAGGTGGTCACAGTATAAATTGCCTTCTTAATATTTATAATTATACCCACATCCATTTAGAGTTTCTCAGACTTTATGAGAGAAGCTTCTTTACACAATGGGCAGCAGTCAAAAGAAAGATGCACAACTGGTTCCATCACTGAAAATAAGATGAGTTCTCAGCTATATATGAGACATCAGTACAAAAACACACATGTGTACATTCATGCAGGCACACACACACACACACACACACACACACACACACACAGTGTTCCTAGGCCCCACATCTCACCGAGAACTATTAGGAAAATTATTCTAAAAAAAAGTTAAATCTTCCTTCTGTTCTGTACCTACACCTGCAGCAGTCATAGATCAGAACAATGTGGGTGTCACTTTACAGCTCTGACTGTCAGGATTCCAGCTCAAAACCTGGACTCACATCCCTATCTGTCTCCTTGAGGCCTGCACTAATCAAGACACTCAGACCAGCCAATACCAGAAACAACCAGATGGAAAAATTTAAGCACAAGAACATAATCAACAGAGGCCAATGCAATATGGCACCATAAAAACCGATTGTTCCTACTACAGCAAGACCTGGATATCTTTACACATATAAAGAATAAGTTTTTTACCCTATATATTATCATGCAAAGATGATAAAGACTTTTAATGCGTATAAAACGAATTCTTTTAAATAAATGTATTAAAGTACAATCAAAGAGGTAGAAACACTTAAAAAGGAAACAAATAAATACTTTAACTGAGGAAATAACAACAATATAATCAAACAGATAATGGGAATGAATAAAACATTCTATAATTTAAAAAAGGAAAGAAAACAGATAATGAAATCACAAATGTTGGCAACCCAGGTGATGGAAAACCCAAAAAAGATAACAGGAAGCACAGATGCAATTATCACCAACACAATAGAAGAAAGAGAAGAATATCAGGAATAGTGCACACCATAGACGGCATGGATATGTGAATAAAAGAATATGTCAAATGTAAAAGCTTCCAAACTCAAAGCATCCAGGAAATGTGCAACCCTATTGAAAGGCCAAACTGGAAAAATAATAAAAGAGGGTAAACATACCCAGTTCAAAGGGTGAAAAAATGCCTTCAACAAAATCATAGAAGAAATCATTATTAACTTAACGATAGAGATGGCTATAAATGTGCAAGAACCTTATTGAACATCAAATAGAATCAGAAAAGAAAATCATTCCACCACATAATAATCAAAACTCTAAATGTACAGAAAAAAGAAAGGATATTAAAAGCTGCGGGTAAAATGGCCAAGTAACGTAAAAAGGTAGCGTTATCAGAATTATATCTGAGTTCTCAACAGAGACACTAAAAGCGAGAAGATCCTAAAGTATGTTTTACAGACCCTAAGGGACCAAAGTTGACAGGCCAGACTACTATAGCTAGCAAAACTCCAATCACATTAGACAGAGAAACCATGATATTATATAGCAAAAGCAAATCGAAACAATATCTATCTGCTAAACAAATCCTACTGAGGATACTGAAAGGATAACTCTAATACAAGGAGGATAACTATACCCAAGAGAACATAAGAAATTAATCACCTCACTGCAAAATAAAAAAAAAAGGAAGAATCATACACACAACTCCTCCCACATCAAAATAACAGGAACTAATATTCATTAATATCATTATTTATATTAATATCAGTGTACCCAATTCACCAATAAAAAGGCACAGGCTAACAGACAGGTTACATAAACAATATCTATCTTTTTTTTTCTTTTTTTCGGAGCTGGGGACCGAAACCAGGGCCTTGCACTTGCTAGGCAAGTGCTCTACCACTGAGCTAAATCCCCAACCCCAACAATATCTATCTTATGCTGCATACCAGGATCACACCTCAGGAACAAAAATAGATAGTATCTGAGTGTAAAGACCTGGAAAATTTTTTCCCTGCAAAGGGACTCAAAAAAGGTGCTGGAGTAGCCATTCTAATACTTAATAAAACAGACTATCAATCAAACTTAATCAAAGGAGATGGAGAATGATCTTTCATCATAATAAAGGGAAAGATCCTCTGAACATCTAGGACACAAATGTAAGAGCATCCACATTCTTCAAAGAAATTTCACTAAAGCTCAATCACACAGTGAACCTTACACAATACTAGTGGGAAGTTCATAGCCCCACTCTCATCAATGGACAGGTAATCAAAATTGAAACTATATAGGAGGAAATTAATAGCACTAAGTTCCTCAAGAAATTGTAGAGATCTCATGTTAGCAACTTAACAGCATGCATGAAAGTTCTAGAATAAATGACACAATACGAGCAAAAGGAGAAGATGGCTGGAAATGGTAAAACTGAGGGCTGAAGTCATTCAATATAAAGCAAAGAGAACAATACAAAGAATCAACAATACCAAGACCTGTTTTATTGAGAAAATCAATAGGATAGAAAAACTCATAATCAAACTAAGAGGCACAGAGATGGTATCTAAATTAACAATATCAGAAGTTAAAAAGAAAGCATAATATTAAAACCTGAGGAAATTTAAAAGCTCAAATCACACAGTGAACTTCACAAAATAATAGTGGGAAGATCAAAGCTCTACTCTCACCAGTGGATAGGTAATCAAAGTTGAAACTATTCAGAGAAAAATGAAACTAATAGACTTTTTTTCCACAGAACTGCAAAACATATGGATGATTTTCTAGACAGGTACTCCTTACTATACTTGAATTAAGATCAGAAAAACTATTCCAACAGTCCCATAACCACAAAGGAAATAGAAATAGTCATTAAAATCTCCTAACCAAGAAAAAAATTCTTGCATATTATGCTTTTAGTGTAAAATTCTAAAAGACTTTTTAATAAGACATACCGATAGTCATCAAAAAAGACACAGATGGTAAAACAACTTAATTCATTTTGTGTGGCCACTACTACCCTGATACCTACTCCACAGAAAAAAATAAACAAAGAAAACCTCAGACAAATTTCATTTATGAACATAGACATGAACATATCCTTTAAAATTCTTGCAACCCAAATCCAAGAACATATCAGAAACATCATTCAGCACAATATAGTATGCTTAATCCTGTAAATATAGGCATAGTATCATATATTAAAATATATCAACATAATCCACTATATAAACAAATTGACAGAAAAAGAATAAAATATGATTTCATAAGATGCTAGAAAAGACTTCTACAAAATCCAACACTGTTTAATGTTAAAGATCTTGATGAGATGAGGTTGTCAAGGTGAATAACACATAATAAAAACAATATACATCAAGCCAATAACCACTATCGACTTAAATGGAGAGAAACTTGAACACAAGAATATAAATTCCATCAAACCAAATAAACAGAGAATTCTCAACAAAAGAATCTTGAAGGGCAGAGAAGCACTTACAGAAATGTTCAATATCCTTAATCATTAGGGAAATGCAAATCAAAACAACCCTGAGATTTCACCTTACGCCAGTCAGAAAGGAGATGATCAAAAATGCAAGGACATTGCTGGGAAAGGTGAACGCTCTCTTTTGCTGGTTGAAGTTAAAAATCATTCTGGAAATCAGTCTGTCAGTTTCTTAGATAATTTAAAATAGTTCTACTTGAAGACCCAGCTATCTTGGGGTTGAGGATTTAGCTCAGTGGTAGAGCGCTTGCCTAGGAAGCGCAAGGCCCTGGGTTTGGTCCCCAGCTCCGAAAAAAAGAACCAAAAAAAAAAAAAAAAAAGACCCAGCTATCTTGCTTCTGGGCATATACCCAGAAATTTTATGCTATACCAAAAGAACATGCTACACTATGTTCATGACACTTTTCTTTGTAATAGCCAAACCTTGAAACAATACAGATGTCTCTTACCTGATGAGTGAATACAGAAAATATGGTTCATTTACACAATTTGATGCTATATAGCTATTATAAACAAGGATACTATGAATTTTGTAGGCAATTGGATGGAATTAGAAAATATCATATTAAGTGAGCTAACCTAGTCACAAACGGAAATGTACAGTATATAATCACTGGTAAGTGGATAATAACCACAAAGTACAGTATATCAATGATACACCCCAGAGACACAGATAATTTATACTATAAGACAGGCCCTAACATGGACGTGTAAATCACATTTACAGGGGGGATAAAATATTCATAAGAGGCAAAGGATGTAAGCAAAGTTGGTAGAAGAGGAGAGGGGGAAGGTAAAAGGGGTGACGTGATCAGGTATGGGGGAAAAAAAGAGAGAAATCTGGAGGGCCAGGACAATGAACATACATTTGCATCTGCTGGGTGTCAGAATTTTGGAGAAATCTCTTGAAGTCCAGGGATCTGGGGTTAGGGTGACTCCCAGAAGTCAAAGTGCATGATCTTAGCTGAGATGCCTAACTTTGGTGACACAGAACTGAAGTGGCCACTCAATAGAAAGCCAGACAAGATCCTCAATGGAGGGATAAGGAAACCAACACACCACCAAACCTTTGATGTAAACTTTGCCCTGTCTAAATGAAATGAAGGGACAAAGAAGAACCAGAGAGTAAAGGAATGGACAAAAAATTAGAAGCCCAGTTTGACACCCATTCCATGGGCAAGTACCAATCTCTGATATACTGTTGCACTTGCAGACAGGATCCTATCATAACTATACAATATGAGGATCTAAGCAGTAGATGACTGAAACAGATACAGATACGCACAGACAAACATTGACTGGAGGTCATGAACTCCTATACAAGTGTTGAAGAAACAATTGAGTGCCATAAATGGAATAGGAACTCCCCAGGAAGACAACCTGTGTCAAGTAACATGTACCCCGTGGGAACTTTCAGGGACTGAGACACCAAAAAATCATATAATAGCACATATATAGCAAGTGGATCATTTAATTTCCTTTTGGGTCCCCAACAACAGCAGTCAAAGGTATTACCAAAGCTGTAGCCAGACTATGGTATCTACTCCCCAACAGAGCCATCTTGTCTGGTCTCACAAGGGGATTATGGGTCTAATGATACAGAGACTTGATGTGCCAGGGTTTGGGGATACCCACAAGGGATCAACTTCTCTGAGGAAAAGGAGAGGGGTAGAGACTCTGTGGGATTGGAACTTGGAGGGAGGATTAGTGTTTGAGATGTAAATAAACAAACAAACAAATGCATATATACATAGAATATTTAAAATATATTTCTAGGTATATCTAGGAAGGTTCATCAACTTCTAATCAAGGCAATTTAAGAAAAAAAGTTTGGTCACAGTGTCTTATACATTCAATCTCTAAGTGAAGGACAGAGAGCCATAGTCTGTATCATTCTCACCATCAGTGGAAGAATTATTGTTCAAGAGAAGCACTTAGTTAGCTATCAATGAACTCTCTAAGTGCCACCAAATAGCAACATGGCTCAATGCCATTGGCTTGGTGTCTTTCCAGAGGATTGAACCTTGATGGATGTCAGGGCATGGTCTCCAGCTAGTGATGACATCCTATATAGAGATGGTCTAGGGTGCCAGAAGGACAAGAGAAACAACTGGTGAGGTGATTTTTCTCTCTCTCCGTCTCTTTCTCCATCTTTCTCTGTGCCCCTGTTTGCCTGTCTCTCTATCTCTTTATATTTCTGTTTCTCTTATTCTCTATGCCAACTCTGCTTGGAACTGGGGAACTGAGGATGCTGGGAAAATACTTTGTCACTCATTGTGTGTGTGTGTGTGTGTGTGTGTGTGTGTGTGTGTGCATGTTTGCCAATGCTGTGCAAGTGCATCACATTATGTGAGACTACGAGACATGGTATATGAGTCCAGGTCCACGCATGCCATTGAAGGTGCACTGACATAAGATGACAACATTGGTTGCAGTCCCTCAGCTTGTTTGCTACTGGCTTCCTTGATTTTACCTGACGTTCCCAAGGAGAAAACATCTGTGTGATTCTCCTCATAAGAGCACTTGTGTCATAGATGTCTGGTTTTTTTGTTGTTGTTGTTGTTTGTTTGTTTGTTTGTTTGTTTTTGGTGAAATTGATAAAAACCTAGACATTCCTGACTAGAGTGAAATTTTTTCTTCTAACAAGTTGGTTGTGGTCAGGTCTGTGGGGAGCATTTTCTTTATTGCTGATTGATGTAGAAGGGCTAGCCTTCTCTGAGAAGTACCATCATTTGGCATGTGAGCCTGAGCTATCAAAAAACAATTACCAAGACAGGGAGAGCCAGTCACAGAGCAGTACTCCTCCATGATTTCTGCTTCAAATTCCTGTCACCAGATTCCTATTTTGAATTTCTGTTGCACTTACCTGATGATAGACTCTAATCTATTAGTCAACTAAATCCTTTCCCAGTTAATATTGTTATTGGTGTGATATAATAGCATAATCAAAACTAATTTGAGGAGGAAAGTGTTCATTTTGAAAGTGGTCAGAACAGAGACTCAAGCACAGGAAGAACCAGAACTGCTGAAGAGGCTACAGTAGAGGGCTGGTTGATGGCATGTTTAATTTGCATTCTCAAAGAAACCAAGACTACCAGTCTAAATGTGGTTCCACTCAGAATTGATAGCCCTTGTTCATCATCAGTCACAAAGAAAACACATATAGGCTTGCTTACAGCTATTTTCACATTGAGGTTTTTTACTTTTCAGACTGTGTCAAGTTTACTAAAATAAACTAGCCAGGACAACTTGCCCCCCCTCAAATGATTTTTATCAGTGTTTTATTGCAGAAAAAGCAAGCAAATTAGGGCACAGATCTTGATACCAAATCTTGCTTTCCCTGGGTTCTGGATGTTTAAACTTAGGTGCATATGGAGCCAGCAACATGGCTCCTCTATCAATGGATGATATCCAAAGTTATAATCCAACTGAAATCCTAGCATGCCTTGAATTACAGTATGATCTCTCTCTAATATAGATATGCCCTTAATTCACACCTTTAATCTCTAACAGTGAAGGTAAGGTTTGTTTATAGAAGAAGATGATATGTTTGAAAGTGATGTCTAATTCAAGAGGAATGTGTTGGATCAGAGAAAGCTTTGATAGACCCAGACAGGATAAGTGAAACTAATAGAACAGCCGTGTAAGGGAGGATATTTAAGAGCAGCAAGAGAGAAGAAAGGTGTGTGGTGTGTGTGTGTGTGTGTGTGTGTGTGTGTGTGTGTGTGTGTGTGTGTGTTCCAAAGATGGTTACAGAAAGAGCATTCTAAACAAATATAGAATGAGCAAGAAAATGAGAAGGAACCAGAAAATTAGAACATATTGCCAAAGTTAATATGAGGACAGACTGAGCAATTCTGTCAGAAACCAAGAGAGTCCAGAGTGAAGCAGTCAGTTTTGAAGATTAGATTGTATGGATTCTAGAGGCTTCATGTCTAGGCCTATGGATAGGTCTAAGAGAGATGGAAACTCTCCAATTTCTGCCCAAGCCACAGCTTATGTATGACTTTCAACTCAATACCTAATCAAAGAAATAAAAGTAACATTTATACTTGTCCGTGTACTCATGCCAAGCATGATGCACCATGAGTTATCCTTCAGCCTACAATTTCTTTGTGAATTTGAATACCCTTTTTGTCTATTGCCTATATATATTGTATAAAATGTTCAGTATTTCTTGAGTAGGAGTGGTAAAAGTGGATATCTTTGTGTCTGTTCGTGATATTAGTGCCGATTCTTAATTAACTTTCTTGAGACTTCTTGGCAATGTTTTTTTATATGTACTCTTTCTTATGCTTAGGTATATTACACCCATTTGTTGAGTTTTGCCAGATTTTTCTTCTATAAGATGAACATATTATTTTGTCTTTGAACATTTCGTGAACTCTAACTCATATAATGCTTTTGTATTTAATGTTTGTTAATAATATTCACTTGACCAGTGTATTTAACCCTTCTAAATATTTTTAATATATAGTACATAAATCTACATACATATAAATGAGCACTCACACACACACACACACACACACACAGATAAACATATATAAGTATTCTATTTCTCCCCCCTCTCTCTCTTCCAAGAAAGAGGAAAAATACATAGCTCTACCTGTCCTAGAATTCACTATGTATCTCAGCCTGGCCAGAAATTCAAAGTGATGCCCATGCCTTTGTCTCCTGAATTCTGGAATTAAAGGAGTATTCCACTATAATTGGCTTTAATTTGTTTTTTCTTAATTTAATCTTACGAAATTTTACAACTATTTTTACCAGGGAATTTATTGATCATTTTCATTTTGTAAAGGTTTACTTTAAAGTTTGACGACAATGACGATGACGATGATGATGACGATGGTGGTGTGTGTGTGTGTGTGTGTGTGTGTGTGTGTGTGTATACATAAGTGTATTTTTGCATGTAGAAGCCAGAAAAGTGGGTTAAATTCTTTGTCACTTGAGTTACAGGTGATTATGAGCTGGCCAAAATGGGTGCTGGAATTCAAAACAGGTCCTCTGAAATATCAAGTGCCTTGTAACTGCAGAGCCAGATTTCCAGGCCCACATTTCCCACTTTGTTATGCCATTCTCTAGCTTTGTAATCATAGTAATGCTAGACTTGTCAGAAAATTTGGGCAGTACTCCCACCCCTTTTTAAATTTAACAAATTGTTACAGAAATGACATTGTTACTTCTTCAGATGTTTTGTAGAGTACAGCAGTTAAGCCATCTGGCCTTAGGCTGTTCTTTGCTGATATACTTTTTTACTCACTCAGTTGAGATATTCAATATTCATATTTTCCAGACTTTTGTTTTTCTTCTTTTTTGTTGGATTTTTAAATTTACATTTCAAATGCTATCCCCTTTTATGGTTCCCCATCCATAAACCCCCTATACTATTCCCCTCCCTCTTCTTCTATTAAGGTGTTCCCCTACCCACCTACCCATTCTTTCCCAGATCCCCACACAGACATTCTTCTACATTGGTTACGTAGGGGTCAAGCCTTGGCAGGACCTATGTAGGGCTAAATTTGCAGAATGATATTGTGTAACTTTGGTTTGTCATGGGATATCTTGGTTTCTCCATCTATGTTAATTGAAAGATTTACTGGATATAGTAGCCTGGGCTGTATTTGTGTTCTCTTAGGGTCTGTATGAAATCTGCCCAGGATTGTTTGGCTTTCATCCATTCTGGTGAGAAGTCTGATAAAATTCTGGTAGGTTTGCTTTTATATGTTACTTGAACTTTATCTCTTACTGCTTTTAATCTTCATATTTCTGTTTTGTGCATTTGGTGTTTTTATTATTATGTAGAGAGAAAACGGTTTTCTGGTCCAATCTATTTGGAGTTCTGTAGTCTTCTTGTATAATTATGGGCATCAGTTTCTTTAGGTTGCAGAAGTTTTCTTTTATAACTTTGTTGATGATACTTGCTGGCCTTTTAAGTTCAGAATATTTGATCCCTTTTATACCTAATATCCTTAGGTTTGATCTAATCATGTTGTTCAGATATCCTGGATATTTTGGGTTAGGAGTTTTTCACATTTTCCACTTTCTTTGATGGTTGTCACAATGTCTTCTATGGTATATTTTGCCCCTTAGATTCTCTCCTCTATCTCTCGTACTCTGTTGGTAATGATTGCTTCTATGACTCTCTTTCCTAGGTTTTATATCTCCAAGGTTGTCTTCTTTTGTGATTTCTTTATTGTTTATATTTCCATTTTTAGATTCTGTATGATTTTGTTCAATTCTTTCACCTGCTTGGTTTTATTTTCCTATAATTCATTTAGGGATTTTTGTGTTTCCTCTTTAAAGGTTTCTTCCTGTTTACCTTTGTTGTCCTGTATTCCTTTTATTATTTCTTAACTTTTCTTTTTTATTTAGCCTGAGCGAACATGTCTATAATAGTTTTAAAAACTTTTTCTAGTTGGACAATATTGTTCATATTTTATTTTATTGTAATCATCTTCATACCCACATTTCTCTTTCATTTGTTTATTGGATATTTTTTATTTACACACCAAATGCTTTCCCTTTCTCGGTTTTTCAGCCATAACTCTCCTATCCTTTCTCCATCCCCATCTTCTATAAGGGTGTTCCCCCTCCCCAACCACCCTACATTTCTGCCTCCGCGCCTTGATATTTCCCTACAATGTGGGTGTCCAGCCTTGGCAGGAAAAAGGGCTTCTCCTCCCACTAGTGTCTAACAAGGCCATCCTCTGCTACACATGTAGCTGGAGTCATAAGTCTGTCCATGTGTACACTTTGGGTAGTGGTTTAGTCCCTGGGAGCTCTAATCGGTGGGTAATGTTGATATTATGGGGTTGCAAGCCCCTTCAGCCCCTTCAGCCCCTTCGACCCTTTCTCTAATTCCTCCAATGGAGACTCCCTTCTCAGTTCAATGGTTTGCTGCTAGCATTTGGCTCTGTATTTGTTGTACTTTGGCTGAGCCTCTCAGAGACAATTGTATCAGGCTCCTGTTAGCATGTACTTCTTGGTTTCATCAATATTGTCTAGTTTTGGTGGATATATATATATATATATATATATATATATATATATATATATATATATATATACTGATATGCTGGGTCCCCTGGTTGGGCAGGCTCTGAGAGGACATTCCTTCAGCCTCTGCTCCAAATGTTGTCTCTATACACCTCCTATGAATATTTTTGTTCCCCACTGAAGAAGGAATGAAGCATCAACACTTTGGTCATCCTTTTTCTTGACCTTCATATAGTCTGTGGACTGTATCTTGCATAATTTGAGCTTTTGGGGTAATATCCACTCATAAGTGAGTCCATACCGTGTGGGGTGTGTGTATGTGTGTGTGTGTGTGTGTGTGTGTGTGTGTGTTTTCTTTTTTTCGGGACAGACTCACTCAGAATGATATTTCCAGGTAGCATCAATTTGCCTATGAATTTTATGAAGTCATTGTTTTTGATAGCTGGGTAGTATGCCATTTTGTAGATGTACCACATTTTCTGTATCCATTCCTCTGTTGAAGGGCATCTGGGTTCTTTCTATCTTCTGGCTATTATTAATAAGGCTGCTATAAACACAGTGAAGCATGTCTCTTTGTTGTATGTTGAAGCATCCTTTCTGTATACGCTCAGGAGTGATACACCTGGGTCCTCATGTACAGCAATGTCCAATTATCTGAAAAATCTGCAGACTGATTTCTAGAGTGGCTGTACTAGCTTGCAATACTATCACCAACTGAAGATTGTTCCTTTTTCTCTATATCCTTGGCAGCATCTGCTGCCACCTAAGGGTTTTTTTTTTATGTTAATCATTCTGACTGTTGTGAGGTGGAATCTCAGGATTCTTTTGATTTGCATTTCCCTGATGATTAAGCTTGTTGAACATTTCTTTAGGTGTTTCTCAGCCATTCGATATTCCTCACCTGAGATTTCTTTGTTTAGCTCTGTACCCATTTTTTTTAATAGAGTTATTTGGCTCTCTGGAGTCTAACTTCTTGAGTTCTTTGTATATTTTGGATATTAGCCCTCTATCAAATGTAGGATAGGTAAAGATCTTTTCCCAATATATTGGTTGTCATTTTGTCCTAATGACAGTGCCCTTCACCTTGCAGAAGCTTTGCAATTTTATGAGGTCCCATTTTTCTCTTCAATGTCTTACAGCATACGCCATTAGTGTTCTGTTCAGAAGATTTCCATAGTGCCATATATTCAAGGCTTTTCCCTTCTTTTTTCTCATTTTTTGAGTGTAGCTGGTTTCATTTTTTTCTAGTGTGCATGTGTGTGTGTGTGTGTGTGTGAGATTGTGTGTGTGTGTGTGTGTGTGTGTGTGTGTGTGTGTATGTGTCTTTGTGCAACTTGGACTTGAACTTTGTACTGGGATATAAGAAAGGACTGATTTGCATTCTTCTACATGCTGTTTGTTGCTATCTTTTTCTCCTGGATGGTTTTAGTTTCTTTGTCAAAGACCAAGCGAACTAATTTTGGGGGTTCATTCCTGATTCTTCAATTCTATTGCATTGACCTACCTGCTATCTCTGTACCAAGACCATTATCACTATTGTTTTGTAATACAACTTGATGTCAGGGATGGTGATTCCCACAGAAGTTCTTTTATTGTTGAGAATAGTTTTCACTATCCTGGGTTTTATTTATTATTCCAAATAAATTTGAAAATTTCTCTCTCAAACTCTATAAAGAATTGAGTTAAAATTTTGATGGGGATTGTATTGAATCTGTTTATCACTTTTGGCAAGGTGGCCATTTTATAATATGAGCAATCCAAGAGCGATGGAAATCTCTCCATCTTCCGAGATCTTCTTCGATTTCTTTCTTCAGAGACTTAAAGTTCTTGTCAAACAGATCTTTCATTTGCTTGGTTAGAGTAACACCAAGGTATTTCATATTATTTGTGACTGTTGTGAAAGGTATAGTTTCCCTAATTTCTTTCTCTGCCTCTTTATCCTTCGAGTAGAGGAAGGCTACTGATTTGTTTGAGTTAATTTTATATCCAGCCACTTTGCTGAAGTTGTTTGTCAGGTTTAATAGTTCTCTTGTGGAACTATTGGGGTCACTTAAGAATACTATCATATTATCTGCAAATAGTGATATTTTGATTTCTTCTTTTCTAATATGTATCACTTTGTCTTCCTTTTGTTTTCTGATTGCTCTAGGTACAAATTTGAGTACTATATGCTATAGGTAGTGAGAGGGTAGGCAGCTTTGTTCAGTCCCTGATTATAGTGGGATTCTTCAAATTTTTCTCCACTTAGTTTGATATTGGCTACTCATTTGCTGTATGTTGTTTTTACTATGTTTAGGTATGGACCTTGAGTTCCTGATATTTCTACAATTTTTAAACTAAAAGGGTGGTGAATTTTTTCAATTGCTCTCTCAGCATCTAATGAGATGATCATGTGTTTTTTCTTTGTGTTTATTTATAGAGTGGATTATGCTTATGGATTTCTGTATATTGAAACATCCATAAATCTTTGCATTTTCTTTGAAGGTTATGTCAATGTTTTCTATAGAATATTCTGCCTCTTAGCTACTCTCTTCTATCTCTTGAGTTCTGTCGGTTATGCTAGTGTCTGTCTCCTGATCTCTTTCGTCGGTTTTCTATCTCTAGGGTTGTCTCCAGTTGTGATTTCTTTAAAGTTTCTATTTTTCCTTTTTATCCTGGATGGTTTTGTTCAATTCTTTCATCTGTTAGATTGTGATTTTCTATAATTCTTTAAAGGATTTTTGTGTTTCCTCTTTAAGGGATTCTACCTGCTTTCCTGTATTTCTTTAATGGGGCTATTTATGTCCTCCTCAAAGTTCTCTAACATCATCATGAGTTGTGATTTTAAAATCAAAATCTTTCTTTGCCAGTATGTTTTGGCACCCAGGGCTTGCTTTGGTAGGGAAACTGGGTCCTTATGATTCCAAAGGGCCTTGATTTTTGTTGCTTAGGTCTTGCCCTTTCCTCTGGCTATCTGCTTATCTCTTGTGTTAGCTAGTCTTGCTGTCTCTGACACAGGCTGCCCCTCCTATAAGTTTTTGTGTCAGCACTTCTGGAGTCAGTCTTTCTTCCAGTGTGATCTGGGTACAGAGAGCTGTTGCAAAGGATAAGCTTAGAGTGCACGTGGAAACAGAAATGATCCTTTCCCAAATTGTTCCTTGTTTCCCATGTCCAGATGACTCCAGACAGGTTCTTCCTGTGCCAGAAATAGAAACAGTGTTGGTGGTGTTCCCTGTGCTCTTAGGATTGTCCACATGTCTGATATTCCAGCTCTCTCCCCATGGGATCTGTATACAGAGAACTGTGGCAAAGTGTCAGCCCGGGTGCAGGCAGAAACCACAAACTTCCTTTCCCAGATTACTCCTAGTTACTTGTTTCCTGAGGGCTCTTGGTGGATCTCTTGGGGCAGAAGTGGTAGTCTTACCTGTGCTCTCAGATTTGTCAGCACTCCTGGGGACAGGCTTTCTCCCAGTAGCAGCTGGGTACAGTGAGCTGTGGCACAAGGTCAGTTCTGAATGTAGGCAGAAACTGGAAACTTGCTTTTCTTTTTGTTTCAGTTTTGGTAGATCACAAATGTCCAGGATTTGGTCTATTTTCTCCTTGGCTTTCTAGCTTGCTGCTATATATTTGTTTGTAATCTTCCTCAGTGGACTCTTGTATTTGCATTTCTTTGCTCTCTCTCTCTCTACCTACAATACCTCCTTTGTTAAAGAGAAAAACCCAAGTACTTGTTGCATTTTGCTTCAAGTACTTTTCTGTTTTCTCCACAAGGTACTGTTTTGATTAGACATAGCCTCTCTTGGTGCATGTGTTTGAGTGCTTGGCCCACATGTCATGGCTGTATTAGTGGCATAGCCTTGTTGGAGTAGTTGTGCCTTAGTGGAAGAGGAGTGATACTGTGAGGTGGGTTTTTAGGTTTTCTATGCTCAGGCTTTACCCTGTAGGGAATGAGACTTGACTTCTTGTCGGACGCCCAATGTCTCGCCAGTAAGAATGATGCACGGCAACAGGATTCTCCTGCGAACAAGCCTTTACTGTACAGCTCTCTTGAACAGGGACAGGGGACCACAAACAGCAAGAGCGCTCACCTTATTTACACAACAGTATGCTAATAATCCTTCAGGGATTGGCAGGGCACGGGTCACCCCACTATCACCCCACTATCACCCCACTACTTGTCCTCCAGGGATTGTCAGAGAATGAATCACCTCACTAGCGTGGTACCACCCCTCATTAGCATATTAACAGCCAACTGACACCAGGTGCAAAAACCGCACATGTGCAGTACCGTTGTTCACCACTGGAGGGCGCACTACATCTCCCCCTTTTTTGTTTAATAAAATGACTGGTCTAGATCTGGGTGTCATGTCAATCTTGTCATTGCTCCTGTCTTAGGTCCTTCTCATCCAAACTCGGCCTTACCTGTCATAGAGTTTCCCTATCGCCACTGGGCCCCATGTCTTAGGTTGGTCCGAGCTCGAGGAAAGTTGCCCGTCTCTGGATACAATGACGCCATATGACAGTGACAAAAATGATCTAGGGTGAACTCTTAATCTTTCAAAGAGGTCAGTCATATGTTGGGAGAAACACCCTTTTTGATGGCGGTCATAGCCTGGTAAACAACCACTTTGTGTCTGGCATGTTCTCTTATTAAACAGCCAATAAGCCAGAGACATACTCTGCATCCCAGGAGGACAATAGCTCCCCAGGCAAACATGCCCGCCCACTCCTTAACAAGGGAGAAAGCATTGGTAATCCATGAGGTAAAGTCTTCAACTGTGATGGGGTCCAGCCTAGTGCTGTTGAAGACAGCAATCTGCATCAGCAATTGTCTTGATAGTTGCTCTGCTTTCATGGACCAGTTTCCTTTCAGATAATTCGAGATTTCTTTGCTCTGTTGAGAATGCTGAGAAAAATTAGCTCGCAAAGGAGTAATGCATAAACCTCTAATGGAGGAAACGCAAGACAGCTGTGTCATATGATACAGTGCTTCAATTTGTTCTTGAACTAAATCTATCCTTTGATTAGCTAATAGAAAGCCAGATGCCAAATGGGCACATTGCTCACATTAGAGCTTATATTATATTGAATACTGAAATGTGGCTCTACACAACCAAACGCAGGGCAGGGAAGAGGTCTTAACAGTAAAACATAAGGTATACGACAGAGAAAAGTTAGTGGCGGCATACTGTTGGGGCATTTCTCCATTTGGCACTATACAGGCAACATCACGCAAACAGGAAGTAGAGAAAAAGGTTGGCAAAACAGTAGAGTTGCTATGAATTGGCATGGGTACTGGTCAGGATCTGGCATTAGCCCACAAGATGAGTGAATCAACCTGGATTACCATTCCCAGTAATACTAGGGTTCGTAGTCTCATCTTCATGAAGAGCAGAAGGCAATCTTCAAGTCAAGCACTCAGGTACCCATATTGGATTTTCTTGATTCTGCAGAAAAACACAAATCGCTCCCCTAGATCTCGAAATCACGGGATCTGGGCCATGCCGTTCATCAGTTAAGACATCCTTCCACTTTACTTCTGCATTAGTCATAGGTGTAGTAGTAGCATGGCGATCCGCAGTAGAGCGACCATGTGCATCCAAAATTAAGAAATTTAGAGTAAAAAGAGCTAAAAGAAAGTCTTTGTACCTTCTTAGCATTGCCTTTTCCAGTCTTTTTTCTACTTTTACCTCAAGGATAATCGTGCTTCCTTGGTTAAAACACGGGGTGAAGTAAGCTGAGAATCCCCTTTCAGGATCTCATAAAGTGGTTGTAAATCTACATTGGGCATTTTAATATAGGGTCGAATCCAATTTATGCTTCCTAGTAATTTCTGAAAGTCATTTAATGTTTTTAAATGATCTTTTTGTAATTCAATTTTCTGAGGGGAAATACTATGAGGAGTAATTTTAGTTCCTAGCTATTCCCCCATTTGGCCCATTTGAACCTTTTCAGGTGCTATGAACAATTGATTGTTTTCAAGCACCTTAACCACTTTTGCATAGGCCATTTCTAGGGTGCTACAATCTTCATATTTCTCCCTCTCACACTGAGCAGCCTCTTCCTCGAGATCAGCCTCATCATCCCAAAATCCAGTTTCCAAAACACTGAGTCTATCCTTCATGCTACAAGGTTTGACTGCCAATTCCTACATATGAACACATGATGGTCTCCAATACTTAAATAAAGAGACATTGCCTTAAAATCTTTTAGAAGCCTGGTTTCTAGGATAAGATTTCCATAAAAATATCATCCCAATTTAGACATGTTTCCCTAGATTGGCTCATGCCACACGTTGTCTAGAATGACTCCATCCAAATTTACCAGTTTTATGTCAACTTTCTGTTACCAATGTCACATTTTTTAACCATATCCAATAACTTAAAAGACAATAGTCCATAACCAAGGCATGTAGAGAATATTTATACATTTAAAACCAATCAGAAACAAAAATGAAGTGGCTACACATACCTTTAATATTTAAATCAATCACCATTTTTACTTTTTCTAGCTGTAGTTTTAAGAGAAACACCTTGTCACCTGTTGAGTCCAATAATCACAGTCAAAGATTTTTCTAAGAGAGACAGCCATCAGTTCCATTTCCTTAGAAGCTGTGAAGCTCCTGGTGTCTTTAGGATTGGCTAGTATAAACATTTAGCCAGCCCCCTGGGGAGCTTGCCCAGCCAACTTAGGCTTCTAGCTACAGATGCAGGCTCCAAAAGCCAATTGAAACTTTTTATTTATTTGTTCCTTTCTTGAAAGGAGTTAAAGCTACATCAATGGGTGAATCAACCAGCATTTAAAATTTTAACCTTTTCTTTTAAACATGAAACATAGAACATTCAAGCAACGAGAAGCAAAACCCAGACATAAATTGACATACATGGACAGCTTGGTGCACCAAGGACAGACAATAGACACAGAGGAAAAGAATTAGATGGTGTTCCACCAAAAGAACCCAGACATCCTACCTAAAGAACCCAGAACCAGAAATAAGCACTTCTCCAATAGGAGCCAGCAAGGAGGCAAGACATCTCCCACCTCCTTCTGTTCCCAGGAGAGCTCCAAAAAGTTTAAGCTCATTTCCTTCTTTTGCCAAAGCATCTGTGGAAAGTTGGGGAGGACTGTTTTTCTCAACCCCATTCTCTCTCTTGTCTAGGGTGTAAACTGTCTCTAGTCAGGGTCCAAAGACTAAAAGCATCTATGAGAATCGACTTTGCTTCTCTAGATTTTAACATAACTCTAAAAGAACACATACACAAAAACATTTTACCATTACCTTGTCCCCTTTTGACCACTACCACTACCCCAAATCTTTATCTTTGCACATGCTTTCAATTTCTGCGATCCTTCTGAATTCTGCTTACTGGGGCCTTTAAAATCTGTATCCACTACCTGAGTTCCCATTTGAGGCGTCAATACGAGTCTGGTGGTGGAACTGAGGTCGAGTCCTGCGCTTCCTTTTGTTGCTCTGCGGGAGGCCCAGGACCCCACGGTTCTACCTTTAGTTTCACTTTCTCTAGGCTGTCGGTGATACTTTCTAGATTGTCTGACATTTCTAAGGTCAAGACTTTTAAAGAAGAATATATCTTATTTGTTCCCTGGTCCTGATTATCTTCTTTTTTTTATCTCTGCCTTCTCTCTGTTCCTTTTATCTCCTTTTCTATTCTTTTTTTCTTTCGAGACCTTTTCTCCCTCTGACATACTTTCTTGTTGCTCTGCAAGGACCCTCTGACCTGTCCTAACGGCTCTAACAGCTTCCTCACATCGTTTATCCTCTAAGCAGGGAGGGACCATTAGCCAAAGTGGTTTTGGTCCGGGCTTAAGCTTGCCGTCTGTGGCTTCTCTATCCCACACAAAGAAAAAAAAATTACCAGCCTTGCCCACAAAGGATCCATAACTTTCAGTTTCTTCACAGTGGCTCTCCACCTAGCCCCATATCTTTTTTCCTCATATATGGCTGCCTCTTCCTCTAATTCCTCCTCCTCCGACTCTGACAACTCTTGCTCAGGGTCACTGCCAGCCAGTTCTAAGGCTTCTAATTCTTTTAATGAATACAAAGTATCCTCTCCAGATGACTTGTACTTCGTCCTCCGGGGCACACCTATTTTTTCCTCCGGCAGCATTTCTTCTCACTTTTGTATATCTTTCACTTTTGTTTTAGTATCCTTTTTCTTTTTGCGCGCTCCTAATTTCTCACTCCACTCTGTTTCTGACATGCTCTCTTAAATCCAAAAAGGGGCATGCCTCTCGAAGCCATATATCTCACTCTGCTCCGTTTCTGACATGCTCTCTTCCAAAAAGGGGCATGCCTCTCGAAGCTTACCTTTTTTATTTTTTTTTATTATTAACTTGAGTATTTCTTATATACATTTCAAGTGTTATTCCTTTTCCCGGTTTCCGGGCAAGCATCCCCCTCCCCGCTCCCTTTCCTTATGGGTGTTCCCCTCCCAACCTTCCCCCCATTGCCGCCCTCCCCCCATAGTCTAGTTCACTGGGGGTTCAGTCTTAGCAGGAACCAGGGCTTCCCCTTCCACTGGTGCTCTTACTAGGATATTCATTGCTACCTATGGGGTCAGAGTCCAGGGTCAGTCCATGTATAGTCTTTAGGTAGTGGCTTAGTCCCTGGAAGCACTGGTTGCTTGACATTGTTGTACTTTTGGGGTCTCGAGCCCCTTCAAGCTCTTCCAGTTCTTTCTCTGATTCCTTCAACGGGGGACCTATTCTCAGTTCAGTGGTTTGCTGCTGGCATTCGCCTCTGTATTTGCTGTATTCTGGCTGTGTCTCTCAGGAGCGATCTACATCCGGTTCCTGTAGGCCTGCACTTCCTTGCTTCATCCATCTTCTCTAATTGGGTGGCTGTATATGTATGGGTCATATGTGGGGCAGGCTCTGAATGGGTGTTCCTTCAGTCTCTGTTTTAATCTTTGCCTCTCCCTTCCCTGCCAAGGGTATTCTTTTTCCTCATTTAAAGAAGGAGTGAAGCATTCACATTTTGATCATCCGTCTTGAGTTTCCTTTGTTCTAGGGATCTAGGGTAATTCAAGCATTTGGGCTAATAGCCACTTATCAATGAGTGCATACCGTGTATGTCTTTCTGTGAATGGGTTAGCTCACTCAGGATGATATTTTCCAGTTCCAACCATTTGCCTACGAATTTCATAGACTCGTTGTTTTTGATAGCTGAGTAATATTCCATTGTGTAGCTGTACCACATTTTCTGTATCCATTCCTCTGTTGAAGGGCATCTGGGTTCTTTCCAGTTTCTGGCTATTATAAATAAGGCTGCGATGAACATAGTGGAGCACGTGTCTCTTTTGTATGTTGAGGAATCTTTTGGGTATATGCCCAAGAGAGGTATAGCTGGATACTCAGGCAGTTTAATGTCCAATTTTCTGAGGAAACTCCAGACTGATTTCCAGAATGGTTTTACCAGTCTGCAATCCCACCAACCATGGAGGAGTGTTCCTCTTTCTCCACATCCTTGCCAGCATCTGCTGTCCCCTGAGTTTTTGATCTTAGCCATTGTCACTGCTGTGAGGTGAAATATCAGGGTTGTTTTGATTTGCATTTCCCTTATGACTAAAGATGTTGAACATTTCTTTAGGTGTTTCTCAGCCATTCGGCATTCCTCAGCTGTGAATTCTTTGTTTAGCTCTGAACCCCGTTTTTTAATAGGGTTATTTGTTTCCCTGCGGTCTAACTTCTTGAGTTCTTTGTATATTTTGGATATAAGGCCTCTATCTGTTGTAGGATTAGTATAGATCTTTTCCCAATCTGTTGGTTGCCGTTTTGTCCTAACCACAGTGTCCTTTGCCTTACAGAAGCTTTGCAGTTTTATGAGATCCCATTTGTCGATTCTTGATCTTAGAGCATAAGCCACTGGTGTTTTGTTCAAGAAATTTTTTCCAGTGCCCATGTGTTCCAGATGCTTCCCTAGTTTTTCTTCTATTAGTTTGAGTGTGTCTGGTTTGATGTGGAGGTCCTTGATCCACTTGGACTTAAGCTTTGTACAGGGTGATAAGCATGGATCGATCTGCATTCTTCTACATGTTGCCCTCCAGTTGAACCAGCACCATTTGCTGAAAATGCTATCTTTTTTCCATTGGATGGTTTTGGCTCCTTTGTCAAAAATCAAGTGACCATAGGTGTGTGGGTTCATTTCTGGGTCTTCAATTCTATTCCATTGGTCTATCTGTCTGTCTCTGTACCAATACCATGCAGTTTTTATCACTATTGCTCTGTAATACTGCTTGAGTTCAGGGATAGTGATTCCCCCTGAAGTCCTTTTATTGTTGAGGATAGCTTTAGCTATCCTGGGTTTTTTGTTATTCCAGATGAATTTGCAAATTGTTCTGTCTAAATCTTTGAAGAATTGGATTGGTATTTTGATGGGGATTGCATTGAATCTGTAGATTGCTTTTGGTAAAATGGCCATTTTTACTATATTAATCCTGCCAATCCATGAGCATGGGAGATCTTTCCATCTTCTGAGGTCTTCTTCAATTTCTTTCCTCAGTGTCCTGAAGTTCTTATTGTACAGATCATTTACTTGCTTTGTTAAAGTCACACCGAGGTACTTTATATTATTTGGGTCTATTATGAAGGGTGTCGTTTCCCTAATTTCTTTCTCGGCTTGTTTCTCTTTTGTATAGAGGAAGGCAACTGATTTATTTGAGTTAATTTTATACCCAGCCACTTTGCTGAAGTTGTTTATCAGCTTTAATAGTTCTCTGGTGGAACGTTTGGGATCACTTAAATATACTATCATGTCATCTGCAAATAGTGATATTTTGACTTCTTCTTTTCCCATCTGTATCCCCTTGACCTCCTTTTGTTGTCTGATTGCTCTGGCGAGAACTTCAAGAACTATATTGAGTAAGTAAGGAGAGAGTGGGCAGCCTTGTCTAGTTCCTGATTTTAGTGGGATTGCTTCAAGTTTCTCTCCATTTAGTTTAATGTTAGCAACTGGTTTGCTGTATATGGCTTTTACTATGTTCAGGTATGGGCCTTGAATTCCTATTCTTTCCATGACTTTTATCATGAAGGGGTGTTGAATTTTGTCACATTCTTTCTCAGCGTCTAATGAAATGATCATGTGGTTTTGTTCTTTCAGTTTGTTTATATAATGGATCACGTTGATGTTTTTCCGTATATTAAACCATCCCTGCATGCCTGGGATGAAGCCTACTTGATCATGGTGGATGATTGTTTGGATGTGCTCTTGAATTCGGATTGCCAGAATTTTGTTGAGTATTTTTGCGTCGATATTCATAAGGGAAATTGGTCTGAAGTTCTCTTTCTTGGTTGGGTCTTTGTGTGGTTTAGGTATAAGAGTGATTGTGGCTTTGTAGAAGGAATTCGATAGTGCTCCATCTGTTTCAATTTTGTGGAATAGTTTGGATAATATTGGTATGAGGTCTTCTATGAAGGTTTGATAGAATTCTGCACTAAACCCGTCTGGACCTGGGCTCTTTTTGGTTGGGAGACCTTTAATGACTGCTTCTATTTCCTTAGGAGTTATGGGGTTGTTTACCTGGTTTATCTGTTCCTGATTTAACTTCGATACCTGGTATCTGTCTAGGAAATTGTCCATTTCCTGAAGATTTTCAAGTTTTGTTGAATATAGGTTTTTATAGTAAGATCTGATGATTTTTTGAATTTCCTCTGAATCTGTACTTATGTCTCCCTTTTCATTTCTGATTTTGTTAATTTGGATGCACTCTCTGTGTCCTCTCGTTAGTCTGGCTAAGGGTTTATCTATCTTGTTGATTTTTTCAAAGAACCAACTTTTGGTTCTGTTGATTCTTTCTACGGTCCTTTTTGTTTCTACTTGGTTGATTTCAGCTCTGAGTTTGACTATTTCCTGCCTTCTACTCCTCCTGGGTGTATTTACTTCTTTTTGTTCTAGAGCTTTTTGGTGTGCTGTCAAGCTGCTGACATATGCTCTTTCCTGTTTCTTTCTGCAGGCACTCAGCGCTATGAGTTTTCCTCTTAGCACAGCTTTCATTGTGTCCCATATGTTTGGGTATGTTGTACCTTCATTTTCATTAAATTCTAAAAAGTTTTTAATTTCTTTCTTTATTTCTTCCTTGACCAGGTTATCATTGAGTAGAGCATTGTTCAATTTCCACATATATGTGGGCATTCTTCCCTTATTGTTATTGAAGACCAGTTTTAGGCCGTGGTGGTCCGATAGCACGCATGGGATTATTTCTATCTTTCTGTACATGTTGAGGCCCGTTTTTTGACCAAATATATGGTCAATTTTGGAGAAAGTACCATGAGGAGCTGAGAAGAAGGTATATCCTTTTGCTTTAGGATAGAATGTTCTATAAATATCCGTTAAGTCCATTTGGCTCATGACTTCTCTTAGTCTGTCGACATCACTGTTTAATTTCTGTTTCCATGATCTGTCCATTGATGAGAGTGGGGTGTTGAAATCTCCCACTATTATTGTGTGAGGTGCAATGTGTGTTTTGAGCTTTAGTAAGGTTTCTTTTACATATGTAGGTGCCCTTGTATTTGGGGCATAGATATTTAGGATTGAGAGTTCATCTTGGTGGATTTTTCCTTTGATGAATATGAAGTGTCCTTCCTTATCTTTTTTGATGACTTTTAGTTGGAAATTGATTTTATTTGATATTAGAATGGCTACTCCAGCTTGCTTCTTCTGACCATTTGCTTGGAAAGCTGTTTTCCAGCTTTTCACTCTGAGGTAGTGTCTGTCTTTGTCTCTGAGGTGTGTTTCCTGTAGGCAGCAGAATGCAGGGTCCTCGTTGCGTATCCAGTTTGTTAATCTATATCTTTTTATTGGGGAGTTGAGGCCATTGATATTGAGAGATATTAAGGAATAGTGATTATTGCTTCCCGTTATATTCATATTTGGATGTGAGGCTATGTTTGTGTGCTTTCACTCTCTTTGTTTTGTTGCCAAGACGATCAGTTTCTTGCTTCTTCTAGGGTATAGCTTACCTCCTTATGTTGGGCTTTACCATTTATTATCCTTTGTAGTGCTGGATTTGTAGAAAGATATTGTGTAAATTTGGTTTTGTCATGGAATATCTTGGTTTCTCCATCAATGTTAATTGAGAGTTTTGCTGGATACAGTAACCTGGGCTAGCATTTGTGTTCTCTTAGGGTCTGTATGACATCAGTCCAGGATCTTCTGGCCTTCATAGTTTCTGGCGAGAAGTCTGGTGTGATTCTGATAGGTCTGCCTTTATATGTTACTTGACCTTTTTCCCTTACTGCTTTTAATATTCTTTCTTTATTTTGTGCGTTTGGTGTTTTGAAAATTGTGTGACGGGCGGTGTTTCTTTTCTGGTCCAATCTATTTGGAGTCTGTAGGCTTCTTGTATGTCTACGGGTATCTCTTTTTTTAGGTTAGAGAAGTTTTCTTCTATGATTTTGTTGAAGATATTTACTGGTCCTTTGAGCTGGGAGTCTTCACTCTCTTCTATACCTATTATCCTTAGGTTTGATCTTCTCATTGAGTCCTGGATTTCCTGTATGTTTTGGACCAGTAGCTTTTTCCGCTTTACATTATCTTTGACAGTTGAGTCAATGATTTCTATGGAATCTTCTGCTCCTGAGATTCTCTCTTCCATCTCTTGTATTCTGTTGGTGATGCTTGTATCTACAGCTCCTTGTCTCTTCTTTTGGTTTTCTATATCCAGGGTTGTTTCCATGTGTTATTTCTTGATTGCTTCTATTTCTATTTTTAATTCCTTCAATTGTTTGATTGTGTTTTCCTGGAATTCTTTCAGGGATTTTTGTGTCTCCTCTCTATTGGCTTCTACTTGTTTATTTATGTTTTCCTGGAATTCTTTCAGGCATTTTTGCGATTCCTCTCTGTAGGCTTCTACTTGTCCTCTAAGGGAGTTCTTCAGGTCTTTCTTGAAGTCCTCCAGCATCATGATCAAAAATGATTTTGAAACTAGATCTTGCTTTTCTGGTGTGTTTGGATATTCCATATTTGTTTTGATGGGAGAATTGGGCTCCGATGGTGCCTTGTAGTCTTGGTTTCTGTTGCTTGGGTTCCTGCGCTTGCCTCTCGCCATCAGATTATCTCTAGTGTTACTTTGTTCTGCTATTTCTGACAGTGGCTAGACTGTCCTATAAGCCTGTGTGTCAGGAGTGCTGTAGACCTGTTTTCCTCTCTTTAAGTCAGTTATGGGGTAGAGTGTTCTGCTTTCGGGCGTATAGTTTTTCCTCTCTACAGGTCTTCAGCTGTTCCTGTGGGCCTGTGTCTTGAGTTCACCAGGCAGCTTTCTTGCAGCAGAAAATTTGGTCTTACCTGTGGTCCCGAGGCTCAAGTTCGCTCATGGGGTGCTGCCCACGGGCTCTTTGCAGCGGCAGCAACCAGGAAGACCTGTGCCGCCCCTTCCGGGAGCTTCAGTGCACCAGGGATCCAGATGGTCTTTGGCTTTTTCCTCTGGCGTCGGAGATGTGTGTGCAGGGAGCAGTCTCTTCTGGTTTCCCAGGCTTGTCTGCCTCTCTGAAGGTTTAGCTCTCCCTCCCACGGGATTTGGGTGCAGAGAACTGTTTATCCGGTCTGTTTCCTTCAGGTTCCGGCGGTGTCTCAGGCAGGGGTCCTGCCGCCCCTGGGCCCTCCCCCACGGGAGCCCAGAGGCCTTATACAGTTTCCTCTTGGGCCAGGGATGTGGGCAGGGGTGAGCAGTGTTGGTGGTCTCTTCCGCTCTGCAGCCTCAGGAGTGCCCACCTGACCAGTCGGTTGGGTCTCTCTCTCACCGGGTCTGGGCGAAGCTTACCTTTTAATTTACCTTCTCGCAGTTCTGACTGAAAGGTCCCCTTGGCACTGGCGATGTTGGTTCCCGGGTTTCGGCACCACATATCGCTCACCCAATGTCTCGCCAGTAAGAACGACACGCGGCAACATGATTCTTCTGCGAACAAGCCTTTACTGTACAGCTCTCTTGAACAGGGACAGGGGACCACAAACAGCAAGAGCGCTCACCTTATATACACAACAGTATGCTAATAATCCTTCAAGGATTGGCGGGGCACGGGTCACCCCACTATCACCCCACTCTCATCCCACTATCACCCCACTACTTGTTCTCCAGGGATTGTCGGAGAATGAATCACCTCACTAGCATGGTACCGCTCCTCATTAGCATATTAACAGCCAACTGACACCAGGTGCAAAAGCCCCACATGTGCAGTACCGTTGTTCACCACTGGAGGGCGCCCTACAACTCCTGAGTTCCTGTTGACAACAATCTTTCATGTTGTCTTATCATCAAGATATAGAACCCTCAGCTGTTTCTTCATCACCATGTCAGCCCTGTATGATGCCATGTTTCCTGCTGCGATAATGGATGGAACCTGAGAAACTGCAGCCAGCCGCAATTAAATATTTTCTTTGATGAGAGTTGCCTTAGTCATTTTGTCTTTTCTCAGCAAGAAAATCCTAATCCTCTTTACTACCTTTTATTACTCTCCACCCTCTTTGAACTTCTTCCTTCCTCTGCAAATTTTCCCTTCTACTTTTCCATATTTATTTAATTTTCAATATGGCTATATTTCATGAGGATCTGGTTGTCTAGACTGGGTGATCCATGAGCTACTAGGATCCCCAGTATCTGTCAGTTCAAGTTTTATTCATTTATTTACTTTTTTTAGGTTTTCTTGGGTGTTAAGAATATGAATTCGGACCATCAGAGAATGGCAAGTACTATATAAACTGTTCCGTCTCCCTGGTACCTAACTGGGAAAAAGGTTCATAGTATAGTGAGATACCTGTGTCCAAGAGACAGGATATATAGAAGCTGTTGTCCTCTGGGACAGTGCTATTTCCAATAGTGGATTCTTTATCACGACATCACTGTGCTATACCAGCCTGTAGTCTAGGGGAAAAATAAGTGACATTGACTCCTCATTTTCTGAAAAGAAACTATTTTTTTGAGCTCAAGGCTGTTGCTAGAACTGCTTTCTTACCCTGTGGTGATTGAGCAATGCTATTGTTTGTAGTGATCAATTCCTCTAGGACTCTCCTGTTTAATTTTTCTCTGGAACAAATGACAGACTAGCAGAGTCACAGTTGCCAGTGGGCTGTGTTCCGTCTGTGCTGTCAGCCTACACTTCTGTGCTCTGTTTAGGTTACTTTGTTATTCCTTGTTCACCCTGGAAGTATAGGAGTATACTTGCTTTTCTTTACCTGGGAACTTCTAATTAATTATGCTTGCATTTTGTATTTAGGGTTTGATTGCTTCTGACTCTTGCATTTGTATTAAAATATTTTTATTTATACATACATGTATTCTATTTTATGTGTATAGGTGCTTATGTATATATGTATAGCACCTGTGTGACTGGTGGCCAAGGAGGACAGAAGAAGATGTTGTATCTTTTGAAATAAGAGTTACTTACAGTCCTGTGCCACCATGTGTGTTCTGGGAATTGGATCTTGGTGCTTTGTAAAAGAACTGAATGCATTTTATCACTGAACCATATCTTTAGCCACTTTTTTGCATTCATATTATTTTTTTATAATAATGTATGGCACATGTATGTGTGTAGGTTACAATATCACTCTGGGGAGTCACTTCTCTCCTATAATCTTGTGGAATTGGGACAAGGGTTTCAGGTCATTAGGCCTGAATTTCCATAAAAACGTGTTTTAGGATTTTGATGGTTTTGTTGACTCAATAAATCTATAGAGAAAAAAATATGTCTGTAATATTATGACTTTCTATAATGTAGCCAGCTTTAGAGTGTCAGCTTTGGTCATATCACATAAGTCATCATTAGTTGAGAATCAATTTGCATGTTTATTTTTAGTTTGGGGATTTCCAGACCAACTTATATAAAGTTGAGACAAAAATCGGTGTGAAGGTAGGTTTGTGGTTTTGAATTCCCAGGAATGTGTTTGCATATTTATGAGTTGTACTGTTGTGTATTTCTTATATAAAGTGAATTTCGCTTTTTTTAAAAAAAAATAATCTACTATTTAGTGAGAGATTTTTCTTTCCAAGTACATATATTCTAGTTTAGATTTAACTCTGTGAAAGTCTCAAGTCCCAATTCTCATAGGGCTTACCAATTCCCCATCATCTTGTCCAAGTTGTTACAATAAAAGTGTGAGTTTTCTAAGATTTAGGAGGTACCATTCACTTCTGTAGAACTTCAACATAATTGAAGAGTGTGCCCTGTAGATATCTAGAATTTCTTGGTATTCTCTTTTAAAATATTTATTTGTATTTATTTATTTATATTTGTGTGTACATGTGTGTTATATGTCTACATGTATGCAGGCAAGTGCATATGCCCATGTGTACATGGGCCCGGAAGAGTACATTGAATCGCCTGGAGTGACAGTTGCAAGTTGATTGCCTTCCCTGTACCTACTCTCCTTCCTTCCTTCCTTCCTTCCTTCCTTTCTTCCTTCTGTCCATTATTCTTTTCTTTCTTCCTTCTTTCCTACATTCCTTATTTTCTTTCAAACAAGGTCATAATTTGCATCCCTGTATGGCTTGGAAATCTTATCTATAAAACCTGGCCTTTAACTCATAGAGCCATCTGCCTCTGCCTCCATTTTTTTTAATTGTAAACTCAGCAAAATTCCCAGGCATTCTTACATGTAGGTACCTGATGTTTATAAAGAATAATGATGGAGCTATACAGACAGATCATGTTCTTTTCTTGGTATACTATCTATTTTTCTTAGATTACCTGGTATTTCTACAAGAAAATTCTTTCAATTTCTGTATCTTATCTGTCCTTTGATGACTTAATACATGTGTCAAGTATGTGAGATTTTTTTTTATCCCACCCAACCTCATCTTCCTCAGTCATGGCATTCATACATTCTCCTCCTTTCCCTTTATTAAACATTTATTGACAACTTTGGGGAAAGAAAGAAGATGTTCACACTGTCTACTCTTCTCTGCAGAACAGACCTTAGGAATCTCCCTGTGGCTAATAGCTTGTTTTTCTTTCTGTTTGTTTCATTCTGTTTTTGTCTTTGACCTACAGATTTTAACCAGGATTGTACTAATAGCTGCAAGTTTGGAATTATCCCATAGTGCCTGGAAGGGTCACTGTTCAGCTCACTAAATGTCTACTCTAGAATCTATTGGTTGTCAATAGTTCAGCAGGAAGTAAAAGACCCCATGAATCCCTCTGTGATCCATTATTGATGCTGACAGCATTCATAGTCTTTCTAATAATGTATTTTTGACTCAAAATCCCCTATGATGGTCCCTTATCATGGTCCCCTCTGATACTCCCATCATATAGCTCATTTGCCCAATACCTCTCATGTTCCCCTTTGAGATGGTGGAGGCCTCATGTGGGTATTCCCCTATACAGGCACATCAAGTGGCTTTTGGGCTTGGTACATCCTGTCCTACAGAGGACAGAAGGGGCAGGTCAGTTAGGGGACTGAATTCCACATACAGGCAACAAGTTTTGGGATAAACCCTGCTCTATTTGTTAAGGAACTCACATGAAGATCAATCTGCATATCTGTTACATATGTGTGTGGGGCCTAAGTCCAGATCCTGTATGCTATTTGTGTCGTGTCTTCGTCTCTGACGACCCCCAACACCTCCTGTTATTTGACTCTGTACACTCATGGCGTTTCTATCCCCTTTGTTCCCAGAATCCTTGCCTTAACTCTTTGATAAGAGTCCGTGTGCTCTATTCAATGTTTAGCCATGCATTGTTGCGTCTATTTCAATGAGATGCTTAATAGAGCCTGTCAATGGATGGTTATGCTAGGCTCCTGTCTCTAAGCATAAGAGAGTATAAGTATTTGTTTCAGGGCCTGATCCTTGCACATTGAATGAATTTCAAGTTGGGCTGGGTATTGGTTGGCCATTCCAGTAGTCTCTGCTACATCTTTGCCCCTGCTTTTTTGGTAGACAGCACTAATTTTTGGCCAAAAGTTTTATGGGTGGGTTGAAATTCTAAACAGTGACAGGGTTGCCTTGGCAAATGCAGGACATCAGGAAATAAGTGGAAAAATGGCTGAGACAGGTATGCTTATGTAGCATGGAGAATGAGGAGTTTATATTCACGTCTTATGTGGAAAATTCTTCATAAATTTGTTCAGAAAAATCTAAAATTAGATCCAGCAGTACAGGAGAATACTTAGAGGATCTTGACTGAAGATTGGTAAAGGAGGGAACTCTGAGCTAATGGGAACCAGTTAATAGAATATACAAGATAGTACCAGCATCTCTGTTGACAGCCCTGCTCGTGTGATGTCTGCTGTACTCTGTTTGACAACTGGTGTGGTTACTGTTGTATATTATGCTATACTGTAGTGTTTCATTTCAGATATGTGAACTGTAGAGGGAGAAGTCTCTGTTTATTCATAATACTTATGATTATGAGGGTACAGGCTAATATCAATTGTCAACTTGAGGTGATATAGAATCACAAAAAGGCAGGACACTGAGATGCCTGTGAGAGATATTTTCTCACTCTCCTATTTTTAGCTCTCTCTTGGTAAATATTGTTCCACCTCTTTTATTCTAAACATACTTCTATCTTTATGCCAAGCAGATGCAGGGATACATTCCTCATGAAAAATGTTCATCCCTAAAAGAAGTCTTGCTTAATAAGGGTTGGGCCTTTCTATGTAAAGACTACTTCATTTTAGATTCCAGTCCATAGACCGAAAAAATGACAACAAAACCCAATAACAAGAACAAAAATACCAGCATAGACATAGCACCACATAACAACTCCGAGATCGAAATAAAAAAATGAATCCTAAGACTTGCACTCACAGATTCCCTCTTTGGAAAGCAAAAGCAGCATGGAGAGGAAAGCAACTCATACTGGGAATCTCAAACTTCCACCTAAAATTCCTCCAGTTGAAAGGTGGTCATGGGTTCAGAATCATTTCACTGACCCCTGGAACTGTGACCCTCCAGTGTTTTCACTCTTTGTCACTTGGTGCCAAGCTGTGCATATCAAAAATTCAAGGCTTTTTTTTTTCAAAAACAAAAGTAAGAACAGACACAGACAATACCCAAAGATATTAGACATTTACTACCTGCCAGTGCCATACTCTCTTGGCCTGAGTCTTGTGTTTTGGAGTTTCCCAGAAAATGTACCAAATGTTATGCCCTGATAACGAAACCCCCAGAGACCACAAGGAACCATCACTCCAATGCAAGCATACCAAAGTCTTTATTTAAGTTCCAGCTCAGCCGGCTAACTGCCCCAAGTTAGCAGGATAGATGAATAACTCCAAGGTACAGGGGAAAGTGGTATATAAAGGGAAAATTGTCACAAAGGAATTTTCAAACCTTGGCATTACATGATTGCTAAAAAGGGTAAAGGAATGTTCAACCACATCTGGTCAAACCACAGAGAGGGTTCATATGTTTAAAAGAAATATCTTGACCTGGGAATGACATGTTTTCTTAGACTACCCTGTTATTATCGACTAGATGCAGCTGTGTCTATTATCCAATTGCCAGCACATTTTGCTTCTTTAACAAAACCCAACAGTCAGGGTAATGCATCTCTGAGGGAAAGTTAACTGAAAAGTCTGAAAAACAAAAAGGAATATTTTTTTGCTACTTTAATCCCTTCACTCCTTCTCCAGATGTTTCTTTCTTAGAGTTGAGTCTTGAAGCTGTTGTGGTGATTCCAAGTTTCCTGAAGGCACTGTTTAACAAGTTTTGGTGCTTGGACAATCTGGACTGACACTTCATTGCACTTGATGGATATTTGCTGCACACCTTATGCTTCTTCCTGTTAAAGTCCTCTCTCTACCTGCTAAGAAAGAATGCAATTAATGACAATTCCTTGGAAAAATGAATTATGCAGAAATTTCAGTCTATCCTAAGAACTTATTACTTAAATTAGCATTCAAAACACTAATGAGTGCTGTTAGTAATCATGATAAAGAAAACTTTAGAAGAGTTATTAAAGGATCAAAACTTAGTGGAAATTTAGAAGCTGACAAGTTATAACTGAAATCCTAGGTTTTTAACATACAACTTTATAAATAAGGAACTTGTATGTATAGGAAGAGATTTGGATCATGAAGTTTATGACAAGTCTTAGTACCTTCCTAAAAGTCAAAGTCAGCAGTTTTAGAAACCCTGATGTTCTTCTATTCTTTACAGAATTGTAGTAAAGATAGGAATTATTTTGAAAAATGTGTTCGAAACAGAGACACAGAGGAACATCCTGGCTCAGTAAACTTCCTATATTTCTGAATAAACTTGTCAATTCAAAACTTTACTTGTACACGACCCTTGCTTAAGCAAAGGGTCTGAACATATTTTAAGAATCAACAGAAAAGGACAGTGGTCTTATGTCAGACATAAAATAACTATAGAGGAGGGAAAGGGAGAAATAAATAAGGATTAATGTTTCAAATTCTGTAGATAGTCAGGATCGGTATAATAGTTAATAGGAAATAACTTTTAGTCTATTAACTTTATGTCCAATTGAAACACAATAAAATTCAAATAGAGTCATCCTCATTAATCCTTTTAAAGCTGCAAGGCTGTATCATACCCCCCTTAAAGAAGAAGATATTGAGTTGGAAGAAAATTGATTTTATAGTAATGTTAAATTTTACTTCTTAAAATTGCTATTTGCTTGACTTGTTGTTCTTTCAATATTCTTAGGTAATCGAGGAAGACTTAACAAGAAAATGTATTTTGAAAAGCTGTGTAATCCAGTGAGAATGGCTAAGATCAAAAACTCAGGTGACAGCAGATGCTGGCGAGGATGTGGAGAAAGAGGAACACTCCTCCATTGTTGGTGGGATTGCAGACGGGTAAAACCATTCTGGAAATCAGTCTGGAGGTTCCTCAGAAAATTGGACATTGAACTGCCTGAGGATCCAGCTATACCTCTCTTGGGCATATACCCAAAAGATGCCTCAACATATAAAAGAGACACGTGCTCCACTATGTTCATCGCAGCCTTATTTATAATAGCCAGAAGCTGGAAAGAACCCAGATGCCCTTCAACAGAGGAATGGATACAGAAAATGTGGTACATCTACACAATGGAATATTACTCAGCTATCAAAAAACAACGAGTTTATGAAATTCGTAGGCAAATGGTTGGAACTGGAAAATATCTTCCTGAGTGAGCTAACCCAATCACAGAAAGACATACATGGTATGCACTCATTGATAAGTGGCTATTAGCCCAAATGCTTGAATTACCCTAGATCCCTAGAACAAACGAAACTCAAGAAGGATGATCAAAATGTGAATGCTTCACTCCTTCTTTAAATGAGGAAAAAGAATACCCTTGGCAGGGAAGGGAGAGGCAAAGTTTAAAACAGAGACTGAAGGAACACCCATTCAGAGCCTGCCCCACATGTGGCCCATACATATACAGCCACCCAATTAGACAAGATGGATGAAGCAAAGAAGTGCAGACCGACAGGAGCCGGATGTAGATCGCTCCTGAGAGACACAGCCAGAATACAGCAAATACAGAGGCGAATGCCAGCAGCAAACCACTGAACTGAGAATAGGTCCCCTATTGAAGGAATCAGAGAAAGAACTGGAAGAGCTTGAAGGGGCTCGAGACCCCAAAAGTACAACAATGTCAAGCAACCAGAGCTTCCAGGGACTAAGCCACTACCTAAAGACTATACATGGACTGACCCTGGACTCTGACCCCATAGGTAGCAATGAATATCCTAGTAAGAGCACCAGTGGAAGGGGAAGCCCTGGGTCCTGCTAAGACTGAACCCCCAGTGAACTAGTCTATGGGGGGAGGGCGGCAATGGGGGGAGGGTTGGGAGGGGAACACCCATAAGGAAGGGGAGGGGGGAGAGGGATGTTTGCCCGGAAACCGGGAAAGGGAATAACACTTGAAATGTATATAAGAAATACTCAAGTTAATAAAAAATATATATATATATATATATATATATATATTCCTAAAAAAAAAAAAGAAAAGCTGTGTAATCAATGCATAACATTTCTGAGAAAGTTATATGTGTAAATAAATCTTAAAAGAAACAGAAGTTGTCAGAGTAAGAAAAGCCATATCAAAATGTGCTTCCTCTCTGTCTTTCCTCCTATGTAACAAATGATGTCCCACTTCTGATCCTTTTTGCCCTTAACTGCTCTTGTATTTACCCTTCTCTAGACCCTGATCTCAGCCAATGCTCATCCCAGGCACAGATTGGAGGGGAAGAACATACATTCGGACTAATGTATGAATTTATTACCTTGGGGCAGATGACTTCCCTTTAAAGTCCTAATGAAAAAGCATGATGTGAATCCAATAGAGTCCTTACTGAGGAACCAGTGAGATCACTTGTAGGGAGCTGCGACATGCCGTGCCGTGCCTTAAAGATGGTGCTGCTTTCTGCCTTCCATTCTCCCAACGTTGAGCGCTCCTTGTAGTAAAGAAGTCCATATTTGGCTATGCCTGCCTGGACTGCTAGCTTCCCCATAGTGACAGCCTATGTGCATGACCCATGTGGCTTGCTAGGATTGACCAGCGCGGTGGCTCCACCGGGTCAGAAGGTTGTATCAATGTTCCTGAGTAAACTGCTTGAAGAAGATCTCCTCTGGTCGTGTCTTCCTTGCTGGTCGAGGTTGGGCACAGCAATCACTGAGTTTATAGAACATGGGTAAAGAATTACTGGTAAGAGTGTGAGGGAATGAGAAACCAGCTGCTTTGGAATGTCTTCACAGTGGCTCACCCAAAGTAATAGATTGATTTCTCATGAACAACCTTCCACAGTAATTTTGCTTTACAGCCTAGACTCTGACAGGAATGATTCTCTAACTCTCCTCACGAGAATGTCAACAATCCACAGGCTCTGATGATCTCTAAGTAGGCAGGCAAAGCTGATCTGATGAACAGGGTAGGAGCTATGCCTGGAAAATAGTTATCTACCTTGATGAAGAGGAAAGAGTTTGCCATTAAAATCTTTAGGAGGAAAAGGGAAATCCATGTTTGATAGATTTTATCAACTTAATAAAAACAAGAGTCATCTGGGAAGAAGGGGTCTCAATTTTAAGAGGATTCATCTAACTGGTTGTGTTGGCACAAGCCTTTAATCTAGCACTTGGGAGGCAATGGCATGAGGATCTTTGTGATCTTCAGTCCATGCTGGCCGACATAGTGAGTTCTAGGAGAACCAAAACAATATAATGAGACACTGTCTTAAAAACAACAACAACAAAAACCAATGACAAATAGAGGATGACTATCAGAGTGACCTGTAGGAAAGGCTATGTGGTAATTTTTTTTTTGTAAGATGGTCCAGTCCACTGTGAGTGATGCCACTTCTTAAAAAGTGGTTCTTGGCTGTATAAAAATCAAACTGAGAAGGCCATGGCAACCAGTCAGTAAGCAACATATCTCTATGTTCACAACTTCCCTTTATGCCTTGAGGTTTATGCTTTGATTTCTTGCCCTGACTTCACTCAAAAATAAACTATAAGTTGTTAGCTGAAATAAGCCCTTAACTTCTTAAGCTACCTTTGGTCACTAATTTTCAAGCAATGGAAAGAAAAGTAGTGTAGCTTCAGTTTGAGGATTTGATGATTTGCTCATCAGTGAGGAATTGTACAGATGGATTCTGTACATGGCAATTTTGAAAACTACAGAAATGTTTGTGGGTATACAAGTATCTACTAACAAACTTTCCTTCAGGTATCCTCAGGAGTGGTAGAGATGGGTCACATTGTGTTGCGCTTGTGTGTTTTCTCACAGTATTGAGAATATTTGATAGCTTCAGGAACATACTCTCCACATATCAACTGCTCTCCTCTAGTTATAAACTGAAGAAAAAAAGAACGCAACTTCCATCAAATTAAAAAAAAAAGTTGGGTAAAGCAGATGTAGTGTAGATCAGTTTTCAATGCAATGGAGGATCTGTTTTAAAAGGAAATGCTCTTTGGTTGTTTAAATACATATGGCACACATAGACTCATGTATTTGGGTGTTTGATGCATACTGAGTAGCACTTTTAGGAGATGCAGCCTTCTTGGAGTGTGTTTGGCCCTCCCTTTGGAGGGAGACTGTCACTCTGAGAGCAGGCTTTGAGGATTCCTAAGCTCACAGTCTCTTTCTGCTGCCTGAGGATCAAGATATAAAACTCTCATGTTATCCTGGAGCTCTCACATGTGATTTGCTGTAATAATAATGGACTAATCTCTTAAACTATAAGCCACCAAAATTAAATGTTTCTCTTTATAAAAGGTGCCATGGTCATGGTGTCTTTACACAGAAATACAACCTTAAGATATGTTCTCAAGGGCATAATCTTTAATGTATGGGATGAAACTCAGAGATTTAGAAACAGTCTGTGGAAGGCAAGTACTTCCCTACTCATTTTCAGTTCAAGGTCATCTTTTTCTCCCTATCTCCTTTTCCTTCTTCTCTTTCTCCTCCTCAGTTTTCCCCTTTTCCGCTTTATTTATCTGTGACTTCTCTTACTTCTCGTCTTACAATTTTTCAACAGTGCTGAACCAAGAACCTTGGGCATGCCAAACCAGTGCTGCTCCATTGATCTACAACTGAAGCCTTCAAGACCTATTTCTTGAAAGGGGAAGTACAGAGCTTAAGGGTTTGATATCATCACCAGTGATGCCGTAACACATGTGGGCTATATTTCTGTTAGGCTACTTATTTGCATGGTGTTCAAGTTGCAGTTTCTAGCCCTTTAAATGTGTGTGCATGCATAACTGAGCATGTCCATGTTGGCATATACTCATGCATGTGTAAGACAGAGGACAGTCACAGTCATTCCTTCTGGGTCTACCTTGAGTTTTGAGATAAGGTCTCACTTTTATTTGGATGTAAATTGTTTTAGATAGGTTAATTGGTCAGAAAGCCTTATGGATGGTCTTGTTTTCACTTCTCCAGTGCTGATAATGAGCTCATCTCACCATGTTTTCCAATATCTTGGATGTTTTGGAGTTTGAGTATAGGTAACCATTATGACCTCATGCATTTGTGCCATGCAACACTTTTTTTGTTTAAACCATTTTCCAGCTCTAAATGCCTAGATTTATTTGCTCTATTTAAATAACCTTTTTTAAAAAGCCTTATTGAAATTATCTGTATGTATGTATGTATGTATGCATGTATGTATGTATGTATGTATGTATTCATGTATATATTCATGTATATATGTATGTATACATGTATGCTAGGAGCTTGTGGAGGCCTAAGGTGTCAGAGTCCCCTGGAATAGGAATCAAAGGTAGTTATCAAACATCTGACACAGGTGTTAGGAACAGAACTCAGGTCCTCAGCAAGATTAGTACATACTCTTAAGCATTATGCTGTTTCTCCCATGTTATTGTTTAGTACAGCAGCTCTCAGAGGAATTATGTGGACATCTGTAATATAAGCAATAGACATGAGGACCTCAGGCAATGCCCCTGAGAGAATGACTAAGGGTGAGTAGGGCCTATGCTATTTTTGTTCTTCAAGTTTGCTCAGATTGGAGGACAAAATGCTGATAATGGGTACAATAAAATGATTGCCAGTTCAGCTCAGCTCCATGATGTTTTTTACAGTGTCCTCAAGTACTCTCTTAACAGCTGGCTAGAAAAATTTCAGCACTGGATGGGGTGGTGTAAACCTTTAGTCTCAGCACTTAGAAAGCAGAGACAAAATAGTATTCTTGAGTTCT
The DNA here is from genome assembly GCF_021556685.1 of Rattus norvegicus. NCBI lineage: Eukaryota > Metazoa > Chordata > Mammalia > Rodentia > Muridae > Rattus > Rattus norvegicus. Next base: position 2,173,365 of record NC_141538.1, on the reverse strand, counting down.
AGGCAATCTAGTTTACATAAAGCATTTGAGGGCAGCCAGAATTTGTAAGCCTGTTGATATGCTTGGACATTATTAAAAATTAAGTCGCATAGACAGATGATAGCTCTAGATTATTCTGCAATGACTCCAAAGTGAGACACTGTGTGATTTTTAATATGACCATTAATATGATGGGATCTATAATCACCTTGTAAGCAAATACCTTGGCACACTATGTTGTAATTTCTAGCTAGGATTAGTTGAGGTATGTAAACTGAACTTAAACCTGAGTTGCAAAATTCTTAGAATAACCCTTCCTTCCTTCCTTAAACTCCAGTTGCCAGGTGTCATGTCATAGCAATGAGACAACCTGTCTCAAAACAGCTAGGGGTGTCTTTCTACTATGCCCAAAACCTTGAACTGTGTGTGTGTGTGTGCGTGTGTGTACTGATTAAAACACAAATATATCAAAATCAAATGATTCAAACTTAAAATAACCTTGTTAAAATGGGATTCAGAGCTAAACAAAGAATTCACAGCTGAAGAATACTGAATGGCTGAGAAGCACCTAAAGAAATGTTCAAAATCTTTAGTCATAAGGGAAATGCTAGTCAAAACAACCCTGAGATTCCACCTCACACAAGTCAGAATGGCTAAGATGAAAAACTCCAGTGACTGAAGATGCTGACAAAGATGTGGAAAAGAGGAACACTTCTCCATTGTTGGTGGGATTGCAAGTTAGTACAACCATTCTGGAAATCAGTCTGGAGGTTCCTCAGAAAATTGGACATTGCACTACCTTAGGACCCAGCATATACCCAAAAGATGCTCCAACATACAACAAAGATACATGCTATTATATGTTCATAGTAGCCTTATTTATAATAGACAGAAACTGGAAAGAACCCATATGCCCTTCAACAGAGGAATGGATTAAAAAATGTGGTACATCTACACAATGGAGTACTGCTCAGCTATCAAAAACAATGACATTTTGAAACTCAAAGGCAAGTGGAATGAACTAGAAAATATCATCCGGAGTGAGGTCACCCAATCACAGGAAAATACACTTGGTATGCAGTCACTGATATGTGGATAGTAGCCCAAAAGCTGAAACTTCCCAAGATGCAATTCACAGACCACAGGAAGCTGAAGAAGGATGACCAAAATGTGGATGCTCCCACTCCTTAAAAGGGGAAAATATCCATAGGACGGGATATAGAAGCAATGCTTAGAGCAGTGACTGAAGGAATTGCTTTTCAGAGCCTGACCCTCATGTGGCCCATATATATCAAAATTAGATAAGATCGATAAAGCTAAAAAAATACGTGCTGAAAGGGACCGAATAGATCTCTCCTCAAGGACACACCCAGAGCATGTCTAATACAGAGGTCAATGCTAGCAGCAAACCATTGAACTGAGTACAACTCCTGTTGGGAGGAATTAGAGGAAGTATTGAAAGAGTTGAAGGAGCTTGCAACACTATAAGAACAATAATGTCATTTGGAGCTGCAGGTCCCCCATGATGCAGACACCACCCAGACCTGAAGGGCCTGGATCAACAGTTCTCTGCACCCAAATACCATGGGAGGGAGAGCTAAATCTTCAGAAGGGCAGACACGCCTGGGAGGCCAGAAGAGACTATACTCTGACCACATTTCTGACTCCAGAGGAAAACACCTAACACCATCTGGGACGTCAGTGCACAGGGGCTCCCGGAAAAGGTGGTGCAGGCCCTCCTGGTTGCTGCCCTCACGGAGAGATCAAAAGCAGCCCGCCACGAGCAACTTGAGCACTCGGCCCACAGGTAAGATCAACTTTTTTGTTCCAAGGAACATGCCTCGTGGAATCAGGACACAGGCCCACAGGAACAGCTGAAGACAAGTAGACAGGAAAGACTACACGCCCGAAAGCAGAACACTGTTCAAATAACTGACTGAAAGAAAACAGGAACGAAGGTCTTCAGCACTCCTGACACACAGACTTTTAGGAGGTCAAGCCACTGTCAGAAATAGCAGAACAAATTAACACCAGAGACAATCTGATGGCGAGAGAAAAGCACAGGACCCCAAGCAAGAGAAACCAAGACTACCTGGCATCATCTGAGCCCAATTCTCCCACCAAAGCAAACACTGAATATCCAAACACACCAGAAAAGCAAGATCTAGATTTAAAATCACATTTGATAAGGATGCTGGAGGACTTCAAGAAAGACGTGAAGAACTCCCTTAGAGAAACACAGGAGAACATAAATAAACAGGTAGAAGCCTACAGAGAGGAATCACAAAAATCACTGAGAGAATTCCAGGAAAACACAATCAACAGTTGAAGGAATTAAAAATGGAAATAGAAGCAATCAAGAAAGAACACATGGAAACAACCCTGGATATAGAAAACCAAAAGAAGAGACAAGGAGCTGTAGATACAAGCTTCACCAACAGAATACATGAGATGGAAGAGAGAATCTCAGGAGCAGAAGATTCCATAGAAATCATCAACACAACTGTCAAAGATAATGTAAAACAGAAAAAGCTACTGTTCCAAAACTTACAGGAAATTCAGGACTCAATGAGAAGATCAAACCTAAGGATAAAAGCTTTGGAAGAGAGTGAAGACTGCCAGCTCTAAGGACCTGTAAATATCGTCAACAAAATCATAGAAGAAAACTTCCCTAATCTAAAGCAAGAGATGACCATAAACATACAAGAAGCCTACAGAACTCCAAATAGATTGGATCAGAAAAGAAACACCTCCTGACACATAATAGTCAAAACATCAAATGCACAAAATAAAGAAAGAATATTAAAAGCAGTAAGGGAAAAAGGTCTAGTAACATATAAAGGCAGACCTATCAGAATCACTCCAGACTTCTCGCCAGAGATGATGAAAGCCAGAAGACCCTGGACAGATGTCATACGGACCCTAAGAGAACACAAATGCCATATCAGGTTACTGTATCCTACAAAACTCTCAATTAACATGGATGAAGATTCCAAAATATTCCATGTCAAAACCAAATTTACACAATATTTTTCTACAAATCCAGCACTACAAAGGATAATAAATGGTAGAGCGCAACATAATGAGGCAAGCTACACAATAGAAAAAGCAAGAAACTAATCGTCTTGGCAACAAAACAAAGAGAAGAAAAGCAAACACTCATAATCTCACATCCAAATATGAATATAACAGGAACCAATAATCACTATTCCTTAATATCTCTCAACATCAATGGCCTCAACTCCCCAATAAAAAGACATAGATTAACAAACTGGATACACAATGAGGACCCTGCATTCTGCTGCCTACAGGAAACACACGTCAGAGACAAAGACAGACAATACCTCAGAGTGAAAGGCTGGAAAACAACTTTCCAAGCAAATGGTCAGAAGAAGCAAGCTGTATTAGTCCTTTTAATATCAAATAAAATCGATTTTCAACTAAAAGTCATCAAAAAAGATAAGGAAGGACACTTCATATTCATCAAAGGAAAAATCCACCAAGATGAACTCTCGATCCTAAATATCTATGCTCCAAATACAAGTGCACCTACATACATGAAAGAAAACTTACTAAAGCTCAAAACACATATTGCAACTCACACAAGTAGTAGGAGATTTCAAAACCCCACTCTTATCAATGGACAGATCATGGAAACAGAAATTAAACAGAGACGTAGACAGACTAAGAGAAGTCATGAACCAAATGGACTTAACAGATATTTATACAACATTCTATCCTATAGCAAAAGGATATACTTTCTTCTCACCACCTCATGGTACTTTCTGCAAAATTGACCATGTAATTGGTCTTAAATCTGGCCTCAACAGATACAGAAAGATAACAATAATCCCATGTGTCTTATCAAACCACCACGGTCTAAGGCTGGTCTTCAATAACAATAAGGAAAGAATGTCCACATATACATGGAAGTTGAACAATGCTCTACTCAATGATAACCTGGTCAAGGAAGAAATAAAGAAAGAAATTAAAGACTTCTTAGAATTTAATGAAAATGAAGGTACAATACACCCAAACTTATGGGACACAATGAAAGCTGTGCTAAGAGGAAAACTCATAGGTCTGAGTGCCTGCAGAAAGAAACAGGAGAGAGCATATGTCAGCAGTTTGATAGCACACATAGAAGCTCTGGAACAAAAAGAAGCAAATACACCCAGGAGGAGTAGAAGGCAGGAAATAATGAAACTCAGAGCTGAAATCAACCAAGCAGAAACAAAAAGGAGCATACAAAGAAGAAACAGAACCAAAGGTTGGTTCTTTGACAAAATTAACAATATAGATAAGTCCTTAGCCAGACTAACGAGAAGACACAGAGAGTGTGTACAAATTAACAAAATCAGAAATGAAAAGGGAGACATAACTACAGAATCAGAGGAAATTCAAAAAATCATCAGATAGTACTACAAAAAACAACATTCATCAAAACTTTAAAATCTTCAGGAAACAGAATTTCCTAGACTGATACCAGGTACCAAAGTTAAATCAGGAACAGATAAAGCATTTAAACAGTCCCATAACTCCTAACGAAATAGCAGTAGTCATTAAAGGTCTCCCAACCAAAAAGAGCCCAGGTCCAGACGGGTTTAGTGCACAATTCTATTAGACCTTTATAGAAGATCTCATACCAATACTATCCAAACTATTCCACAAAATTGAAACAGGTGGAGCACTGCCGAATTCCTTCTGTTAAGCCACAGTTACTCTTATACCTAAATCAAACAGAGACCCAACAAAGAAAGAGAACTTCAGATCAATTTCCATTATGAATATCGACACAAAAATACTCAATAAAATTCTGGCAAAAAGAATCCAAGAGCACAGCAAGACAATTATCCATCATGATCAAGTAGGCTTCCTTCCAGGCATGCAGGGATGGTTTAATATACAGAAAACTATCAATGTGATCCAGTATATAAACAAACTGAAAGAACAAAACCACATGATCATTTCATTAGATGCTGAGAAACAGTTGAGAAAATTCGACACTACTTCATGATAAAAGTCCTGGAGAAAACAGGAATTCAAGGCTCATGCCTAAACATAGTAAAAGCCACATACAGCAAACTAGTTGCTAACATTCAACTAAATGGAGAGAAACTTGAAGCACTAAAATCAAGGAATATACAAGACTGTCCACTCTCTCCCTCCTTATTCAATATAGTTCTTGAAGTTCTAGCCAGAGCAAAACAAAAGGAGATCAAGGGGATACAAATTGGAAAAGAAGAAGTCAAAATATCACTATTTGCAGAAGATATTATAGTATATTTACGTGATCCCAAAAGTTCCACTAGAGAACTACTGAACCTGATAAACAACTTCAGCAAAGTAGTTGGGTATAAAATTTACTCAAATAAATCAGTAGCCTTCCTCTACACAGAAGAGAACAATCTGAAAAAGAAACTAGGGAAACAACACCCTTCATAATAGTCCCAAATAATATAAAATACCTCGGTGTGACTTTAACCAAGCAAGTAAAAGATCTGTACAATAAGAAATTCAAGCCTCTGAAGAAAGAAATTGAAGAAGACCTCAGAAGATGGAAAGATCTCCCATGCTCATGGATTGGCAGGATTAATATAGTAAATATGGCCATTTTACCAAAAGCGATCCAGAGATTCAATGCAATCCCCATCAAAATACCAATCCAATTCTTCAGCGAGCTAGACAGAACAATTTGCAAATTCATCTGGAATAACAGAAAACCCAGGATAGCTAAAACTATCCTCAACAATAAAAGACATCTGGGGGAATCACGATCCCTGAACTCAAGCAGTTTTACAGAGCAATAGTGATAAAAACTGCATGGTATTGGTGCAGAGACAGACAGATAGACCAGTGGAATAGAATTGAAGAACCAGAAATGAACCCACATACCTACAGTCACTTGATTTTTGATAAAGGTGCCAAAACCATCAAATGGAAAAAAGATAACATTTTCAGCAAAAGGTCCTGCTTCAACTGGAGGTCAACCTGTAGAAGAATGCAGATTGATCCATGCTGATCACTCTCTACAAAGCTTAAGTCCAAGTGGATCAAGGACCTCCACATTAAACCACATATACTCCATCTAATAGAAAAAAAAGTAGGGAAGAATCTCAAACACATGGGCACTGGAGAAAATTTTCTGAACAAAACCTTAATGGCTTATGCTCTAAGATCAAGAATCGACAAATGGGATCTCATAAAACTGCAAAGCTTCTTTAAGGCAAAGCACACTCTTATTAGTACAAAATGGCAACCAACAGTTTGGGAAAAGATCTGTACCAATCCTACAACATATAGAGGGGTTATATCCAAAATATACAAAGAACACAAGAAGTTAGACCACAGGGGGACAAATAACCCTTTTAAAAAAATTGGTTTCAGAGCTAAACAAAGAATTCATAGCTGAGGAATGCCGTATGGCACAGAAACACCTAAAGAAATGTTCAACATCTTTAGTCATAAGGGAAATGCAAATCAAAACAACCCTAAACTTTCACCTCACACCTGTGAGGATGGCTAAGATAAAAAACTCAGGGGATAGCAGATGCTGGTGAGGATGTGGAGAAAGAGGAATTCTCCTCCATTGTTGGTGGGATTACAGAGTGGTATAACCATTTTGGATATCAGTCTGGAGGTTCTTCAGAAAGTTGGACATTGAACTACCTGAGGACCCAGCTATACCTTTCTTGGGCATGTACCCAAAGGATGCCCCAACATATAAAAAAGACACATGGTCCACTATGTTCATAATATCCTTATTTATAACAGCCAGAACCTGGAAAGAACCCAGATGCCCTTCAACAAAGTAATGGATACATAAAATGTGGTACATCTACACAATGGAATATTACTCAGCTATCAAAAACAATGACTTTATGAAATTCATAGGCAAATGGATGGAACTGGAAAATAGCATCATGAGTGAGGTAACCCAATCACAGAAAAAAACACATGGTATGCACTCATTGATAAGTGGCTATTAGCCCAAATGCTTGAATTGCCCTAGATACACAGAACTCATGAAACTCAAGAGGTATGACCAAAATGCGAATGCTTCATTCCTTCTTTAAAAGGGGAACAAGAATACCCTTGGGAAGGAATAGGGAGGCAAAGTTTAGAACAGAGGTAGAAGGAACACCCATTCAGAGCCTGCCCCACATGTGGCCCATACATATACAGCCACCCAATTAGGTAAGATGGATGTAGCAAAGAAGTGCAGGCTGACAGGAACTGGATGTAGGTCTCTCCTGAGAGACACAGCCAGAATATAGCAAATACAGAGGCAAACGCCAGCAGCAACCCACTGAACTGAGAATGGGACCCCTGTTGAAGGAATCAGAGAAAGGACTGGAAGAGCTTGAAGGGGCTCGAGACACCATATGAACAACAAGGCCAACCATCCAGATCTTCCAGGGACTAAGCCACTACCCAAAGACTGTACATGGACTGACCCTGGGCTCCAACCTCCTAGGTAGCAATGAATAGCCTAGTAAGAGCACCAGTGGAAGGGGAAGCCCTTGGTCCTTCCAAGACTGTACCCACAGTGAACGTGATTGTTGGGGCAAGGGCAGTAATGGTGTGAGGATGGGGAGGGGAACACCTACATAGAAGGGGAGAGGCAGGGGTTAGGGTGATGTTGGTCTGGAAACCGGGAAAAGGAATAACAATCGAAATGTAAATAAGAAATACTCAATTTAATAACGATAAAAGAAAAAAAAGTACAATAATGTCAACCAACCAGGGTTTAAGGGACTAAACCACTACTGAAGGTTATACATGGACTGACTCAGGGCTCCAATTTCATATGTTGCAGAGAATAGCCTTGTTGGGGCACCAGTTGATAGGGAAGCCCTTGGTCCTGCCAAGGTTGTACACCCAGGGTAGTGGAATTTGGGGGTGGGGGCATTAAGGTGGTGGACAGGTAGAATACCTGTATGGGTTAGGGGGACTGAATGGGGAATAATGGACTGGAAACTGGGAAAGTTGATAATGTTTGAAATGTAAGTAAAGAAATATATCTAATAAAAAAATAAAAATAGAAAAATAGAAAAGCCAAAAGGCCTATAATGAATATCCCGTCAAATAAATTTCTATTAAATCTACTCATAAAAATTATATACATTTAATTATATCAGTACATAAATTCAATAATTAGAAATAAGAACCCTTTCTAACTCAAGAAAAAGAGTGAATTTTAGTAACCACACATCAGAATTTGCACCAGGCTGTTTTGAGACTTCTTTTTTCAAAGCAATTAATCTAAATCTCTTCACCTTAACCTAGGCACACTGTTTGGACAATGGTGTAAAGCAGCCACATTTTCCCCCAAAATACCATAAAACTGTTTGTAGGCCTCATATTTAAATTCTTTTTCACTGAAACCTCCTGGGCCAGGTCTGTACAGTTCAAACCTCTCAGTAACATAGACTTCTGTAATCAATCCTACTAGGATAGCCCATTAAACCCCATTTAAAGCATTCCATTTCTTTCCAAAACTTCCAAAATTCACATTCTTTCAAGCTCCTACAGAACATCCCAGTGGCTCGTTAGCTCAACATTCCAAAGTCCTTCCAGTCACAGGAAAACCCCATTCCTGGACCAATTTCTCTTAATCCAGGTTTCTATTCCTGCACAAACATCACAAGCAAGAAGCAAGTTGGGGAGGATTGGGTTTATTCTGCTCACACTTCCACATTGCTATTAATTAACATATGAAGTCAGGACTAGAAGTCACATAGGGTAGGAGGCAGGAGGTTTTGCAGAGGCCATGGAGAGATGCTAGTTGCTGGCTTGCTTTCCCTGGCTTGCTCAGCTTGCTCTCTTATAGTCTATGAACCCAGGGACTGCACCAGCCACAATGGGATGGGTCCTCCCCCCAAGAATACTAGTTGAGAAAATGCATTAATGCTGGGACTTATGGAAGCATTTTCTCAATTGAAGCTCCTTTCTCTGCGATAACTCCAGCTTGTGTCAAGTTGACACACTAAACAAGCCAGTACAGTCTCCAAACATGTTGTTGCTGCCACACAAATGAAACTTTCTATAGAGAACAATTCTCTCTTTCCTTTGAGAGGTGGAGTGGAAGGTTGCTATTGTCAGTGTTTGGTCATATAGGAAGGTTAATTGCAGGTTGTTAATTCTTAGGGATGAAAGAAAAAATATATTCAGGGATCTCTTTCTCTGTATCCTCTCTTCTTTCTCTTCTGCCTAGTGTTAGGTCACAAGACTGGGGATTTGTGAAAAGGAAAAGCAGTGAAGAATATTGTATCTCCTTTTAGAATAAAAAAAGTGAGAAAAGCAGGACTAAACACTGTGAAAAGCAAGTCCAGGCAGCCCCGCCCTGCCGCTAGAACTAACAGACCATAAAAGGAAAGGAATGCAGAACAGACCAGGAGTACCGGATCTGACTCACAGGCCACCTGGCAGGAAGAGATAAGCTCCCAGCCCCCCCGACATCCAGGACGCCCCAAACCTGCCAATGTGTGTAGCTATACCTTATTACCTCATCATGTAAAATAGCCAATCATATGTGAAAATGTCTATGTGCCTCGTTTGAATCCACCAATCCCTGTAACTATGCATCTGCTTCTGTATGCCTGCTTCTGCTTCCCCAATCCCTATAAAAGCCCCATGCTGGAGCTGCTGGGCGCGCAAGTCCTCCGAAGAGACTGTGTGCCCGCAGGTACCTGTGTTTTCCAATAAACCCTCTTGCTGATTGCAAAAAAAAAAAAAAAAAGTGAGAAAAGTCTGGAATATCTTAGATTGGTAAGGATTTTTTGGAAGAAAATTGAAAATTTAATGTTATAAAGATCTAATTTGATTAACAATAATTAACTTAAGATATATGTCTAACTACTTATGGATTTGCTAAGTGCATATTACCAAGCTGTTAAATAATTGAGATAGGTAACAACATAAGTTTTTTGGTTCCCAAGACATTACTTTCACAAGGACAGTGATTGAGACAAAAGCCCCAATCCATCGGAAGTTTGAATAAGGTACCTGCTTGCTAAATAGGGAGTAATTTTCCTCATCTCTGGGAAGAGAAACTTGTGTGCCTTCCAGTAATATAAGACTGGTATGTATTGTCATGTGAAGGTTAATACTGGCTACTAGAACTTCTGAACTATTTTATAGAAGAGAGCTTTATCAAATTTGAATGAGTCTTTTTCCTTTAACCTATGGAGTGATTGTATTGGTTTCTTCATTGTGTCTATTCTCATTGTCAGTTATGTGGCCTCTCTTCTTATGCACTATGTCCCATACTGGATAGTCATTGCGTGATGTTTCCTAGACATATAGGATGTACTTCCAAACTTTCTGCTTCAAGGTTAGGTCTCTCAGAACTTCTGGGCTTGGGTGTTAAAGATGGATGTCCCCACTTTTATGGATAAACTTTGGTTGACTCTTCTAAGAAGCCAATAAATCTCTGTCATTTTCTTTAACACAGAAGCTCCTTGGTCTGCACACCATGCTTACTCAGGTTAAATGTATACCTCTCAGGTCTTTCATGGGTTTGAAATCTAGATTAACAGTAAACTTCATAAGTCCAGAGCTTAATATTAATCAGTGAAGTTCTGATAATAAAATCATAGTCTCAAACCCCACAAATAAAATTTTCTTTGGTTTCCTTGTAAGTATAAACTTTAAATCCACTTTTAATCATGTTCATTTGACACAAACCCCCTACAGAACTTTGGACTCAACAAGATAGGGAAGAGTACCAAAATACTTTGTTTAAAGTTGTTAAATTCAAAGGAACTGGACATTGTAATAATGATTATTACCTTGAGAGTTCTCATAGTTTGTTTTTATAGAATATTCACCAGTGTTTCACATCAGTGAAATAGTTACTCTCTTAGGAAGCAATAAGGACTTTTTGAACAAGAAGCAGAATTTTGAAAATAACATTTCTATTTCATTTTTTATTGTCAGTTTAAGTGATTATAATTCCTGTATCATATGCTAACTTGTGTCATGATGTTTATCGTTAGCTCAGGTAATCAAATATTAATTGACATTATAAAACACAATATGGGAACTTGCTAAAAATGTTCTTCTTGAGCTCCCATACCCATATCATCTGGAGAACCAGGCAAATGGGAGGGTTTTTTTATTTATTTTTTATTTTTTTATTAACTTGAGTATTCCTTATTTACATTTCAAATGTTATTCCCTTTCCCAGTTTCCAGGCAAACATCCCCCTAATCCCTCCCCCTCCCGTTCGTAATGGGTGTTCCCCTCCCCATCCTCCCCCCATTGCTGCCCTCCCCCCAACAATCACGTTCACTGGGGGTTCAGTCTTTGAAGGACCAAGTCATAATTTTTATTGTGTAAAATTTACAGATACTAGAGATAAAGCCCCTTTATTGGACTATAAGTAGATAATGTTGGGATAAACTATACAAATCCATATTCTCTAAATGGCTTGAAAGTTGTTTCCCATAGTTAACACTTGTTAGTTGCCACCAAAAACTCTCCAAAACATTAATTTGAGAGTTTGTACCGCCAATGATTTCTTTTTAGCCTTTTCCTTTTTCACTGAGTTGCTCTCCTCTAATATAAACTGTAGGGATCTGATTAAATTGTTTTTCATATTAAAAGTTTCTTGCTTCATATGTTTAGCCAATTCATCCCAGGAGAAAACAACCCTGAGTTCTTGTTGTTTGTAATCTTTGCTGAAGTCATATTGCATTTAGCTAGTGAAGAATATGAACAAACATATTTGTCAACTTGTTTTTCATGTGAATAGAGGGCTTCAGCAGCAGAGTCCAAGGGAAGGGATGGTTTCAAAATTCAAAATGGGATTTCCAATCCTTTGGAATGTTTATTGTGACAGATTGAATCATCAACAAACTCAAAACATACATGGTCACAAAAATATGAACCAAGCAAATATGTACTGCATACTGTGTGTTCTGCATCAAGCAGACTCATGTAATAATAGGATTTTTCACCTGGATTTTTATCTTCTGGATCTTGCAGATTCTCAAATTTGTCTCTGCTTTTGTTTTTAATATCAGTAGATGTTATTACATAATCACTGAAGAATTTCACTATGAAATGATGTTGTCATTGTTGCATTTTTTTCCTCTTCATACTTTCTACACTGGGAAGAAAATGCCATATTCAACAGTACCATATCAATATTGGGACAAGTAAATACAGTAAGTACAATTATGTATTTTTCAAGTTCAGAATTCTTATTACTTATTGGGTATAACCATTAAATTTTATTTATTGTTTATCTTTCAAATTTTACAAATTCATTCTTAGAGATTCTAAAATCTTTTTGCTAATTATGTTTTCTTTTGGATTATTTTCCTCATCAGGGTGGAATTAAATGGTAACTTTGACTGTATTCATGTTAGTTTCCCATTTTATTGATAACCATAACCTCTTATTTACCATTCTTGCTATGGTACAATGATTGAACAGGTTTCCATGTTATTATTTAAAGGTTTATTCTAAACCTGACCATGTTCTTCATAGCATTTAGTCATGATTGTACCTGTGATATTAGATAATGTTATTAAATGTAATAAGTGCTGAGTGTTGTGATGCTTGAGCAAAGAGAATATATATGTTATTTGTAACTGACTCTAGAGTTAAGAATGTCACAATCAGAAGTTGTGAATATAGAGGTGAGAGAGAGAATGGACTGAAGGAGCTGAAGGGGTTTGTAACCTCAAAAGAATAACAACAATATCAACCAACAAGACCCCTCAGATCTCTCAGGGAGTAAATCACCATTCCCAGAGTACACAGGGATGGACCTATAGCTCCAGCAGTATATGTAGCAGAGGATGGCCTTTTCAAGTATCAATGGTAGGAGAGGCCCTTGGTCCTATGAAGGCTAGATGCCACAGTGTTTGGGAATGTAAAGGTGGGGAGGTGGGAAAGAGTGGGTGGATAGGTGAGGGAGCACCCACATAGAAGCAGGGGGAGATAGCTGATTTATTGAAGGGATACCCAGAAAGGGATAACATTTGAAATGCAAATAAAAATATCCAATAAAAGAAAAAGTAAAAAAATGAATAAACTATATACAACTATAACAAAACCAATAAGGTATAGCCATTTGAACATTCAACTGCTGGAAGCTGAAGATAGAACAGGTTGAATACAAAGCTTCCCATATGATGACGATAGGGAGGGTCTAAGCTGATGTGAAGAACATGTGGTCATTAGGGAAAAAATGCTACCAGTGAGGCTGCAGTTTGTCTTTGAACTTGAAGTAATACATTTCAACATATTTTATTGACAAAGAGTTATAAGATGGCAAACTGAGCTGTGTGTTCAATGGTTACATATGACTACAAAAACGCCTACAAAACATATCTGTTGAATAAACCACTCGTTTCCCTGTTCTTTCTTTCTTATTTCTCTTATTGGATTTTTAAATTTTTCATTTCAAATGTTATTCCCTTTCCCAGTTTTCCCACCCCCTCCCCTTTTTCTATAAGGGTTTTCCTCTTTTCAATCAACCCCCTTTCCCACATACCTCTACATTGGGGATTCCAAAGGATTCTCCTTCCATTTTTGCCCAACAAGTCTTTCCTGTGCTACATATGCAGCTGGAGACATGGGTAAGTACATGTATATAGTATTTGGGTATTAGTTTAGTCCTTGGAAGCTCTGGTTGGTTGGCATTTTTGTTCTTATGGGTTGCAACCCCTTTCAGCTCTTTCAATCTGTTCTTCAATTACTCCAACACAGATACCATTCTCAGTGCAATGGTTTGCTGCTAGCATTTGCCTCTGTATTTGACATTCTCTGGCTGTGACTTCAAGAGATAACTATATCAGGCTCCTGTCAGCACTTCTTAGTCTCATTAATCTTCATCTATATCTATCTATATCTGTATCTGTATCTGTATCTGTATCTGTATCTGTATCTATCTATCTATCTATCTATCTATCTATCTATCTATCTATCTATCTATGGCTGTATACCCATGTGGGGCAGGCTCTGAGCAGCTGGTCCTTCAGTCTTTGCTACAAATTTTGTCTGCATATCCCCTCTCATGAATATTTTTGTTCCCTGTTTTAAGAAAGAGTGAAGCATTTGCCCACTTGGTTGGCCTTCTTCTTGAGCTTCATGTGGTCTGTGGATTTTATTTTGGGTAATTCGAGCTTTTGAGATAATAGCCACTTATCAATGAGTGCATACCAAGTATGTTTGTTTTGTGTGTGTGTGTGTTTTTCGGGATGATATTTTCTAGTTCATTCCATTTGCCTATTAATTTCATGAAGTCATTGTTTTTGATAGCTGAGTAATACTCCATTGTGTAGATGTACCACATTTCTGTATCCATTTCTCTTTTGAAGGGCATCTGAATTCTTTCCAGCTTCTGGCTTTTATAAATAAGGCTGCCATGAATATAGTGGAGGATGTGTCTTTGTAGTATGTTGGAGCATCTTGTGGGTATATGACCAGGAGAGGTATAGCTGGGTCCTCAGGTTGTGGAATGTCCAATTTTCTGAGGAAACTTTAAGACAGATTTCCAGAATGCTCCACCAATATTTCACATATCTCATGTTTTATTATAAGTGTTTGTTTGATAATTTAATTTTTATTCTCAGACAACTCTCCTGTGTTTTCCTGTTTACTTCATTTGTTTGCAGTATTTATTCTTGTTTTTATATACATATAGACCAAAACATATTGACTATGAGAGTTTCATCATGGTGCTGTATCTTAGCGTATGTTAAATTTCCAGATTAATTGATAGTCTCAGACAGGTATTGCTGAGTTGGACAGAAATATTCATGTATATTCCTTGATAAAGTAAATAAGATGCTTTTATCCTAAACAGACCTCCACTTCTAGATTCCTGTGAATACATGAAGAGATGTGTTGGAAACCAGCAAGTTGAAAATGACCAAAACAAATACATGAAAGATTTTAGAACCTCTGAGAGTGAATTTATCAAAATAATAAATTTTTAAAAAAAGCAAAGAAGGTATGATGGTGAATTATGCTCTATGAGATAATATTCTGTGCTTGGTAAAATCTTTTGAAGTATTAAGGCATTAAATCATGACAGTGGAGGAGAAATATGTTTAGATATAAATGAAAATGTAATATTTCTTTGGCAACTTTATTTTGAATTTTTAAAACATCAAATATTTGTATATAAAATTTATTTGAATAAAATATTTTATGGTATTCTATTTTTTGGGAATCATATTTTGACCCAAAGTAGATCATAATAATTTGTCATATGATAATAGATGTGGTAAATTTGTTTTTTTTTTTTTTTTGTGGAGACTCTTCTATTTCATTATTATCAATATTCCTTACAAATCCTCTTTTCTGGTTCCCTGTCCTCTCAGCAGTTGAGGTACCAATATGTATGAGTATGTGTTTCTACTTATTATGTGCAGGAGTAAGCTCTTCACTGCAAAGACTCTATTTACAGATATGTGAGCAATTAATGTCTGGTTTAGTCATTATGAATAAAACGATTTATTTCTGTAAAGAACATTAAACTTGCATAAAATCAGAAGAAAATAAGCTAAATATATGACAAAATTCAGTCACTTTTACTATAATGTATTAACAATATTTTTGGATATAATGTTACATATGAGTAAAAGAAAAGTGGCTTCTTTTATTGTCATATTTTTTCATTTCATGTACACCTAATCTATTCAGTTTTATATACATTCTATTATCGATATAGCAAGAAAAATGGTCCATGGGTAAAAGTACTGAATGTTGGAATTACTATCAGGAGACAACTATGTCCAATATGTAGACATAAGTGGAAAAATTAAAAGGAAAAGAATAGAGATTATGTACTGAAGTAAATTGGGGAAAACGTTGTTAAATCCTAGAATGAATGTTTTTTTTTAATTTTTTATTTACTTGAGTATTTCTTATTTACATTTTGAATGTTTTGCCCTTTCCCGGTTTCCGGGTCATATTAACAGTACAATCTTTTCAAACTTGTTATCATATTCTTTATTTGTATGTATTATATTCTTCTGATATAGCCCATATTTTTAGGTGAAGGCAAAACTGTTTGAACGAAGGTTGTCATCCTACAATGTATGAGTTAAGATCGAGCTCTGGTCTTCAGGGCAAGCACTATGATCCTACCATATATAAATTATATTGTTGACCTATTGGTCAATCCTTTGATTGTCATATCTTGATTTTTCCCAAGTCAAACTGAGAATTTTCTCTATTGGTTTCTGAAAGTGAATTACTTTCCTTCACATCAAGTAAAATATGGGATTGAGCATATGTATCAAATTTAATTTCATCAAATACATATTCACTTTTACTCTTCATAGTTTGATAAAATTGATGTATCAATATTTCAATTCTAGTCAATTTTGTTTTTAATAGACTATTATTTTACTAGAATTATGCACCATGTGTGCAATTTTCTATATTAAAAGAGAAGCCAATTTTCTAGAGCATTTTTCATGTAGATAATGCCATTTTGGATTCTTTGTAGCATGTCTTCCCTCATTTATATTAGTAGTGAATATGGTTCCATTCCTAAATATATTGTTATTCTGAGTTGGCTTTAAAATTGACCTCACTCTTTCTTGGAATTTCAGCAATGCAGTTTTTCAGTAAAAAAAAACAATGACTGGATCTTGGATGTAAATACCAGTCCAACATGACCTTATTTTTACATGTATTAATAATAACTACAAAAGTTCTTCTTTGGTAGCTACCCCGTTGTAACCACTGACCTTTATTTGTTCCATTTGCACTTTTCATTGGCAGTGAGATCTTGTTTGTGAGCTCTCCTATTCTCTGTTTGTATTCTAAGAAAGATATAATCTGCAGAGTTATATTTGATCAAATTTAAATGTACAAAAAAAAAGCAGCTCAGAGTATATAGTGCAGGCTTTGGCAATTTCTCACTGTGGTAAGAATTGATGGCCCTTTCTATCAGCAACATACGGGTTATTTTACCATCCATCTTATATGGGTAGATGTGGGCATCCAACTGAAACATTCATATTCCATAACTAATAAAACAAATATAGACTGATGTTATGTAAAATTTTTCCTGGGGAAAATTATAATCTTTCCTGTGGAAGAATATTACACCTCAGGTAAACTATTTTCAAGCATTCTTTAGTTACTTGTAATTATGTGTGTGTGTGTGTGTGTGTGTGTGTGTGTGTGTGTGTGTGTGTGTGTTGTGTCAGTTTAAG
This sequence comes from Rattus norvegicus, assembly GCF_021556685.1. NCBI lineage: Eukaryota > Metazoa > Chordata > Mammalia > Rodentia > Muridae > Rattus > Rattus norvegicus. The sequence continues at coordinate 2,156,194 of NC_141538.1, read as the reverse complement.
TCCTCCTGGACGATTAATGAAAGTTAAGTCCATAAACTTAAAATAATAAGAGAATTTTTGTAAAGAGAATGGATGGGGGAAATGATGCAATCATTGTATAATCTCAAGAACTTAAATGATAAAAATGGTTTTCATTTGCAAAACATGTATTATAAAGCATGTAATTTAAAAATTAGGTGTGCAAAAAGTTATCAAATCTGTTTTATTAAAGTTGCCTCTGATCATTGTTCTTTGACTATAGATTTTTAGTTCCTCTGATCTAGTAGTAGTTTTTATTACTTAATTAATCATGGACTTCTTAAAATTCATACATATCTTTAAATTTTATATATATTTTATTTGAATATATAATATTTACACATGAGAAAATGTCATTGATATTATTTCTCAAATTCAACATCTTACTTATCAATTCTTTTACTTTGGACTATATTACTTCATTTATATCTTTATCTGTCTGCTTTAATATAAAATTAATATTTGCTAATTTTTATTATTTCTCTTTGTGATCTCAAAGAAATCATTCAAATTAATCATTCAAATAAAAATAAAGTTAATTTCATAACACATGCATGCATCCACAAAAATAGCATTATAATTGATTTCAAACATAAGTTCAAGTAGAAAGACTAAGAGATTTTCCTATAGGCTGCTAGGTGGTTGATCTTGCCTTTGATGTTTCAATACCTGTACTGCTTGTTATCATATTGCTATTATTACGATTACCTTTTCTTTTCTTTTTGTGTGTGTTTGTATCTGTGTTTTGTGTGAATATATGAGCCTTTAGTATTTGTACCAATTAAGTCCAGTATTTGTATTGGAGCATCAAGATTTGGGTATGATTTTTGGGAATCAAACTTGGATTCTCTGGAATAATGACACCCTTAATTGCTGAGCAAGTCCTCCTCCCCACCATAAAAATTGTCATTGGAAATCTTAATAATAATATATTTATACTTATAAGCAATTCAGTGCATTGATAATATTCTCCAAAGCCCCCATGTAGTACAGTGCCCATCCTCTTTGTCCATATCTCTCATTCCCAACTTTAAATTTAGCTATGAGCCATCATTAGACAAGCTAGTATCTAGCATGTGACTTCCTCAAATGACTTTGCTTTAAATACTATCTATGATGAAACTCTGATTAGCAAGGCCTAGTAATAAATCATTTTTGGAAAGATTTCTGCTCTTAATATGATTTTTCTGTAATTATTAAACATATGTAACAATCATTAGCTATTTCCTCACCTCTTTAAGCAGAGCTCTGAAAACACAGGAATATGTACTGTCTTGTAGGGATTCTATATAGATAAATAGATGACTTCTTAATTCTTAATGTTGAGTCTATAAGAATCCCTAAAATTATGTTGGTGTTTATTAAGTTTTTTTTAAGTTAAATTTATTTATTTATTTATTTATTTATTTATTTATTTATTTATTTATTTACAACAATAGTGAGACTCCTTTTAGGGCCTTTTCTTATAGCTAAAACTGCAATGAGATCTTTGTACTGCCAAGGCTGGACCCCCCCCAGTGTAGGGGAATGTCCACAGTTGTGCTGGTTGGGCAAAGGAACACCATTATAGAAGGGGAGGGGTATGGGAGAGGAGGCTTATGTTTGGGAAACCAGGAAAGGGATTAATATTTGAAATAAAGATATTCAATAAAAAAGAAAAGTATATAAATTATACTTACCATGCTTTTAGGTTTTTTAATTTGTTTTTTTTTTTGTTCTGTTTTTGTTTTTACTAGTATAACTGAAAGCATATAATCCAAACTCACAAAAACAAAACAAAACAAAACAAAACAAAACAAAACAAAACAAAACAAAAAAACCCTGCATTGAGAAATCTGGCAGTCTCCCATGTTTTACCTGTTAATTGTTTCTAGATACTAGCCAGACTTTCTAGCACTCAGAGAACATTCCAAGAGGTTGTAAAACAATTAAGCAAAGGTCATAAAAAGGTAACTACAATTTACTATAGATGATAAGACAGAAGACTGAGTTCATACAAAACTTCATAAATAACTTAGCTATAGGTTTTATCTTTCAAGGAACCTGTGAAACTGTGACTGATGAAGAATGTTTTGCCATATAATTACTCCTAATGAATATGCATGTAAACATTTTTTGTTTTAAACTTCTATTTCAATTTATGATTTGATTATATGTGTGAACATATGAGAAACGTTTTAACATGTGATCATGTATTCTGAAAAATGTGTAAGTACTAAGGACAAAGAGAAAGAGGGCTTAGACAGGAGAAAAAGTCAGAAAAAAATGTCCTTGACTTGCTTTGGATCGTTCTGCTTTTCCTGCTTTCTTAGATAGATATCATTTGAAACTTTTTAAAACTTAGAAATAAAGTTTATAATCATCTTTTTTATTTTACTTTTAGTGGATATTTTCTTTACTTACATTTCAAATGTTATTCTTGCTACTGGTTTCAACTTCTACATCCTTGTATCCCCTCCTCCCATGCCCTGCTTCTCTGAGTGTGTTTATCCACTCAACCACTCCCTACCTCCCTCCCCCATTCCCAGGCATTTGCCTACAGTGGAGCATTGAGCCTTCACAGAACCAAGGGCCTCTTTTCCTGTTGATTCCAGATAAGGCCATCCACTGATGCATATGCAGCTGCAGATATAGATCCCTCCATGTGTACTCTTTGGTTGCTGTTTAAGCCCTGAGATCTCTGATGAGTCTGGTTAGTTGATATTGCTTTTCTTCCTATAGGTTTGTAAATTCCTTCAGCTTCTTCAGTCCTTTCTCTAACTACTCCATTTGGGTCCCTGTGCTCAGTCCAATAGTTTGCTGTGAGCATCCACCTTTGTATTTCTTGTGCTCTGGCAGAGCCTCTCAGGAGACAGTTATATCAGGCCCCTGTGAGCCTGCACTTCTTGGCATCATCAATGTTGTATGGGTTTGGTGTTTGGATGTGGGATGGATCTGCAGGTGGGGCAGTCTCTGGATGGCCTTTTCTTCTGTCTCTGCTCTATATTTTGTGTATTTCTCTTGTGAGTGTTTTGCTCCCCCTTCTAAGAAGGACTGAAATATCCACGCTTTGGTCTTCCTTCTTCTTGATCTTCATGTAGTTTGTGAATTACAATTCACAAAAGGTACACCTTGGGTAGTCTGAGCTTTTGGTCTAATATCCAGTCATCAGTGAGTGCATATCATGTATGTTCTTTTGTGATTGGATTATTTGACTCAGGTTGATATTTTCTAGTTCAATCTATTTCCCTAAGAGTTTCATGAAGTCATTGGCTTTAACAGCTGGGTAGTACTCCATTGTGTACAAGTACCACATTTTCTGTATCCATTTCTTCCTTTTTTTCTTCCTGTGACTTCCAACAAGCAGACTAAAAGTTAGAGCAATGCAGTTCCTGGTGAGATAGATCAAAGGCCACATTACTAAATTCCTTGCTGCCAGGCTACAGATGCCAATCTCCTACAGCATCAGCTTTTTGCACAGAGAAAGTACAAGAAACTTTTAAGACTTTTTCAAAGTTATTGTCAGCATTTCAGTATAATTAGAGAACTAGAAGGTCTGGAAACCCTCAGACTTCAAAGCCACACTAGAGTCTTATTCTGTGCCCTGTCTCTAACTTCTCCATGCCAGGAGGCTCCTGTCATCTAAATTGGAACCTTGAATGAGGCAGGGAATTTGATGAAGGTAAGTCTACACAGATTGGACTCTCAATTAGACCTTTCAGACCTGTTTATAAAGGGTGAGAAATAGGAGTTGATATTGCCAACTGCCATCAGCAAAGGTTGAAATTAGGTACCATAAGGGTTGTGCCAGGAGCCATCATCTCTTGCTGTAAATTGACTGCTGCCATCTGCAGAGGCAGGATTGTAGGTGCCATCACAACCAGGTTGGGTTGGTTGAGTACCATCAATGCCAAGGGTACATCAGGAATCATCAGCTTTGGTTTTCATTGCCTGCTACACCAGGCAGTTCTCAAAGCATTTCTTTTGGGAGCTATCAGCACTAATATTAGGTCTGGAACCATCAGTTTCAGTTTATGTGCATTTCTTTTATCTCTCAGGATGGAACAACGTGAACCCTTGACATAGAGTTATTTACAGATGTTATTAAGCATACCCTTAAAGAAAAAAGGGATTAGGGTTAGCTCTAGCCAGCTGATTGACTTTCTTCAGTTTGTATAAATGGTCAGTCCTCAGTTTCCAGGAAGGAGAAATTTAGATATGGGTACATGGGAGAAAACAGGGTTAGAGAGTGAAAACTGGTTTAAAGAGAACAGAGGATTAGGTGTGTCCCCTATAGCATTTGCTATTTGGAATGTGCTTAGGAAGGCATTGGCTGATAAGCAAAAAAAAAAAAATAGCCACATATGTTCAGGAGACTATAGATTCACCTCCTTGTGAGGAAACTCCTTTCCTACTGTGTCACTAAGGATCTAAGTACTATGTTTATTCTTCAACAGAAAAGTCTAAGAAAAGTAGCTCAGAAGAAGGTAGTGATAAATCAAAAAAGAAAACATCAACGGCTGAGAAGCAAGCTAACTCAAAAAAGAAATTAACAAAATATCATAAACATAGCTGGTCTACCCTGCAGCATTTAAAAATAAGTCATTCTATAAGACTCCCTGATAAATATAAAAAGAGTCCAAAGAGGTTGTGATCAGCTGCTGGTGTACTCTCTGCTCCACAACAGGGAAATTGTTAGGCTGTTTTTCAGTTATTATGGAGAATAAAAAAGGTTAAAAATTCCTTTTGGGAATTATTGCCATTTAAATTCCCTACAACTCCTCTTGATCAATTTAAAGTAGCTAGAGCCCACCAAACTAAAGATAAATTTTTACCATATATATATTATATATATATATATAATATATATATGTAATTGGCTGAAAAAGAGTTATCTAAGATGTTTGATAAATAAGGATGAGAAAGAAAGAGTTAACATTTGCCTAGGAATTTTATGTAGTCTTTGTTTTTAATATCTGAGTAGTACTCAATGTTGTAAGAGTACCAAATTTTCTGCATCCATTCTTCAGTTGAAGGACATCTGGGTACTTTCTAGATTCTCGCTATTATAAATAAATCTGCTATGAACATAGTGGAGTATGTGTCCTTGTTATATGTTGGAGGATATTTTGAGTGTATGCCAAGCAGTGGTATAGCTGGGTCCTTAGGTAGTTCTATGTCCAATTTTCTGAGAAACCACCAGACCAATGTCCAGAGTGGTTCTACCAGCTTGCAATCCCACCATCAATGGAGGAGTGCTCCTATTTCTCCACATCAATGGATAAAACTAGAAAATATCATCTTGAGTGAGGTAACCCAGTCACAGAACACACATGGTATACACTCACTGATAAGTGGATATTAGCCCAAAAGCTTGGAATACTTAAAAAAATCGCAGATCATATGAAGCCCAAGATTAAGGAAGACCAAAATGTGGAGGCTTCATTCCTTCTTTGGTGGGAGAACTAAATACTCACGAGAGGAAATACAGGGACAACGTGTGGAGCAGGAACTGAAGAAATGGTCATCCAAAGAATGTCCCACCTGGGGATTCATCCCATATACAGCCACCAAAGCCAGTCACTATTGCTGATGCCAAGACGTGCTTGCTAACCGGAGCCTGATATAGGTGTCTCCTGAGAAGCTCTTCCAGAGCCCTACTGATACAGACGAGGATGATTGCAGCTAATCATTGGACTGAACAAGGGTACACCAAGTGAGGAGTTAGACTAAACAGTGAAGGATCTGGAGGGGTTTGCAACACCATAGGATGAACAACATCAACCAAAAAGAACCCAACCTGAATTCCCAGGGTTTAAATCACCAACCAATGAGTACACATGGAAGGACCCATGACTCCAGCCACATATGTAACACAGGATGGCATTGTCCAGCTTCAATAGGAGGAAAAGCCCTTGGTCCCATGAAGGCACATTTCCCCAATGAAGGGGAAAGCCAGGGCATTGAGCCGGGCATGGGTGGGTGGGAATGGGAGCCTCCTCATAAAAGCAGGGAAGTATCGGAAAGGAGGAGAAACGGGATAAAATTTGAAATATAAATCCATAAATTATTCAAGAAAAATAAATTAAAAAAGAAAAACATAAACATATGAAATGTTTATGGGTATGGGGAAAAAGTTTGAAGAAACAACTCCCCCAAAAATGACAAAGGAAGTTATAGTAAAAATAGTAGCTGCAGCTCTAAGAGCATGGAGATGCTTGCCTAACAGAGATACAAATACCAAAAGGCTTGTTAATATGATATAGAAACCAGAAAAAAAATTGAGAACTCTTTTGCCCAGATGATAGAGGTTTTAAAGCCGAAGATATTATTTTAAAACATCTTGCCTATACCCACTTGTTACTCTCTCCTAAAGACAATTTAAAAATCTGTTAATTTATTTAAAACATATGCTGAGGTTGTTACTCCATAATTTTAGTGTGTATCCCTAACAACAACCACACAATGCTAGAACACCATATAAAATCTTACTAATCAAGGACAGAAAATATTTATTAATTTAGGGTTTGCTCAAAAAATTATTCAATTAACCAAACTGGGCATATCATCCCAGTAAGTCAGGAGGTACCATAAATTTTAATGCTTCTTGCTCTAATCAGAGCAGAAACTCAAATTAGTTACCCTCCTTGTCTGAAAGGGTACCACTGGCTTAAAAAGTTCCAAACTAGCTATTGTAAAAATGACACTCGAAATATCCAATAAAAAAAGAGATTGAAAAAAAAAAGGCACTCCCCTATCTGGTGCTGTAAGCCCCAATAATACAGTTATCTTATTAAATCAGAAAAACTTTGTGAGGGTCCTACCTCAGGCCCCTCAAACAATAGAAGCAATTCAAGAGCCTCAGGCAACCAATCCGTTTGTCCTTGGAGAACTATCTAACAGCTCCTGCAGGCAAACCCTGGCAGTACAGGACTGAACCTCAACAACAATATTTACTCATGACCTCCTCAAAGAGCTTACTTTGATTATTAGCATCTAAAAATATTTTTCTCACACAAGAAACCTTTGCATAACAAACAAATGTAGTGACAATATTTATTGTCTTTTAAATAGTACAGACAAGCCCATTGTTTTTTAAAAAAAAAACTATGTCATTGTTTTATAACTATTTTACAAGTTTAGCCCCAATATTCAGAATTACAATTCTTGGTTCAGTTTAGAAATTACCTTTGTCTATTGGACATATTTGAGTTTATTCTGATTTCTCATCCTTTGGATGAAGATAATGAAAAATTTAATTCATTCACAACAAATTGTTGCTTTTGCTAGGAAAATAACTTAGCAAAATCTTGCAACATCATCAAATCACCTCTCCACTCAGGGAAATTGCTCCTAACAAAATTTAATACAGTTCTCAATCAAGTTCATATTGTTTTGCACTAATAACTTTGAGAGTGGGGCCATCCCAGAATCTTACTTGTCCTTGTGCGTCTTCACATTCAATAAACCCAAGGAAGATAGGCTTGTTCTTTTTAAATGTTTGGAGGAATATTGACTTTGGAACTTTGTTTTAGGACAACAGTGAAATCTTTTAAATGTTGCTTAATGAGCCATCCAAGGAAGGATATGAAACAAAATGTTGCTGAGTATGATTTGATCTTTGAGTTCCTGGCTCAAGTGGACACAGAGGCGATTACAATTAGTATGTTACATAGAGATTGCTGCTTAGATATCTTGGAAAATAATGATGCTGTATTTTTGACGTAGTTTAAAATATGTGTCTGAAACTAAAGTGTAGAGCTATAGATTTATTCACTTTGTGGAGGAAATGTCAACATAGCCTCTTATTGACCATTGTCTCCAGTTATTAGTGCTTATGCATATGAATACATATAAGGAAAAGTAAGAAGCTGAGAGTGAAATATAACTGTGAGGAACTGATTTCATACCTCCCAAAAGAATATGAGTATATACTTGTAATCTAGTGATTATGTGGAAAGCAAGAGAGAGAAAAAGAGAATCTCTCTAAGTTTGCTCTATAGCAATCTAGGTATAGGTGATTAGACAATAAAGTAACCCATCAGGCAGATATGCTGGTGCAAGACTTTATTCCCAGTAGTCTACAGAAAGAGACAGGTGGGTATTTCTGAGTTCAAGACCAGCATGATGTACATAACAACATACAGTAAAGTTGTGTCTCTGTGTTATTAAATAAACCAAAAAAGCAACTGAGCACTAAATGAATGAAATGCATAGATTCATGAATGCATAATTAAATATATGTATACACACATAAATAAATTGAACTCTTTATAAATAAGGCGAATAGCTAGGAATCAACCTGCATATGTTTTATCTTGAATTCATACATCCTGAAATCCATAGAACTGTATATATTAAGAGATGAACATGCGCACAGTCACACACAAAAACAACATAATACTCATAATGATAAAAATATAAAGGGTATGGTGCTGCATTCTTTTTAACCTTATCTATTCATATGCAGAAGCAGGATTTTCTATGCTTGTTCTATGACACTAGTAATTCCATGCTGCCATAATTAAAAAAATTATATCAGAGAAATAACTACAATGGCCACATATGAAATAAAATTATCTTTGAAATACTATTTAATTAAGATATTGTTTTTCAAAAGTTGTTGGGTTGATAATAGAATAGTGGATTTTTATAAGGAACCTGAGAAGTCCAGATATCAACAAACCTGCTATTGGGAAAAATATGATTCCTGATTTGTAAATAGAATGTGTAAGGAATCAACTTATAAAATATAAATAATATGTGATTTGAGGATCTATAACTAATGAGATATTACCTAATCCTAACACATTTACCTAACGTAGTTCATAAATTCATAATGAAGACATTAAATTACATGTTTTATAGAATCAAAGTAGAACTAGAAAATTTAGTGTACTAAATATGTGAATGTGTGTGGTATATATGGTATATATGATTATATTATTATGTTTTTATGTCACTTACACAGGTATAACTTTAAGAACTACCAGTATATTCTTGCTCTGCTACTTGCCATTGAGGAGGTCAATGGGAACCCCAATCTTTTACCCAACATATCTCTTGCATTTGATTTCTACAATGTCAGATTCACTGAGAAGGAAACACTTATGAATACTGTTTGTTGGGCTCACTGCTCATAGGCAGAGAAAGGATTTGCCTAATTCCAATTGTAAAAAGAAAAAATGTTCTGCTGCACTCACAGGAACATTATGGATAACATCTGCCCAAATTGGGACATTGCTTCAGCTCTTGAAATGTCCCCAGGTGAGAAAATTTGGATGTGCACACTGAGAGTCAATTTTCTTAGTTCGTATTATAGGTGTCTTTAAACTGAAAGAGCAATTTATCAATTATCCAAACATCAAAACATACCCAGACGGGAAACCAGAAGAGACTGCTCCCTGCACACACATCTCGGACGCCAGAGGAAAAAGCCAAAGACCATCTGGAACCCTGGTGCACTGAAGCTCCCAGAAGGGGCAGCACAGGTCTTCCTGGTTGCTGCCGCTGCAGAGAGCCCGTGGGCAGCACCCCACGAGCGAACTTGAGCCTCGGGACCACAGGTAAGACCAAATTTTCTGCTGCAAGAAAGCTGCCTGGTGAACTCAAGACACAGGCCCACAGGAACAGCTGAAGACCTGTAGAGAGGAAAAACTACACGCCCGAAAGCAGAACACTGTCCCCATAACTGACTGAAAGAGAGGAAAACAGGTCTACAGCACTCCTGACACACAGGCTTATAGGACAGTCTAACCACTGTCAGAAATAGCAGAACAAAGTAACACTAGAGATAATCTGATGGCGAGAGGCAAGCGCAGGAACCCAAGCAACAGAAACCAAGACTACATGGCATCATCGGAGCACAATTCTCCCATCGAAACAAACATGGAATATCCAAACACACCAGAAAAGCAAGATCTACTTTCAAAATCATTTTTGATCATGATGCTGGAGGACTTCAAGAAAGACATGAAGAACTCCCTTAGAGAACAAGTAGAAGCCTACAGAGAGGAATCGCAAAAATGCCTGAAAGAATCGCAAAAATCCCTGAAAGAATTCCAGGAAAACATAAATAAACAAGTAGAAGCCCATAGAGAGGAGACACAAAAATCCCTGAAAGAATTCCAGGAAAACACAATCAAACAGTTGAAGGAATTAAAAATGGAAATAGAAGCAATCAAGAAAGAACACATGGAAACAACCCTGGATATAGAAAACCAAAAGAAGAGATAAGGAGCTGTAGATACAAGCTTCACCAACAGAATACAAGAGATGGAAGAGAGAATCTCAGGAGCAGAAGACTCCATAGAAATCATTGACTCAACTGTCAAAGATAATGTAAAGCAGAAAAAGCTACTGGTCAAAAACATACAGGAAATCCAGGACTCAATGAGAAGATCAAACCTAAGGATAATAGGTATAGAAGAGAGTGAAGACTCCCAGCTCAAAGGACCAGTAAATATCTTCAACAAAATCATAGAAGAAAACTTCCCTAACCTAAAAAAAGAGATTCCCATAGACATACAATAAGCCAACAGAACTCCAAATAGATTGGACCAGAAAAGAAACACCTCCCGTCACATAATTGTCAAAACACCAAACGCACAAAATAAAGAAAGAATATTAAAAGCAGTAAGGGAAAAAGGTCAAGTAACATATAAAGGCAGACCTATCAGAATCACACCAGACTTCTCGCCAGAAACTATGAAGGCCAGAAGATCCTGGACTGATGTCATACAGACCCTAAGAGAACACAAATGCCAGCCCAGGTTACTGTATCCAGCAAAACTCTCAATTAACATTGATGGAGAAACCAAGATATTCCATGACAAAACCAAATTTACACAATATCTTTCTACAAATCCAGCACTACAAAGGAAAATAAATGGTAAAGCCCAACATAAGGAGGCAAGCTATACCCTAGAAGAAGCAAGAAACTGATCGTCTTGGCAACAAAACAAAGAGAATGAAAGCACACAAACATAACCTCACATCCAAATATGAATATAACAGGAAGCAATAATCACTATTCCTTAATATCTCTCAATATCAATGGCCTCAACTCCCCAATAAAAAGACATAGTTTAACAAACTGGATACGCAACGAGGACCCTGCATTCTGCTGCCTACAGGAAACACACCTCAGAGACAAAGACAGACACTACCTCAGAGTGAAAGGCTGGAAAACAACTTTCCAAGCAAATGGTCAGAAGAAGCAAGCTGGAGTAGCCATTCTAATATCAAATAAAATCAAATTTCAACTAAAAGTCATCAAAAAAGATAAGGAAGGACACTTCATATTCATCAAAGGAAAAATCCACCAAGATGAACTCTCAATCCTAAATATCTATGCCCCAAATACAAGGGCACCTACATATGTAAAAGAAACCTTACTAAAGCTCAAAACACACATTGCACCTCACACAATAACAGTGGGAGATTTCAACACCCCACTCTCATCAATGGACAGATCATGGAAACAGAAATTAAACAGAGATGTAGACAGACTAAGAGAAGTCATGAGCCAAATGGACTTAACGGATATTTATAGAACATTCTATCCTAAAGCAAAAGGATATACCTTCTTCTCAGCTCCTCATGGTACTTTCTCCAAAATTGACCATATAATTGGTCAAAAAACGGGCCTCAACAGGTACAGAAAGATAGAAATAATCCCATGCGTGCTATCGGACCACCACGGCCTAAAACTGGTCTTCAATAACAATAAGGGAAGAATGCCCACATATACGTGGAAATTGAACAATGCTCTACTCTATGATAACCTGGTCAAGGAAGAAATAAAGAAGGAAATTAAAAACTTTTTAGAATTTAATGAAAATGAAGGTACAAAATACCCAAACTTATGGGACACAATGAAAGCTGTGCTAAGAGGAAAACTCATAGCGCTGAGTGCCTGCAGAAAGAAACAGGAAAGAGCATATGTCAGCAGCTTGACAGCACACCTAAAAGCTCTAGAACAAAAAGAAGCAAATACACCCAGGAGGAGTAGAAGGCAGGAAATAATCAAACTCAGAGCTGAAATCAACCAAGTAGAAACAAAAAGGACCATAGAAAGAATCAACAGAACTAAAAGTTGGTTCTTTGAGAAAATCAACAAGATAGATAAACCCTTAGCCAGCCTAACGAGAGGACACAAAGAGTGCATCCAAATTAACAAAATCAGAAATGAAAAGGGAGACATAACTACAGATTCAGAGGAAATTCAAAAAATCATCAGATCTTACTATAAAAACCTATATTCAACAAAATTTGAAAATCTTCAGGAAATGGACAATTACCTAGACAGATACCAGGTATCGAAGTTAAATCAGGAACAAATAAACCAGTTAAACAACCCCATAACTCCTAAGGAAATAGAAGCAGTCATTAAAGTTCTCCCAACCAAAAAGAGCCCAGGTCCAGATGGATTTAGTGCAGAATTCTATCAAACCTTCATAGAAGACCTCATACCAATATTATCCAAACTATTCCACAAAATTGAAACAGATGGAGCCCTACCGAATTCCTTCTACGAAGCCACAATTACTCTTATACCTAAACCACACAAAGACACAACAAAGAAAGAGAACTTCAGACCAATTTCCCTTATGAATATCGACGCAAAAATACTCAATAAAATTCTGGCAAACCGAATTCAAGAGCACATCAAAACAATCATCCACCATGTTCAAGTAGGCTTCATCCCAGGCATGCAGGGATGGTTTAATATACGGAAAACTATCAACGTGATCCATTATATAAAGAAACTGAAAGAACAAAACCACATGATCATTTCATTAGATGCTTAAAAAGCATTTGACAAAATTCAACACCCCTTCATGATAAAAGTCCTGGAAAGAATAGGAATTCAAGGCCCATACGTAAACATAGTAAAAGCCATATACAGCAAACCAGTTGCTAACATTAAACTAAATGGAGAGAAACTTGAAGCAATCCCACTAAAATCAGGGACTAGAAAAGGCTGCCCACTCTCTCCCTACTTATTCAATATAGTTCTTGAAGTTCTAGCCAGAGCAATCAGACAACAAAAGGAGATCAAGGGGATAAAGATCAGAAAAGAAGAGGTCAAAATATCACTATTTGCAGATGACATGATAGTATATTTAAGTGATCCCAAAAGTTCCACCAGAGAACTACTAAAGCTGATAAACAACTTCAGCAAAGTGGCTGGGTATAAAATTAACTCAAATAAATCAGTTGCCTTCCTCTATACAAAAGAGAAACAAGCCGAGAAAGAAATTAGGGAAATGACACCATTCATAATAGACCCAAATAATATAAAGTACCTCGGTGTGACTTTAACCAAGCAAGTAAAAGATCTGTACAATAAGAACTTCAGGACACTGAGGAAAGAAATTGAAGAAGACCTCAGAAGATGGAAAGATCTCCCATGCTCATGGATTGGCAGGATTAATATAGTAAAAATGGCCATTTTACCAAAAGCAATCTACAGATTCAATGCAATCCCCATCAAAATACCAATCCAATTCTTCAAAGAGTTAGACAGAACAATTTGCAAATTCATCTGGAATAACAAAAAACCCAGGATAGCTAAAGCTATCCTCAACAATAAAAGGACTTCAGGGGGAATCACTATCCCTGAACTCAAGCAGTATTACAGAGCAATAGTGATAAAAACTGCATGGTATTGGTACAGAGACAGACAGATAGACCAATGGAATAGAATTGAAGACCCAGAAATGAACCCACACACCTATGGCCACTTGAATTTTGACAAAGTAGCCAAAACCATCCAATGGAAAAAAGATAGCATTTTCAGCAAATGGTGCTGGTTCAACTGGAGGGCAACATGTAGAAGAATGCAGATCGATCCATCCTTATCACCCTGTACAAAGCTTAAGTCCAAGTGGATCAAGGACCTCCACATCAAACCAGACACACTCAAACTAATAGAAGAAAAACTAGGGAAGCATCTGGAACACATAGGCATTGGAAAAAATTTCCTGAACAAAACACCAATGGCTTATGCTCTAAGATCAAGAATCGACAAATGGGATCTCATAAAACTGCAAAGCTTCTGTAAGGCAAAGGACACTGTGGTTAGGACAAAACGGCAACCAACAGATTGGGAAAAGATCTTTACCAATCCTACAACAGATAGAGGCCTTATATTCAAAATATACAAAGAACTCAAGAAGTTAGACCGCAGGGAAACAAATAACCCTAATAAAAAATGGGGTTCAGAGCTAAACAAAGAATTCACAGCTGAGGAAAGCCGAATGGCTGAGAAACACCTAAAGAAATGTTCAACATCTTTAGTCATAAGGGAAATGCAAATCAAAACAACCCTGAGATTTCACCTCACACCAGTGAGAATGGCTAAGATCAAAAACTCAAGTGACAGCAGATGCTGGCGAGGATGTGGAGAAAGAGGAACACTCCTCCATTGTTGGTGGGATTGCAGACTGGTAAAACCATTCTGGAAATCAGTCTGGAGGTTCCTCAGAAAATTGGACATTGAACTGCCTGAGGATCCAGCTATACCTCTCTTGGGCATATACCCAAAAGATGCCTCAACATATAAAAGAGACACGTGCTCCACTATGTTCATCGCAGCCTTATTTATAATAGCCAGAAAATGGAAAGAACCCAGATGCCCTTCAACAGAGGAATGGATACCGAAAATGTGGTACATCTACACAATGGAATATTACTCAGCTATCAAAAACAATGACTTTATGAAATTCGTAGGCAAATGGTTGGAACTGGAAAATATCTTCCTGAGTGAGCTAACCCAATCACAGAAAGACATACATGGTATGCACTCATTGATAAGTGGCTATTAGCCCAAATGCTTGAATTACCCTAGATCCTAGAACAAACAAAACTCAAGACGGATGATCAAAATGTGAATGCTTCACTCCTTCTTTAAATGAGGAAAAAGAATACCCCTGGCAGGGAAGGGAGAGGCAAAGATTAAAACAGAGACTGAAGGAACACCCATTCAGAGCCTGCCCCACATGTGGCCCATACATATACAGCCACCCAATTAGACAAGATGGATGAAGCAAAGAAGTGCAGACCGACAGGAGCCGGATGTAGATCGCTCCTGAGAGACACAGCCAGAATACAGCAAATTACAGAGGCGAATGCCAGCAGCAAACCACTGAACTGAGAATAGGTCCCCTATTGAAGGAATCAGGGAAAGAACTGGAAGAGCTTGAAGGGGCTCGAGACCCCAAAAGTACAACAATGCCAAGCAACCAGAGCTTCCAGGGAGTAAGCCACTACCTAAAGACTATACATGGACTGACCCTGGACTCTGACCCCATAGGTAGCAATGAATATCCTAGTAAGAGCACCAGTGGAAGGGGAAGCCCTGGGTCCTGCTAAGACTGAACCCCCAGTGAACTAGTCTATGGGGGGAGGGCGGCAATGGGGGGAGGGTTGGGAGGGGAACACCCATAAGGAAGGGGAGGGGGGAGGGGGATGTTTGCCCGGAAACCGGGAAAGGGAATAACACTCGAAATGTATATAAGAAATACTCAAGTTAATAAAAAAAAAATACCCAGAGTTCAATCCAGATATATTTTGCTTGTAAAAGAAAGGTTGGTGTAATAAATGAAACCAGGTAAGTCCTTAAAAATTACAGACAACAGAAATTTCTGTAAAATCTAGTAAATGGAATGTAAGTTTAAAATCTTCTCCTGTTTTTGTCTATTGCTTCAGGAATGAATTTTTATTTGACATCAATATTCTTCTTCCTCTTTTCACCAATTTGGTTCAGATTACTTTTGGACTTTGTGATCCTGCCTTGAATGACCATGGTCTGTATTCTTCTCTCTACCAAATGGCCCCCAAGGACACATCTCTTTCCCTTGCCATTGTTTCTTTGATGGTTCATTTTAGGTGGTCGTGGGTAGGTCTCATCCTCCTTGATGACCACAAAGGAAATAAAATTCTATTAGATTTTAGAGAGGAGATGGAGAGACAAAGAGTCTGCTTTGCTTTTTTAAAATAATCACAGCCACATGGGCTTCATATTTTCCAAGATTCTGATAAATATGGATGAGACAAATGTAATAATTGTTTATGGTGACATTGATTCTCTAGAAGATCTAATGAGAAATATTGGGCAAAAATTATTGACATGGAAAGTCTGGGACATGAGCATTGATCACCATGCTACTGAAGTTACTGATTATTCCATGTTTGACTCATTCCATGGAAACCTAATTTTTAAGCACAATTATAGAGAAAATTTTGAGTTTACCAAATTCATTCAAACAGTTAATCTTAATAGATACCCAGAAGAAATTTATCTTCTGAAGTTGTGGAATTTGTTCTTCAAGTGCTCATTTTCTGATATTAATTTTCATCTCTTGGACAACTGTCAAATCAACACTTCTTTGGGTGTGTTACCTGGTCATATATTTGATGTAGCCATGAGTGAAGAGAGCATTAGTATTTACAATGGTGTGTATGCTGTAGTGCACAGCCTCCATGATATGAGACTTCATCAAGTTCAAATGCAACTATATGAAAATGGAGAAGGGATGTTTTTCCCCTATGGCAGGTAATAACTGCTATGTATTTTATTGACACCACACTAACATATGAGATTTTCAATGACACTAACTTATGTCTTAAAAAATCAGTTTATGTTGTCCACAGTTACAGAAAATTTTGTGTTTCTAACTTATTTAGACATCAATGCAGATTCAATAATACATTGCTGTGAAAAGATGTGTATTTACTAGAAGCAAATCTCCTTATTCAACCTTAAGTCCATTTCATCAATTTATAGCTCTATAATCTAATCATGATAATAGTTACAATAAAAATAACACTTTATATATTTCTTACAAGTAAAATAGAAACAGAAACATTTATGTGAAACACTGATTGTTGATTTATACATAAATGATGCCCTTAATTAATTTCTAAATATCACCACTCTCATTTTAGACACTGAACCTCTGAAGGTATTCTGAAAGCAAATGTTTGAGGGTAGGTTTCAAGAAATTTGAGCTTTTCATGGGTCATTTGTCACCAATTGCTTACTTGAGCTTGGTTCAAAATTTTCACTTAAAGATCAATAATCAAGAAGCAAAGTGATATTCTATACACTCAGCTTGTCACTTACTCAACAATACTTGAAGCTTCATTATTGTTGATGGTCACATCAGAAGTTCAAAACAGTAAGGCAGATTCTAAAACCCACATCTTGTGATGCCCCTTGGGCACAATGTAATATAAAATTATGTTTATCTTCAGCTTAACAATTTCCTAAGGACCTTAAGGTAAGAGACAATATGAGTTTAGATTGGAGACAGACAATAGATGCAGAATATGATATTCTTAACCTTTGGATTTACCAAAGGGTCTTGGACTAGACGTGAAAATGGGATCCTTTTTTGCAAATGCTCACAAGGGTCAACAGTTGTCTTTATCTGAACAGATGATTCCACGGCCAGAAATATTTTCAAAGGTATGTTATGCATTATCTAAATGCTTTGTGCTAACACAATTATGTTTTCTGATATAAAGATACTTGACTCAAGTTCCTTTATAATTCCAGGATCAGTATGAAATACCATACTAGTATACTGACTATTCGGGTTCCGTGATTCAGATCAATGGAAGTATATAGTGGTCAATAAATCCCCCAATGTTTATTTCTATGGGGATTAGGTTTCCTTTATTTGTCACAAATTAGGGATGGGACACATGATAAGAAGAAATTTCCATCTCCAAATGACTCATGTATTAATGTGCTGGAAAAAGATCTCTCGTGTGGGATGAATAAAATGAAACAATATTGAAATTTAAGTTTTTCCAACATCTTCATTAAATTGGATATTTCTTAATTACATTTCAAAAGATATTACTTTCCCTGTTTATGGGCAAACATTCCTCTCACTCCTCCCCTCCCCTTATAGGTGACCGTTCCCCTCCGCATCATCCTCCCACTACCGCCATCCCCACAACAATCCCTTTCACTGAGGTTCTGGCCATGTCAGGGCCAAGGAATTCCCCTTCCACTGGTGCCCCTACTAGGCTATTCCTTGATACCTAAGAATTCAGAGCCCAGAGTCAGTCCATTTATAGTCTTTGGGTAGTGGCTTACCCCCTAGAAGATCTGGTTGGTTGGCATTGTGGTTCATATGGGGTCTCGAGCCCATTAAGCTCTTTCAGTCCTTTTTCTGACTCCTTCAACAGGATGGCCATTCTTAATTCAATGGTTTGCGGCTGGCATTCACCTATGTATTTGCTATATTCTGGCTGTGTCTCTCAGGAGAGATATACATCCAGTTCCTGTCAGCCTGCACCTCTTTGTTTATCCATCTGATCTAGTTTGGTGGTTGTATATGTAGGACCACATATGGGGCAGGCTCTGAATGGGCGTTCCTTCAGTCTCTGTACTAAAATTTGCCTCCGTATCCCATTCTAAGAGTATTTTGTTCCCCTTTTAAAGGGGGAGTGAAGCATCCACATTTTGGTCATCCTACTTGAGCTTCATGTGTTCTGTGAATCCTCAGTAATTTGAGCATTTGGGCTAATATCCGTTTACCAATGAGTGCATACCATATGTGGTTTTGTGTGTTTGGGTTACCTCACTCAGGATTATATTTTTCAGTTCTGTCCATTTGGCTATGAATTTCATGAAGTCATTGTTTTTGATAGCTGTGTACTATTCCATTGTGTAGATGTACCACATATTCAGTATCCATTCCTCTGTTGAAGGGCAGATGGGGTCTTACCAGCTTCTGGCCATTATAAATAAGGGTGTTATGAATATAGTGGAGCATGTGTCTTTGTTGTATGTTGGAGCATATTTTGGGCATATGCTTAAGAGAGGTATAGCTGCATCCTCAGGTAGTGTAATGTCCAATTTTCTGAGGAACCTGCAGACTGATTTTAAAAACGGTTGTACCAGTCTGCAATCCCACCAGCAATGGAGCAGTGTTCCTCTTTCTCCACATCCACACCAGCATCTGCTGTTGTCAGAGATTTTTATCTTAGTCATTCTGACTGGCGTGAGGTGGAATCTCGGGGTTGTTTTTATTTGCATTTCCCTTATAATGAAAGATGTTGGACATTTCTTTAGGTACTTCTCAGCCATTTGCTATTCCTCAGCTGTGAATTCTTTGTTTATCTCTGAACCCCATTTTTTAATATGGTTATTTGTCTCCCTAGAGTCTAACTTCGTGAATTCTTTGTATATTTTGGATATAAGCCCTGTATCATTTGAAGGATTGGTCAAGATCTTTTCCCAATCTGTTGGTTGCCGTTTTGCCCTAACATCAGTGTCCTTTGCCTTACAGAAACTTTGTAGCTTCATGAGGTCACATTTGTCAATTCTTGATCTTAGGGCATAAGCCATTGATGTTTTGTTCAGGAAATTTTCTCCAGTGCCCATGTGTTCGAAATTCTTCCCCACTTTTACTTCTATTAGTTTGAGTGTATCTGCTTTGATGTGGAGATCCTTAATCTACTTGGACTTAAGCTTTGCACAAGGTAAAAAGAATGGATCAATATGCATTCTTCTACATGCTGACCTCCATTGCTGAATCTGCACCATTTGTTGAAACTGCAAATCTTTTTTTCATTGGATTGTTTTGGCTCCTTTGTCAAAAATCAAGTGACCATGGGTGTGTGGGGTCATTTTTGTGTCTTCACTTCTATTCCACTGGTCTATCTGCCAGTCTCGGTACCAATACCATGCAGTTTTAACACTACTGCTCTGTAATACTGCTTGAGTTCAGGGATAGTGATTACCCCAGAATTCCTTTTATAGTTGAGGATAGTTTTAGCTATCCTGGGATTTTTGTTATTCCAGATGAATTTGCAAATTTTTCTTGCTATCTCTATGAAGAATTGGATTGGAATTTTGATGGGTATTGCATTGCATCTGTAGATTGCTTTTCATAAAATGGCCATTTTCACTGTATTAATCCTGCCAATCCTTGACCAGAAGAGATCATTCCATCTCCTGAGATCGTCTTCAATTTCTTTCTTCAGAGACTTGAAGTTCTTATCATACAGATCTTTCACTTGCTTGGTTAAAGTCACACTGAGGTATTTTATATTATAAATCTTTTCATTTCCCTAATTTCTTCCTCAGCTTGTCTTTTTGTTTTTGTTTTTGTTTTTTTTTTTTTGGTTGTTTGTTTTTTTGGTTTTTTGTTTTTGTTTTTGTTTTTGTTTTTGTTTTTGTTTTGTGTAGAGGAACTCCACTGATTTATTTGAGTTAATTTTATACCCAGCCATTTTGCTGAAGGTGTTTATCAGGTTTAGTAGTTCTTTGGTGGAACTTTTGGATCACTTAAATATACAATCTTATCATGTGCAAATAGAGATATTTTGACTTCTTCCTTTCCACTCTGTATCCCTTTGATCTTCTTTCGGTGTCTGACTGCTCTGGTTGGGGCTTCGAGAACTATATTGAATAAGTAGGGTGAGAGTGGGCAGCCTTGTCTAGTCCCTGATTTTAGTGGGATTTCTTCAAGTTTCTCTCCATTTAGTTTAATGTTATCTACTGGTTGCTGCATATGGCTTTTACTATGTTTAGGTATGCTCCTTGAATTCCTGTTCTTTTCAGGACTTTTATCAGGAAGGGGTATTGAATTTTGTCAAAGGCTTTCTCAGTATCTAATGAAATCATCATGTGATTTTTAATCTTACAGTTTGTTTTTATACTGGATTATGTTGATTTTTTCCATATATTAAACCATTCCCGAATGCCTGGGATGAAGCCTACTTGATGGATGATTGTTTTGATGCATTCTTGGATTTGGTTTGCAAGAATTTTATTGAGTATTTTTGGGTCAGTATTCAGAAGGGGAATTTGCTTTGAAGTTCTCTTTCTTTGTTGGGTCTTTGTGTGGTTTATGTTCAAAAGTACCTTTGTGTGGTTTGGCTTCATAGAAGGAATTCAGTAGTGCTTTCGCTGTTTCAGATCTGTGGAATAATTTGGATAATATTTGTATGAGGTCTTCTATGAAGGTCTGATAGATTTCTGCACTGAACCTATCTGGACCTGGGCTCTTTTTGATTGGGAGTCTTTTAATGACTGCTTCCATTTCTTTAGGAATTATGGGGTTGCTTAAGTGGTTGATCTGTTCCTGATTTAACTTCAGTACCTGGTATCTGTTTAGGAAATTGTCTATTTCTTCCAAATTTTCAAGTTTTGCTGAATATAGGCTTTTGTAGTAGGATCTGATGATTTTTTTTTTAAATTTCCTCTGATTCTGTTTTGTCTCCCTTTTCATTTCTGCTTTTGTTAATTTTGACACATGCTCGGTGTCCTCTGATTAGTGTGGCTAAGAGTTTATCTATCTTGTTGATTTTCTCAAAGAATTAGCTTATGTTTTTGTAGATTTTTGTATAGTCCTTTTCATTTCTGCTTGGTTGATTTCAGCTTTGAGTTTGATTATTTTCTGCCTTCTACTCCTCCTGGGTGTATTTGCTTCTTTTTGTTCTAGAGCTTTTAGGTGTGCTGTCAAGCTGCTGATATATGCTATCTCTGGTTTCTTTCTGTAGGCTCTCAGAGCTATGTGTTTTCATCTTAGCCCAGCTTTCATTGTGTCCCATAAGTTTGGGTATGTTGTACCTTCATTTTCATTAAATTCTAAGAAGTCTTTAATTTCTTTCTTTCTTTATTCCTTTGCCAGGTTATCATTGAGTAGAGCATTGTTCAACTTCCATGTATATGTGGGCATTCTTTCTTTATTTTTATTACAAACCAGCTTTAGCCCATGGTGGTCTGATAGGACACATGAGATTTTTTTCAATATTTCTATATCTGTTGAGGCCTGTTTTGTCACGGATTATATGGTCTATTTTGGAGAAAGTACCATGAGGTGGTGAGAAGAAGGTATATCCTTTTGTTTTAGCATAGAATGTTCTATAAATAACTGTTAAGTCCATTTGGTTCACAACCGATGTTAGTCTGTCTATGTCTCTGTTTAATTCCTGTTTCCATGATCCCTCCATTGATGAGGGTGGGGTGTTGTAATCTCCTACTTTTATTGTGTGAGGTGCAATGTGTGCTTCTAGCTTTAGTAAAGTTTCTTTTATGTATGTACGTGCCCTTTTATTTGCAGCATTGATTTCCAGGATTGAGAGTTCATCTTGGTTGACGTTTCCTTTGATGAACATGAAGTGTCCTTCTGTATCTTTTTTTATTACTTTTGGTTGAAATTTGACTTCATTCAGTATTAGAATGATTACTCCAGCTTGCCTCTTCAGACCATTTGCTTGGAAAGTTGTTTTCCAGCCTTTTTTCTCTGAGATAGTAACTGTCTTTTTCTCTGAGATGTGTTTCCTGTAGGCATCAAAATGCTGTGTCCTCATTGCATATCCAGTTTGTTAATCTGTGTTTTTTATTGGGGAATTGAGTCCATTGATCTTGAGAGATATTCAAAATAGTGATTGTTGCTTCCTGTTATCTTCATATTTGAAGGTGAGATTATGTTTGTAAGCTTCTCTTCTCTTTGTTTTGTTGCAGAAAGATTCATTTCTTGCTTTTTCTAGGGGGTAGCTTGCTATCCTCTGTTGGGCTATACCATTGTAGGGTTGGAATTGTAGAAAGATATTGTGTAAATTTGGTTTTGTCATGGAATATCTTGGTTTCTCCATCTATGCTAATTTAGAGTTTTGCTGGATACAGTAACCTGGGCTAACATTTTTGTTCTCTGGGGGTTTGTATGACATCTGTCCAGGATCTTCTGGCTTTCATGGTCTCTGGTGGGAAATCTCATGTAATTCTGATAGGTCTTTCTTTATATGTTACTTGACCATTTTCCCTTACTGCTTTTAATATTCTTTCCTTGTTTTGTGCATTTGGTGTTTTGACTCTTATGTGACAGGAAGAGTTTCTTTTCTGATCCAATTTGTTTAGAGTTCTGTGGACTTCTTGAATGTTTATAGGCATCTCTTTCTTTAGGTTAGGGCCTTTTTTCTATGATTTTGTTGAAGATATTTACTGGAACTTTGAGTTGGGAGTCTTCACTCTCTTCTTTACCTATCATCTTTAGGTTTGATCTTCTCATTGAGTCCTGGATTTCCTGTATGTTTTGGATCAGTAGCTTTTTCCATTTTACATTAACTTTGACAGTTGTGTCCATGATTTCTATGGAATCTTCTACTCCTGAAATTCTCACTTCTATCTCTTGCATTCTCTTTGTGATGCTTGTATCTACAGTTTCTTGTCTATTCTTTTGGTTTTCTATATCCACTGTTGTCTCACTTTGTGCTTTCTTTATTGTTTCCATTTCCATTTTTAATTCCTTTACCTGTTAAATTGTGTTTTCTTGTAATTCTTTCAGGGATATTTGTATTTTACCTCCAAGGGTTTCTACATGTTTACTTGTGTTTTCCTGCATTTCACTAAGGGTGTTCTGTATGTCTTTCTTAATGTCCTCCATCATCATGATAAAATGTGATTTTAGATCTAGATCTTGCTTTTATTGTGTTTTGGATATTTACTGTTTGCTTTGGTGGGAGAATTGGGCTCTGATGATGCCATGTAGTCTTGGTTTCTGTTGATTATGCTCCTGTGCTTGCCTCTCACCATCAGGTTGCCTCTGGTATTACCATGTTTTGCTATTTCTGACAGTGAATTGACCTTCCTATAGGCCTGTGTGTCAGGAGTTCTGTAGACCTGTTTTCCTGTTTTCTTTCAGGCAGTTATGGGAACAGAGTGTTCTTCTCTCAGGCTTGTAGTCATTCCTGTTCACTGGCTTTCAGCTGTCCCTGTGAGTAGGAACAACAAGGGTCTGCCCGTACTTCTTCTAGGTCCCTGTGTGCAGGGGGCCGAGACTGTTCTAAGCGTTTTCCTCTAGAGTCAGAAATGTGGGCAGAGAGTAGTCTCGTCTGGTTTCCCAGGCATGTATGACCCTCTGAAGGTCCAGCTCTCCCTCCCACGGTATTTGTGTTGAGAGAGCTCTGTGACCTGTTCCACTCATATCTGTGTGCTATCTGGACCACAGGGCTCCTGGAGCTTGACTTCTCCTAACTTCCCATGCCCAGAGGCAATATTCAGTTTCCTCTTGGGCCAAGGATGTGGGCAAAGGTGGGCAGAAGTGGTGGTCTCTCCTGCACTACAGTCTCAGGATAGCACACACTTCTAGGCAATCAGGTCTCTCTCCCACGGGGTTTGGGAGCAGGGACTTGTGGGCCTTGATCAGCGAGATTTGGGCACCAGATAGAAACCAGAAAGATCTGGTCCCAGAGGAATTTTGACTTTGTGTGCCCTGAGTACACAAGGCAGGCCACTTGGGCAGAAACGTTGGTCTTACTTCTGGTCTTCGGCCTGAAGTCACTCCTTGGAGCTGGGTTTCAACTCTCTGTGAGGGCAGAAACCAGAAGGACCTGCCCCCACATCTCCTGGGTCCCTGTGCACAAGGAGCCCAGATGGCACTAGGTCAGAAATTGGGCAGAGAGTATTCTCTGGTTTCCCAGGCATGTCTGCTCCTCTGAATGTCCAGCTCTCCCTCTCACAGGATTTACATGGAGGGAGCACTCTGACTGAGTTCGCTCAGATCCAGGCACAGTCTGGACTGCCTGAAATTTATTTTTTATTGTATGGTCAAGTACCATGACCAGAATGACTTTTAGAATAAAGTTTATATTTTGCTTTATGGTTCCAGAAGTATCCGAGCCTACAAAAGATAGAAGCATGACAACAAATGCTTATACTGGAGACAGGAATAGTAAAAGGAATAAAATGTTTATATCCACTCATATTGACAGTAGAAAGAAAAGAGAGAGAGAGAGAGAGAGAGAGAGAGAGAGAGAGAAAGGAAGAAAGGAAGAAGGAAGGAAGGAAGAAAGGAAGGAAGGAAGAAAGAAAGAAAGAAAAAAGACTGTCATTGGGGAAACATAATATATCAATTCCCAACCACTGTGCCATAATTTCATCATGAAGTCTGCATCCCTGAAAGTTTCAATAACTTCCGATAAAATGTTAACAAAAAGGAAATAAGTACTCACATGCTCCAGCCTATTTCAATATGTAATAAAATAACTCCATTAGCATGGATAAATTGTCTTTCAAGTCTTATTATGTCCTATGTCATCCAATGTTTAACAATAACTTCAAATAACTTGAAAAATTTAAGAATGTGGGGCATTAATTTTAAAATTGAGAGCCTGCCCCACATGTGGCCCATACATATACAGCCATCAAGCTAAATATGATGGATGAAGCAAAGAAGTGCAAGCCAACAGGAACCCTGAGGTAGATCTTTCCTGACAGACACAGCCAGAATACAGCAAATACCTAGGCAAATACCATCATTAAACAACTGAACTGAGAGTTGAGCCACCTTTGAAGGAGTCTTAGAAAGGACTGAAAGAGCTTGAAAGGGCTTGAGACCCCATAAGAACAACAATGCCAACCAACCAGAGCTTCCAGGGACTAAGCTACTACCCAAACACTATACATAGACTAACCCTGGGCTCCAACCTCATAGGTAACAATGAATAGCCTAGTAAGAGCACCAGTGGAATGGGAAGCCCTTGGTCCTGCCAAGACTGAACTCCTAGTGAACATGATTTTGGGGGGAGGGTGGTAATGGGAGGATGATTGGGAGGGGAACGCCCATAGAGAAGGGGAGGGGGAGGGATTAGGGGGATGTTGGCACGGAAACTGAGAAAGGGAGAAACAATTGAAATGTAAATAAGAAATACCCAAGTTAATAAAGATGAAAAAATAAAATAAAACTTATAAGAAAATAAAAAGAACTACAAAAAAAGAGAAAATATGCGATTTTCAAATGTCAGAGGATGCTGATAGTATAATATCCTCTGGATGCAGGAAGCAATGAAAACTGCAGCTCCCTCCTCTCTCCTCTACAATTGTGACATTTGTACAGTAAATAGTGACATTTAAGATTTACCTGACCCTTTTCACCATAGCTAAATTTATCAGAATATGTCTTCATACAGATAAATGTTCATTTGTTTCACCGATAATTATAAATCTTCTCAAATTAACAGTCAAGATTCACCATAACAGTGGATGTTAAGATCATCAACACAGGTGTCAGAAAATACAAAGGTAGTGTTATACTAGATTGACCACATGGCCTTGTATATCTTGTTCCTAATCAACAATGTTTCATCAACTTGTCCTTAACTCATTAAGATTCCAAATTATTTTAACACTATGCTAATTCTCAGACGAAAATGTAAACACATTTGCCTTCTAAAGGTATAATCTTTTATTTCTTTAATTTATTTTTTTAATTTATTTACATTTCAAATATTATTCCCCTTTCCAGTTTCCGATAAGCAAGCCCCCATAACATTCTCCCTTCCCCTGTTTCTTTGATGGTACTACCCTACCTACCCACCAACTCACTCTCTCCTCCCGGCCATGGCATTCTCCTATACTGGGGCATTAAGCCTACAGAGGACAAAGGGTCTCTTTTCCCATTGAAACAAGATAAGGCCATCCTGTGCTACATATGTGGCTGGAGCCAGAGATCCCTCCATGTGTATTATTTCGTTAGTAGTTTAGTCCCTGAGAACTCTGTGTTGTTTGGTTGATTGATATTGTTGTTCTTCCTATGGGGTTGAAATCCTCTTCAGCTCCTTCAGTCCTTCCACCATCTCCTTCATTGTGTTCCCCATCAGATGCTTGGCTGTATAGGTATCAGAGTCTGGCAAAGTCTCTTGGGGGACAGCTATATCAGTTTCTGTCAACAAGCACTTCTTGGCATCAGCCATAGTGTCAGGGTCTGGTAGCTGCATGGAATGAATTCCTAGGTGAGGCACTTTCTGGATGACATTTCCTTTAGTCTCTGCTCCATTCTTTGTCTCTGTATTTCCTTTACACAGGAGCAATTCTATGTCAATGTTTTCAAAATGTGTGGTGGCGCCATCTCTCAACCAGGGGCCATGTGTAATATCTGGATACAGTCTTTATAGGTTCTCCCTCCACTTTGTTGGGTATTTCAAGTAATGTCATCCCCATTGGGTCCTGGGAGTCTTTTGCTTTCCTCACATCTGGGACTTATTGGTGGCTAGCCCCAGTTCCTCATCCTGCATTACTCCACACAATCTTTTAAGTAACTCTAGGTGTTAATAACAATACTCCACTGAACATTAGATGACACTTTTTTTCATTATTCTTAGGTCCCTCAGTCTGTATATAGTGAGAGTTGTGGGCCTGGATTCAGTTAAGTGACCCTAGAGGGCAAGCCCATCTGCTGCTACAAGTGCACACCTTGTGCAGACAATGAGATTTCTTTCTCTTTTTTTTTAATCAGTAAATTTTGTGTTTTTAATTTTTTTGATTTTTTTTCTTTTTTTTTTTATTAACTTGAGTATTTCTTATATACATTTCGAGTGTTATTCCCTTTCCCGGTTTACAGGCAAACATCCCCCTCCCCCCTCCCCTTCTCTAAGGGTATTCCCCTCCCCATCCTCCCCCCTTGCCGCCCTCCCCCCAACAATCTAGTTCACTGGGGGTTCAGTCTTAGCAGGACCCAGGGCTTCCTTTTCCACTGGTGCTCTTACTAGGATATCCATTGCAACCTATGAGGTCAGAGTTCAGGGTCAGTCCATGTATAGTCTTTAAGTAGTGGCTTAGTCCCTGGAAGCTCTGGTTGCTTGGCATTGTTGTACATATGGGGTCTCGAGCCCCTTCAAGCTCTTCCAGTTCTTTCTCTGATTCCTTCAACGGGGGTCCTATTCTCAATTCAGTGGTTTGCTGCTGGCATACGCCTCTCTGTTTGCTGTATTCTGGCTGTGTCTCCTGGGAGAGATCTACATCCGGCTCCTATCGGCCTGCAATTCTTTGCTTCATCCATCTTGTCTAATTGGATGGCTGTATATGCATGGGCCACATGTGGGGCAGGCTCTGAAAGGGTGTTCCTTCTGTGTCTGTTTTAATTTTTGCCTTTCTATTCCCTGCCAAGGTTATTCTTGTTCCCCTTTTAAAGAAGGAGTGAAGCATTCACATTTTGATCATCCGTCTTGAGTTTCATTTGTTCTAGGCATCTAGGGTAATTCAAGCATTTGGGCTAATTGCCACTTATCAATGAGTGCATACCATGTGTGTTTTTCTGTAATTGGGTTACCTCACTCAGGATGATATTTTCCAGTTCCAACCATTTGCCTACGAATTTCATAGTCATTGTTTTTGATAGCTGAGTAATATTCCATTGTGTAGATGTACCACATTTTCGGTATCCATTCCTCTGTTGAAGGGCATCTGGGTTCTTTCCAGCTTCCGGCTATTATAAATAAGGCTGCGATGATCATAGTGGAGCATGTGCCTTTTTTATATGTTGGGGCATCTTTTGGGTATATGCCCAAGAGAGGTATAGCTGGATCCTCAGGCAGTTCAATGTCCAATTTTCTGAGGAACCTCCTGACTGATTTCCAGAATGGTTGTACCAGTCTGCAATCGCACCAACAATGGAGGAGTGTTCCTCTTTCTCCACATCCTCGCCAGCATCTGCTGTCACATGAGTTTTTGATCTTAGCCATTCTCACTGGTGTGAGGTGAAATCTCAGGGTTGTTTTGATTTGCATTTCCCTTATGACTAAAGATGTTGAACATTTCTTTAGGTGTTTCTCAGCCATTCGGCATTCCTCAGCTGTGAATTCTTTGTTTAGCTCTGAACCCCATTTTTAAATAGGGTTATTTGTTTCCCTGCGGTCTAACTTCTTGAGTTCTTTGTATATTTTGGATATAAGGCCTCTATCTGTTGTAGGATTGGTAAAGATCTTTTCCCAATCTGTTGGTTGCCGTTTTGTCCTAACCACAGTGTCCTTTGCCTTACAGAAGCTTTGCAGTTTTATGAGATCCCATTTGTCGATTCTTGATCTTAGAGCATAAGCCATTGGTGTTTTGTTCAGGAAATTTTTTCCAGTGCCCATGTGTTCCAGATGCTTCCCTAGTTTTTCTTCTATTAGTTTGAGTGTGTCTGGTTTGATGTGGAGGTCCTTGATCCACTTGGACTTAAGCTTTGTACAAGGTGATAAGCATGGATCGATCTGCATTCTTCTACATGTTGCCCTCCAGTTGAACCAGCACCATTTGCTGAAAATGCTATCTTTTTTCCATTGGATGGTTTTGGCTCCTTTGTCAAAAATCAAGTGACCATAGGTGTGTGGGTTCATTTCTGGGTCTTCAGTTCTATTCCATTTGTCTATCTGTCTGTCTCTGTACCAATACCATGCAGTTTTTATCACTATTGCTCTGTAATACTGCTTGAGTTCAGGGATAGTGATTCCCCCTGAAGTCCTTTTATTGTTGAGGATAGCTTTAGCTATCCTGGGTTTTTTGTTATTCCAGATGAATTTGCACATTGTTCTGTCTAACTCTTTGAAGAATTGGATTGGTATTTTGATGGGGATTGCATTGAATCTGTAGATCGCTTTTGGTAAAATGGCCATTTTTATTATATTAATTCTGCCAATCCATGAGAATGGGAGATCTTTCCATCTTCTGAGGTCTTGTTCAATTTCTTTCTTCAGAGTCTTGAAGTTCTTATTGTGCAAATCTTTTACTTGCCTGGTTAAAGTCACACCGAGGTACTTTATATTATTTGGGTCTATTATGACGGTGTCGTTTCCCTAATTTCTTTCTCGGCTTGTTTCTCTTTTGTGTAGAGGAAGGCTACTGATTTATTTGAGTTAATTTTATACCCCGCCACTTTGCTGAAGTAGTTTATAAGCTTTAGTAGTTCTCTGGTGGAACTTTTGGGATCACTTAAATATACTATCATATCATCTGCAAATGGTGATGTTTTGACTTCTTCTTTTCCGATCTGTATCCCCTTGACCTCGTTTTGTTGTCTGATTGCTCTGGCTAGAACTTCAAGAACTCTATAGAATAAGTATGGAGAGAGTGGGCAGCCTTGTCTAGTCCCTGATTTTAGTGGGATTGCTTCAAGTTTCTCCCCGTTTAGTTTAATGTTAGCAACTGGTTTGCTGTATATGGCTTTTACTATGTTTAGGTATGGGCCTTGAATTCCTATTCTTTCCAGGACTTTTATCATGAAGGGGTGTTGAATTTTGTCAAATGCTTTCTCAGCATCTAATGAAATGATCATGTGGTTTTGTTCTTTCAGTTTGTTTATATAATGGATCACGTTGATGGTTTTCTGTATATTAAACCATCCCTGCATGCCTGGGATGAAGCCTACTTGATCATGGTGGATGATTGTTTTGATGTGCTCTTGGATTTGGTTTGCCAGAATTTTATTGAGTATTTTTGTGTCGATATTCATAAGGGAAATTGGACTGAAGTTCTCTTTCTTTGTTGGGTCTTTGTGTGGTTTAGGTATAAGAGTAATTGTGGCTTCATAGAAAGAAATCGGTAGTGCTCCATCTATTTCAATTTTGTGGAATATTTTGGATAATATTGGTCCGAGGTCTTCTATGAAGGTCTGATAGAATTCTGCACTAAACCCGTGCGGACCCGGGCTCTTTTTGGTTGGGAGACCTTTATTGACTGCTTCTATTTCCTTAGGAGTTATGGGGTTATTTAACTGGTTTATCTGTTCCTGATTTAACTTTGGTACCTGGTATCTGTCTAGGAAATTGTCCATTTCCTGCAGATTTTCAAGTCTGTTGAATATAGGCTTTTATACTAAGATCTGATGATTTTTTGAATTTCCTCTGATTCTGTAGTTATGTCTCCCTTTTCATTTCTGATTTTGTTAGTTTGAGGGTCTTATGGTCAATTCCCACAGTGACAAACTTCCTCCATCAAGGACACTCTTATTCCAAAAATGCCACACCATCGAATATTGGCCCTTCCTGGGCCAAGAATATTAAAACTACTACAGGCCTGTTAACAAATAATAGCCAGTTAATAATCTAAGGTAAACTCACTCTTATTCAGTACACCTGGGAGAAGCAGAAGAATGATTTTGTGTTTTGAAGAAACTGTAGTCACAAGACTCCTGTCTTTTTTTTCCCCTCAGAGTTTCTCATAAACATTCAGAAATCTCCTTACATGTCTTGATTCCAGGACTGTGTTCCCACAAGAGGCTATGTATCTGGGATATCTAAGAGTGAGAAAGTTTGGTGAATTAAAGCAAAGATATCTGGTCATATTTTCATATACAGAAGGCAAAAAGAGGCAGGAAGTCATGATGTGATATAAAACTTCAAAGTCTATCCCCAGTGAAGTACTTTTGCTGTCAAGGCTCTACCACCTACATGTTCCACAACCTTGCCAAACAGCAAGCACATTGAAGTTGGGACTGAGTATATAAACACAGGACCTTAAGAGAGTCTTCACTTATGCAAACTACCACAATCTCATACTAACAATTCACTAATAATAAAGAAATTACAAAAAAGCAAAAACTCTACATTATTTTCTATGGGAATATTTGTGGTCACTTTGATAAGAGGACCTTAAAATATATTATAATTTTTAAAGTGCATGAGAGAGTATTTGATACTGTACAGTCAAACACCCCTCTGATTTAAAATGATTTAAAAAGGACAAAAAGAAATGTGGGGCACAAGTCTGGGACAGTAGTTTTGATGTTATATGACGGTGCACTGGAGAATCACATAGTCATCGTGTAGCAGAAATAATCACTATAGCAATTGCGAATCCATATAGAACCTTCAGTTACCACAAATTTTGACATACCACTTCTTTGTCCTACCCTGTCAGATAATGTATCTCCTGGAGACAGAAGCACCCCTAAATTAGCATACTGGTCTACTTAACAGTGATCCCTAGAACATATTATAAGACATTTCAATTATTAATCATCTGCAGCTAATCCCTGCTAGCACTAATCTAAATAAATATAGTCATTTAGACCACCAGATTTTCACATATTTCCAAACCCCTATAACAATTCACTCACTACTAAGTATTTAGAACTATTCATTTTTCTGGTTTGTAACCTCATTCAGGAAAAAAAATGGCTAATTGTTTCCATGATAGATGAAGCAAGACTTTGAGATGAAAATGGGTTGAAAAGTCAAATATAGTAAACAGAGGGAGAATGTGTTGAATTCATGTAGAACGGTTGTTTCCATTCTTCAGGATGTGACACCTTTGGGGCCCAAATGACCTTTACACAGGTTCTTGAAGACCATTGGAGAAAATTACATTATGATTCATAAGAGTAACAAAACAACAGTTATGAAATAGTAACAATATTAATTTTATGATTTGGGGTCACCATATCTTGTGTAACAGTATTAAAGGGGCATAGTATTAAGAAGTTTGTGAGCCACTGCTTTAGAATCTCCTTGAGTAACTAAGGGGAAGGATCAGGATCATCTTTTAGTAGTATCTTGCACAGAAAGGAGATCCTGTAGAAAGGGAAGAAAATACCACCTCCAATTCTCCAGGTAACCAATAGAAGAGGATTCATCTAGGAAGTGATGGGGCAGAGAACTTTGTTAAATGTTTCACTCTGCTGAATCTATTAGAGGAACTTTAAAGAAGATACTTCAAATGATTTTGCAAAAACCCTCTTTTCTTCCTGGGACTTGACACACAGCTCAGCCTAGCATGCAAGAAGCCCTAAGTTTCATCTCTGACGCTTCATGAAGCATGAACAAAGTTGTCTGTGTAAAAGTGCATCACCACAATCATGAAATAGAGGCAGGATGGCAAGCAGTTGGTAGGTACATAGTGGGTAAGAACAGACCAAGATATCATGATATGTGAGCCTTGTTAAAGAGAGGGATAGAGAGAGAGAGAGACAGACAGACAGAGAGAGAGAGAGAGAGAGAGAGAGAGAGAGAATCTCTCTTTTTTGCTTAGATGTCATCCTGGAGAGAAAGTACATTAAAAAGTGGGAAGCCATAATGACTGTTTAGGATTCTTTCTTTTTTTTTCTGAAAAATGGCAGTACATTATATATGAGCTCCCTTTATTTACTTAAAGGATCATAGGGTGCTGACAACGTAGAACAATACTTTAGCTATGAGCAAACAGGCGATCTTCTACCTGCACTATATATTGTCTATTCTAGTTTTCTTCACTTAATGACAATCCACGTAGATAAAATCAATCTTGGGGCAAAACAACATACTCAGATCACCTTAAAGAGTAAATCAAATCACTGGTGCAATATTGACTCACTTTAGAGTATAAAATTATTAAACATCTTAGAAGTAAAATTTACCTACAAAAAATGTAATTTCAGCTAAAGAAGCTGGGTATGATGTACTGGTCAGTGTTTGATATGTTAATTAAGCCAGATACCTAAAATGAATTTTTTATTAATGCCAGCTGATATTTACTGATCTTTTATTATGGCTAGCCAATGTGCTAACTGACATTAACTGTAGCCCTGTGAGGGAGGCTCTTATCTACCTTCATAAATAAGGACCAGGACCAGAGAAAACCCCATTGTGTTTAATAAGTCTAATTTATAATATTATTTCCTTATACAGAGATCTCTCTGGCAGTCTAGAGAATGAAATCCATATCCTAACACAAGGCATGTGAAAGGCTCAGGCAAGGGCTCAGTGGTAAATATTTGCAGGAAAAAGTACGAGGACAACTCACAAAGCACACATCAAACCCTGAATATGGCAGCACAGCCCTGCAGTGGTAGCACAGGCCTAGAGTACCAGCCTTTGCAGGACAAAACTGTAAAACCCCAATGCTTACCAGCAAACCATTATAAAAATATCAACACACTCTTAGTGAAGAAACACACCTTATCTTAGAAGACAAAGTGTAGTTCCCCTGAAGGTGGACAGCTAAAATTGTCTTCTTGCCAACACATATAGATACCTATATGCCGGCACATACAAAAAACTTTTTTGTATTTTTATGAGCTGGAAGTCAAACATGTTATAACAGAGGAACTATAATAGAATTAAAGAGCGTCTATGGAGGTTATTTGGGAAAAAGCATGAACATAGGAACACTTTTTGGATAATAACTGAAAAGGCTATAACAGCACATCTCTCATTGTGGACATGTTTCTATGGTAGAAGAAAGTGGATCCTCAACACATTTATAGTACACTGGAGTCTGGTTTTGTCAAAACCCAGTCATAGAGCAGAATTACGGGTTGTATATAACATTTTTTACTTTTGTTGACTATCCTTCATCTTTCTCAATAAAAAAAAATCCATCTTCATCAAGTCCAAAGTCTTGACAGACAACTTGCAAGAGCCCTAGACTATTTGATCTCCCTACATGGTGTTGTGTTCAGACCTGGAAGAGACGTTGAATTGTAAAATGACGTAAAATGAGATAGGCCTATTTGGGGACCCTGAGTACCACCGATTCTGAGGTGCAATTACCTTTGTCAGAATACTACAGGAAAGAGAATTTCAGGGAGAGCAAACAATACAAATAAACAATAAAATGGAGGCAATAAAAATACTTAAGGAAAAGTGTTGCCTTATTGATTGTCATCTCTAAGGTAATGTAACTACTCTAAAAATACATTTGTATCCCTCCCCTTGACTATCAGACTATTGCAACAACAGTACCTAAGAAACTAGAATTCCTCCCGAGTTCTCCTGTTTCCAAATGGAAATGTTGAGGGTGGATGCATCCAAATAGAGCTTATCTCCTGGAAATGAAAGTCCAAGCAGTTTGGACAAGTTATCAATCATGTTGATTCTCTGTGTAATATTAACCCAAATGTCATGTAAGGATCCTGACAACACTCTTATTTGGGCCATTGGAATTCTTTGTTTCTGTTCCCAATGTGACCATGTTGAATAAATCTTTTCTCTCTTTTTTTTAAATTTCTGTTAATTTCTCTCCTTGCCTTATACAGAATGGATGGCTGGACATAATGTTTCAACACTGCCAGAGTCCAGCTCTTACTCCAACAACTCTGATAATAATTCTTTGCATCAATGTTTGTAAATCCTTCAGGAAGGACCTGACCCCTACTGAACAGTCTGTGCACATCACTGTTTTCCTGTTACACATAATCATTACTTAAGCAAAAACATTTGCCAGGCCAAATAATCGTCTACACATAAATTACATGGTAGTAATCTGGCAGCATCAATTTCTCCTTGAATTTCAAGTTAAAATACTAAAGCATAAGACAATCCTCTTAAAAATCTTATGTTGATGGGTGGCAGATCAATTTGCTCAGGTCTGTTCTTGAGAAAAAATGGTTAAAAAAAAAAAGGATACTGTAACTTAAGGAGAAAGACAAATAAACCCAGTAAAGAAGAGAATAGGACTCCACAAAGATGCTTCTACAACATCCCTCTCAGTTCTAGAACACAGCTGACTGTCGGGTTTAGCCATCAAGAAATCACACTAACACTGCTGTTGGTTTTGTCATTTTTAGTTCGATGTTGAGGCATTAATTTCAGGAAAGTAACCTTTTAAGTTATGATTTTTTTTTCATTCAAGAACTAGAGAGATGTCTCTGTGATTACAAGCATGGATGATATACCAGAATACTTGGATTAACTTATCCAAAACCCACATGACAGCTCATTGTTACTTAAGTTCAGGTAATTCGATGCTCTTTTCTGATCTCCACAGCACCAAGCAGGAACATGTTGTACATAGGTAAGCAAATATAGGCAAAACATGTATTAATTTAAATTAAAAATAAATAAATTGCCCAAAGCAGATATTGGGAACTGGCTATGTGCATATTTCCACAGCGCCCCGAGGAAGCGCAAAACCCAGATGCCCTAACATATACAGGATCAAACACGAGGAGACCATAACTGCCCCAAGACCCAGAGTGACTGGGACCACCAGGATCCAGGGCCACAGAAACCCCTGGTCAGCCAATGGCATGGTTTTCTTCCAATCGGAAACTGTGCTGTGAGCAGACCAGGAGTACTGGCTCTTCGCCCTTTCCAAAAAAAACCAGAGAAAGCTCAACTCCAAAGTGCTCCCACAAGCCTTGGATCACAGTTTGGACCTGCACTCAGAGCATACCTGTGGTGCTGACTCTGCCTCCACTCTTACAGAAGCCAGACGGAGCCCGACTCCCAGGTGCACTGAAACAACCAGGATGCCAGGATACAGGATCACAGGATCTCAGTATCCCGAGATCACAGAGGAAGCATAACTCCCAGGAGATTGGCACACACAAGAGCATTGGAGCTCTGACACACTCAAGATCACAGCTTAGGCCACTTTATCTTTCCCAACATCCAGTGTAACTGGGACCCCCACAAGGACCAGGGGAACACAAACTCCTGCTCAGTCAGAAGCAAGTTCCTTCCAGCATTCATATATGCTCAGAGCAAACTGAGGACTCTGGCTCCCTACCCACTCCTGCAACACAAGGAGAAACCTTAGCTCCCAGGAGCTATAACCCAGCAGGATCTCAGGAACTGGGTCAAACCAGGATTTCAGGATCTGAGAGAAATATTGACTCTCAGTAGCTCTGAAACAACAGAATCTCAGGATCAAAGAATCCAAGAATCAGAGGATCACAGAGAAAGCTGGACTCTGAGGAGTTCTGAAAAAACCAGAATCACAGGACGGGCAGTTTCCAGTCAGAAACAGCATGGACAGGTAACAATAGAGATAACCAGATGGACAGAGACAAGCATAAGAGAATAAACAATAAAAACCAAGGCTCCTTGGCATCATCACTACTCACTTCTCCCACTACATCAAGTCCTGGGTACCCGATCACAACAGAAAAGCAAGACATGGATTTAAAAATCACATCTCATGGGGCTGGGGATTTAGCTCAGTGGTAGAGCGCTTACCTAGGAAGCGCAAGGCCCTGGGTTCAGTCCCCAGCTCCGGAAAAAAAAAAAGAACCAAAAAAAAAAAAATCACATCTCATGATGATAATAAAGGACTTTAAAAAGGACATAAATAACTACCCTAAAGAAATACAGGACAACACAGGTAAAAAAGTAGAAACCTTTAAAGAGGAAACAAAAAATCCCTTAAAGAATTACAGGAAAACACAACCAATCACGTGAAGGAATTGAACAAAACCATCTAGGATCTAAAAGTGGAAATAGAAACAATAGACAACCCTGGAAATAGAAAATTAAGAAAAGAGATCAGGGGTCATAGATGTAAGTATCACAAACATAAAAAAAGATATAGCAGAGTGAATCTCAGGAGCAAAAAGTACCATAGAAAGCATTGACATAGAAGTCAATGAAAATGTAAAATGCAAAAAGCTCCTAACCCAAAACATCCAGAAAATCCTGAAAACAATGTGGAGAAAAAAACCTAAGGATCATGGGTATAGAAAAGAGCTAAGATCCGAACACAAAGTGTCAGTGTATCTTAAACAAAATTATAGAGGAAAACTTACCTAAAAATAGAAAGAGCTGCTAAAGAACATACAAGAAGCTTACAAATGACAAGTGACTGGACCAGAAAAGAAAATCCTTCCATCACATAATAATAAAACACCAAATCCACAAAGCAAAAGTAAAGAATATTAAAAGTAGTAAGGCAGAAGGGTCAAATTATATATAAAGGCAGACATATCAGAATTATACCAAATTTCTTAACATAGATTCTAAAAGCCAGAAGATCTTGGTCAGATGTCATACAGACCCTAAGAGCAGACAAATGCCAGCCCAGACTACTATAACCAGAGAAACTCTCAATTACCATAGATGGAGAAAACAAGATATGCCATGACTAAACCAAATTTACAACTAGATCAAGGACCACCACATAAAACCAGATACACTGAAGCTAATAGAAGAAAAAGTGGGGAAGAGCCTCAAACACATGGGCACTGGGGAAATTTTCCTGAGCATAACACCAATAGCTTATGCTGTAAGATGAAAAGTCAAAAATTGGAACCTCATAAAATTGCAAAGCTTCTGTGAGGAAAAAAACACTGTCATTAGGACAAAATGGCAACCAATAGATTAGGAAAAGATCTTTACCAATCCTACATCCCATAGAGGACTAAAATCCTATATATACAAAGAACTCAAGATGTTAGACTCCAGAGAATCAAATAATCCTATTAAAAACAATGGGGCACAGAGGTTAACAAAGAATTCTCAGATGAGAAACACTGAATACCTGAAAAGTACATAAGAAATGTTGAACATCCTTAGACATCAGGGAAATGCATATCAAATCAAACCTTAGATTCTACTTCAATCCCAGTCAGAATGGCTAAAATCAAAAACTCAGATGACAACAGATGCTGATGTTGATGAGGAGAAAGAGGAACACTTCTCCATGCTTAGAGGAATTTAAAGCTGATATACTCACTCTGGAAATCACACTCCAGGTTCCTAAGAAAATTGGATATTGTACTACCTGAGGACACAGACATACTACTACAGAGTACATACCATATGTACTCCAACATATAATAAGGACACATGTTCCACTATGTTCAAGTTCATAGCAGCCTTATTTATAATAGCCAGAAACTGGAAACAACCACATGACCTTCACGGAAAAATGGATGCAGATGATGTGGTAATCTACACAATCTACTCAGCTATTAAAAACAATGACTTCCTGTAATTCATAGGCAAATGGATGTAACTAGAAAATATCACCCTGAGTGAGGTGACTCAATCACAAAAAACAAACAAACAAACAAACAAACAACAACAACAACACAAAGCATGGTATGCATTCACTGATAAGTGAATATTAGCCCAAAAGCGCAGAATATCCAAGATACAATCCATGGACCACATAAAGCTCAAGAAGAATGACTAGTGCAGGTACTTCAGTCCTTCTTCGGAGGGGGAACAAAAATATTCATGGGATTAAAAATGGAGACAAAGTTTGGAACAGAGATTGAAGGAATGGCCATACAGAGCCTGACCCACTTGGGGATCCCACCTATATACGTACAGCCACCCAACACAGACAATATTTCTGAGAACAAGAAGTGCATGCTAACAGGAGACTGATATAGGTTTCTCCTGAGAGGCTCTGCCAGAGTATGACAAATACAGAAGCAAATGCTCATAGCCAACCATTGAACTGAGAATGGGCAATACATTCGAAGAATTAGAGGAAAGATAGAAGAAGCTGAAGGATATTGCAACCCTATAAAAACAACAATAACAATAACCAGAGCTCCCAGGGAATAAATCACCATCCAAAGGGTACACACGAACAGGTCGCTAACTCAACCTGCATACTTAGCAGAGGATGGCCTTTTTGGGCATCACAGTTCTTTCTCCTTCTAAGATCTGATTCCCCCAGTGTAGAAGAATTTCAGTGGAGTGAACTGGGTAGGCATCAGTATTAGGTGGGGATAAGGCATAGCATTTGAAAGGTAAATTAAAAAATCCAATAAAAATAAAATAATAAAACCGAATTTACACAATATTTTCCCAAAATTACAGCCCTACAAAGTCTAATAGATAGAAAACTCCAATTCAAGGAGAGAAACTACATTATAGAAAAACCATGAAAGTAATCTTCTTTCAACAAACCCAATAGAAGACTGCCACACAAACATAATTCCAGACAACAACAAAAAGAAAAGGTAAAGAAAAGAAAGAAAGAAAGAAAGGAAAAGAAAGAAAGATAGAGCTTCCTGCCTCCGCGGAGAGCTCATAAGCAACACCCCACGAGCAAACTTGAGCCTCAGGACCGCAGGTAAGACCAACTTTTCTGCTGCAAGCGACCTGACTGGTGGCCTTGGGACACACAGAGGCAAAATTCCTCTAGGAACAGACACTTCCAGTTTTTAGCAGGAGTCCCAATCTCGTGCTCCAGCTCACTGCTCCCAAAACCCGTGGGAGAGAGAGCTCACCATCAAGACAGGTAGGCACTCCTGAGACTGCAGAGCAGAAGAGACCACCAACACTGCCTACCCCTGTCCACATCCCTGGCCCAAGAGAAAACTGTATACTTCCTCTGGGTTCCCTTGGATAAGAGCACAGGAGCAGGAAATCCACTGAATCTGAGACACCGTCGGAACCTGAAGAGACCGACCGGATAAACAGTTTTCTGCACCCAAATCCCATGG
Source organism: Rattus norvegicus (assembly GCF_021556685.1). Lineage (NCBI taxonomy): Eukaryota > Metazoa > Chordata > Mammalia > Rodentia > Muridae > Rattus > Rattus norvegicus. The sequence continues at coordinate 2,116,313 of NC_141538.1, read as the reverse complement.
GAGGGAGAGCTAAACCTTCAGAGAGGAAGACACGCCTGGGAAACCAGAAGAGTCTACACTCAGCCCACATCTCTGACTACAGAGGAAAACACCAAACGCCATCTGGAACCCTGGTGCACGGAAACTCCTAGAAAGGGTGGCACAGATCTTCCTGGTTGCTGCCTCCATGGAGAGCTCATAAGCAACACCCCACGAGAAAACTTGAGCCTTGGGAACGCAGGTAAGATGACCTTTTCTGCTGCAAGTGACCTGCCTGGTGAACTCAGGACACAGGCCCACAGGAAGAGCTGAAGACCTGTAGATAGGAAAAACTACACGCCCGAAAGCAAAACACTCTGTCCCAATAACTGGCTGAAAGAAAAGAGGAAAACAGGTCTACAGCACTCCTGATACACAGGCTTTTAGGACAGTCTAGCCACTGTCAGAAATATCAGAACAAAGTAACACTAGAGATAATCTGATGGTGAGAGGCAAGCAGAGGAACCCAAGCAACAGAAACCAAGACTACATGGCATCATCGGAGTCCAATTCTCCCACCAAAGCAAACACAGAATATCAAACACACCAGAAATGCAAGATCTAGTTTCCAAACCATATTTGATCATGCTGCTGGAGGACTTCAAGAAAGAGATGAAGAGCTCCCTTAGAGAAACACAGGAAAACATAAATAAACAAGTAGAAGCCTACAGAGAGGAATCACAAAAATCCCTGAAAGAATTCCAGGAAAACACAATCAAACAATTGAAGGAATTAAAAATGGAAATAGAAGCATCAAGAAATAACACATGGAAACAACCCTGGATATAGAAAACCAAAGGAAGGGACAAGGAGCCGTAAATACAAGCATCACCAACAGAATACAAGAGATACAAGAGAGAATCTCAGGAGCAGAAGATTCCATAGAAATCATCGACTCAACAGTCAAAGGTAATGTAAAGCAGAAAAAGCTACTGGTCCAAAACATACAGGAAATCCAGGACTCAATGAGAAGATCAAACCTAAGGATAATAGGTATAGAAGAGAGTGAAGACTCCCAGCTCAAAGGACCAGTAAATATCTTAAACGCAATCATAGAAGAAAACTTCCCTAACCTAAAAAAAGAGATACCCTTAGGCATACAAGAAGCCTACAGAACTCCAAATAGATTGGACCAGAAAAGAAACACCTCCTGACACCTAATAGTCAAAACACCAAATGCACAAAATAAACAAAGAATATTAAAAGCAGTAAGGGAAAAAGTTCAAGTAACATATAAAGGCAGACCTATCAGAATCACACCAGACTTTAGCCAGAGACTACGAAAGCCAAAAGATCCTGAACAGATGTCATACAGACCCTAAGAGAACACAAATGCCAGCCCTGGTTACTATATCCTGCAACACTCTCAATTAACATAGATGGAGAAACCAAGCAAGATATTCCATGACAAAACCGAATTTACACAATATCTTTCTAAAATCCAGCACCACAAAGGATAATAAATGGTAAAGCCCAACATAAGGAGGCAAGCTACACCCTAGAAAAAGTAAGAAACTAATCGTCTTGACAACAAAACAAAGAGAAGAAAAGCACACAAACATAACCTCACATCCAAATATAATATAACAGGAAGCAATAATCACAATTTCTTAATACGTCTCAACATCAATGGTCTCAACTCCCCAATAAAAAGACATAGATTAACACACTGGATACAAAATGAGGACCCTGCATTCTGCTGCCTACAGGAAACACACCTCAGAGACAAAGACAGACACTACCTCAGAGTGAAAGGCTGGAAAACAATTTTCCAAGCAAATGGTGAGAAGAAGCAAGCTGGAGTAGCCATTCTAATATCAAATAAAATCAATTTTCAACTAAAAGTGTCAAAAAAGGTAAGGAAGGACACCTCATATTCATCAAAGGAAAAATCCACCAAGATGAATTCTCAATCCTAAATATCTATGCCCCAAATACAAGGGCACCTACATACGTAAAAGAAACCTTATTAAGCTCAAAACACACATTGCACCTCACACAATAATAGTAGGAGACTTCAACACCCCACTCTCATCAACGGACAGATCATGGAAACAGAAATTAAACAGAGACGTAGACAGACTAAGAGAAGTCATGAAGCAAATGGACTTAACAGATATTTACAGAATATTCTATCCTAAAGCAAAAGGTTATACCTTCTTCTCACCTCCTCATGATACTTTCTCCAAAATTGACCATATAATTGGTCAAAAAACGGGCCTCAACAGGTACAGAAAGATAGAAATAATCCCATGTGTGCTATCGGAACACCACAGCCTAAAACTGGTCTTCAATAACAATAAGGGAAGAATGCCCACATATAGGTGGAAATTGAACAATGCTCTACTCAATGATAACCTGGACAAGGAAGAAATAAAGAAAGAAATTAAAGACTTTGTAGAATTTATTGAAAATGAAGGTACAACATACCCAAACTTATGGGACACAATGAAAGCTGTGCTAAGTGGAGAACTCATAGCGCTGAGTGCCTGCAGAAAGAAACAGGAAAGAGCATATGTCAGCCACTTGACAGCACACCTGAAAGCTCTAGAACAAAAAGAAGCAAATACACCCAGGAGGAGTAGAAGGCAGGAAATAGTCAAACTCAGAGCTGAAATCAACCAAGTAGAAACAAAAAGGACCGTAGAAAGAATCAACAGAACCAAAAGTTGGTTCTTTGAAAAAATCAACAAGATAGATTAAACCCTTAGCCAGACTAACGAGAGGACACAGAGAGTGTGTCCAAATTAACAAAATCAGAAATGAAAAGGGAGACATAACTACAGAATCAGAGGAAATTCAAAAAATCATCAGATCTTACTCTAAAAGCCTATATTGAACAAAACAATCATCCACCATGATCAAGTAGGCTTCATCCCAGGCATGCAGGGATGGTTTAATATACAGAAAACCATCAACGTGATCCATTATATTAACAAACTGAAAGAACAAAACCACATGATCATTTCATTAGATGCTTAGAAAGCATTTGACAAAATTCAACACCCCATCATAATAAAAGTCCTGGAAAGAATAGGAATTCAAGGCCCATACTAAACATAGTAAAAGCCATATACAGCAAACCAGTTGCTAACATTAAACTAAATGGAGAGAAACTTGAAGCAATCGCACTAAAATCAGGGACTAATCTAGGCTGCCCACTCTCTCCATACTTATTCAATATAGTCCTTGAATTTCTAGCCAGAGCAATCAGACAACTAAAGGAAATGAAGGGGATACAGATTGGTAAAGAAGAAGTCAAAATGTCACTATTTACAGATGATATGATAGTATATTTAAGTGATCCCAAAAGTTCCACCATAGAACTACTAAAGCTGATAAACAACTTCAGCAAAGTGGCGGGATATAAAATTAACTCAAATAAATCTGTAGCCTTCCCCTACACAAAAGAGAAACAAGCCGAGAAAGAAATTAGGGAAACGACACCCTTAATAATAGACCCAAACAATGTAAAGTACCTCAGTGTGACTTTAATCAAGCAAGTAAAATATCTGTACAATAAGGACTTCAAGACTCTGGGGAAAGAAATTGAAGAAGACCTCAGAAGATGGAAAGATCTCGCATGCTCATGGATTGGCAGGATCAATATAGTAAAAATGGCCATTTTACCAAAACGATCTACAGCTTCAATGCAATCCCCATTAAATTCCAGGGCAATTCTTCATAGAGTTAGACAGAACCATTTGTAAATTCATCTGGAATAACAAAAAACCCAGGATAGCTTAAGCTATTCTCAACAATAAAAGGACTTCAGGGGGAATCACTATCCCTGAACTCAAGCAATATTATAGAGCAATAGTGATAAAAACTCCATGGTATTGGTACAGAGACAGCCAGATAGACCAATGGAACAGAATTGAAGACCCAGAAATGAACCCACACACTTAAGGGCACATGATTTTTGACAAAGGAGCCAAAACCATCCAATGGAAAAAAGATAGCATTTTCAGCAAATGGTGCTGATTCAACTGTAGGTCAACATGTAGAACAATGCATGCAATCCATGCTTATCACCCTGTACAAAGCTTAAGTCCAAGTGAATCAAGGACCTCCACATCAAACCAGATACACTCAAACTTATAGAAGAAAAACTAGGACAGCATCTGGAAAACATGGGCACTGGAAAAAATTTCCTGAACAAAACACCAATGGCTTATGCTCTAAGATCAAGACTCGACAAATGGGATCTCATAAAACTGCAAAGCTTCTGTAAGGCAAAGGACACTGTGTTTAGGACAAAACGGCAACCAACAGATTGGGAAACATTCTTAACCAATCCTACAACAGAAGGCTTATATCCAAAATATACAAAGAACTCAGGAAGTTAGACTGCAGTGAGACAAATAACCCTATTAAAAAATGGGGTTCAGAACTAAACAAAGAATTCACAGCTGAGGAATGCCGAGTGCCTGAGAAACACCTAAAGAAATGTTCAACATCTTTAGTCATAAGGGAAATGCAAATCAAAACAACCCTGAGATTTCACCTCACTCCAGTAAGAATGGCTAAGATCAAAAACTCAGGTGACAACAAATGCTGGCGAGGATGTGGAGAAAGAGGAACACTCCTCCATTGTTGGTGGGATTGCAGACTGGTACAACCATTCTGGAAATCAGTCTGGAGGTTCCTCAGAAAATTGGACATTGAACTGCCTGAGGACCCATCTATACCTCTCTTGGGCATATACCCACAAGATGTCCCAACATATAAAAAAGACACATGCTCCACTATGTTCATAGCAGCCTTATTTATAATAGCCTGAAGCTGGAAAGAACCCAGATGCCCTTCAACAGAGGAATGGATACAGAAAATGTGGTACATCTACACAATGGAATATTACTCAGCTCTCAAAAACAATGTCTTTATGAAATTCATAGACAAAAGGTTGGAACTGGAAAATATCATCCTGAGTGAGGTAACACACTCACAGAAAAACACACATGGTATACACTCATTGATAAGTGGCAATTAGCCCAAATGCTTGAATTACCCTAGATGCATAGAACACATGAAACTCAAGACAGATGATCAAAATGTGAATGCTTCACTCCTTCTTTAAAAGGGGGAACAAGAATACCCTTGTCAGGGAATAGAGAGGCAAAGATTAAAACAGAGACAGAAGGAACACCCATTCAGAGCCTACCCCACATGTGGCCCATACATATACAGCCACCCAATTAGACAAGATGGATGAAGCAAAGAAGTGCAGGTCAATGGGAGCCGGATGTAGATCTCTCCTGAGAGACACAGCCGGAATACAGCAAATACAGAGGTGAATGCCAGCAGGAAACCACTGAACTGAAAGCAGGACCCCCGTTGAAGGAATCAGAGAAAGAACTGGAAGAGCTTGAAGGGGCTCGAGACCCCTTATGAACAACAATGCCAAGCAACTATAGCTTCCATGGACTAAGCCGCTACCTAAAGACTATACATGGACTGACGCTGGACTCTGACCTCATAGTTAGCAATGAATATCCTAGTAAGATCACCAGTGGAAGGGGAAGCCCTTGGTACTGCTAAGACTGAACTCCCAGTGAACGTGATTGTTGGGGGGAGGGCAGCAATGGGGGGTGGATGGGGAGGGGAACACCCATAAAGAAGGGGAGAGGGAGGGATTAGGGGGATGTTTGCCCGGAAACCGGGACAGGGAATAACATTCGATATGTAAATAAGAAATACTCAAGTTAATAAAAAAAATTTTAAAAAAGACAAGATATAAAAGAGAAAATAAAAAGTACATCTGAGATAAAACAACACAAAAAAATAAATAAGGCTGCTATGAAAAGAAAAAGAAAGAATGATAGAGAGAAAGAAAGAAAGAAAATGGGGGAGAAAAAAATGAGGAAAAAACCATCACTTTTCCTTAATATCTTATAATATCAATGAACTCAATCCCCTAATACAAAGACATACACTGACTTACTGTATATGTAAAACGGATACAGCATTTTGCTGCATACAGGAAAAGCACCCCAGTGACAAAGACAGACACTACCTCAGAGGAAAAGCCTGGAAAAAAAATTCTAAGCAAATCATTCCATGAAGCAAACAGGAGTAGCCATTCTAATATCAAATAAAATTGACTTTCAACCAAATATTATCAAAAAAGATAAGGAAGGACACTTCATAATTGACAAAAGAAAAATCTACCAAGATAAACTCTCAATTATGAACACTTATGCTCCAAATGTGAGGGCACACCCCCCATTAATAAAGGAAACTTTAATAAGCTCAAAGCACACAATGCAAATCACACAAAAATCTTGGGAGATTTCAACACCCCATTTTTAGCAATGGAGAGATCTTGAAGCAGTAAACAAAGAGAGATATAGTGGATCTAACAGAAGTTATGAACTAAATGGATTTAGCAGACATCAATAAAACATGTAATCGTAAAACACAATAATGTACTTTTTTCTGTGCACCTCATCATAGCTTCTATGAATTTGATCATATAATTGGTTACAAAACAGGCCTTAAGAGACACAGAAAGTTTGAAATAATCCCATGCATCCTATCAGATCACCATGGACTAAGACAGGTCTTCAATAACAACAGAAAACCAGCTTGTACATGGAAGCTAAACAATGCTTTACTCAATGATAACTTGAAAGAACTAGAGACATTAAAGACATTTTGGAACTTAATTAACATGAAAGGACAACATACCCAACCTTATTAGACAAAATCAAAGCAGTCTTAGGAAAACTCATGGCACTGAGAGCTTCCAAAAAGAAACTGGAGAGAGCAAAACTAGCACCTTGACATCACACATGATGTCTGAGGACAAAAAGAAGGAAATTCACCCAAAAGGAGTAAAGAGTAGAAAATGAATAATTCAGGGCAGAAACTGACCAAGTAGAAACAAAAAGAACTATACAAAGAATCTACAAAACAAGGAGCTGATTCTTTGAGAAAATCAACAGGATAGATAAACCCTTAGCAAGACTAATGAGAGAGCACAGAGACAGTATCCAAATTAACAAATTCAGAAATGAAATTGGATGCATAACAACAGAAACTGATGACATTCTAAAATTAATCAGATCCTACTACAAAAGATTATACTCAACCAAACTGTAAAATCTGGATGAAAAGGACAATTATCTAGACAGATATCATGTGCAAAGCTAAATAAGGATCGGATAAACTATCTAAAATTCCCATAACCTATAAAGAAATAGAAGCAGTCATTAAAAATCTCCAAACCAGAAAATGTCCAGAACCATAAAGGTTTAGTGTAGAATTTCATCAAACCTTCAAAGAAGACCTAATACCAATATACTTCAAAATATTCCAAAAAATAGAAGTAGAAGGATCATTACTCAATTTGCTCTATGAAACCACAATTACGCTTACACCTAAACCACACAAAGATGCAAAAAAGAGAACCAATTTCCCTTAAGAATATTGATGTGAAAATACTCAATAAAATTCTCTCACACTGAATCAAAGAACACAACAAAAATGATCATCCATCATGGTCAAGTAGGATTCATCCCAGGGATGCAGGGATGGTTCAATAAATAAAATTCCAACAAAGCAATCCATTATGTAATCAAACTCAAAGGAAAAAAAACACATAGTCATATCATTAGATGCTGACAAATCATTTGTTAAAATGCAAACCCCTTCATGATAAAATTCTTGGAAAAATTGGGAATCAATAGCCCATATCTAAACATAGTAAAAGCAATATACAGCAAACCAGTGGCTAACATCAAACTAAATGGAGTGAACTTTGAAGCAATCCCACTAAAATCAGTGACTACACAAGGCTGCTCACTCTCTCCCTACATATTCAGTATAGTACTTAAAGTCCTAGCCAGAGTTAATAGACAAAAATTAAAGAGGTGAATGGGATACAAAATAGAAAGCAAGTCGTTAAAATATCACTATGTCCAGATTATATGCTAATAATTGAAGTGACCCCAAAATTCCACCAGAAAACTCTTACAGCCAAAAAACAACTTCAGCAAAGTGAGTAGATATTAAATTAATTCATCAAATCATTACCCTTCGTCTATTCAATGGATAAGTGGAAAGAAATTGGGGAAATACACTCTTAGCCATAGTCACAAATAATATAAAATGCCTTGGGATGATTCCAGCAAAGCAAGTAAAACATCTGTATGACAAGAACTTCAAGTCTCTGAAGAAAGAATGCAAAGATCTAAGAATATGGAAAGACCACCATGTTCATGGATTGACAGTGTTAATTTAGTAAAATTAGTAATCTTGCTGAAAGCAATCTACAGATTCAATGCAATTCCCATCAAAATACCAAGTCAATTCTTCTCAGAGTATGAAAGAATGTTTTGCAAATTCATTGGAATAACCAAATACCCAAGATAGGAAAACTATTCTAAATAATATAAGAACTTCTTGTGTAATCATCATTTCTATCCTCAAGCTGTTTTACAGATCAATAGTAATAAAACACTTTTTGTATTGGTTCCTACACAGGCAGGTAGATCAATGGAATATAATTGAAGACCTAGAAATGAACACACAGATGTATGGTCAATTGATTTTTGACAAAGGAGCTAAAAATTTTGCAATGGGGGAAAAAACAGCGCTTTCAACAAATGGTGTTGACTCAACTGGATGTTGGCATGTACAAGAATGCAATTTTATCCATTATTATCTCCTTTTGCAAAACTCAAGTCCAAGGGAATCAAGGATCACCACATAAAACCAGATACATTCAAACTAATATAAGAGTGATTGGGGAAGAGCCATGAAGACATGGGCACAGGGGAAATTTCCTGCACATAACAACAATGACATATTCTAAGATCAAGAATTGACAAATGGGATCTCATAAAACTGGAAAGCTTCTGTAAGGGAAAGGATACCATCAATAGGACAAATTGCCTACCTACAGATTGGGAAAATATTTTTTTCCAATCCTACATTAGATAGATAATAATGTCTAATTCATAAAAAAACTCAGTTAGATTCCAAAGAAACAAACAATCCTATTAAAAATGGAGTACATAGCTAAACAAAGAATTTTCAACTGAGGAACATTGAATGGCTGAGAAGCACCTAAAGAAAGGTTCAACATCCTTAATCATAAGGGAAATGCAAATCAAAATGACCCTGAGATTCCACCTCACACCAGTCAGAATGCCTAAGATCAAAAACTCAGGTGGCAGTAGGTACTGGCAAGGATGTGAAGAAAGAAGAACACTCTTCCATTGTTGGTAGGATTTCAACACAACCACTGTGGTAATCATTCTGGAGTTTCCTCAGAAAGCTGGACATAGTACTCCCTGAGGACCAAGCTATACTACTTATTGATATATATCCATAAAATGCTCCAAAATATAACAAGGACACAGATTCCTCACTATTCCTGCAGGCTTACATAAAATAGCTAGAATCTTTGTCCCACAGTTATCTGGCAGTAACCAGGTATGTTTGACTCACTATAAGAATGGTTGTATGAAGGGGGAAGAATATAGCCACAGGAGGAAATATAGAGACAAAGTATGGGGCAGACACTGAAGGAAAGATGATCCAGAGACTGCCCCATGGGGTTCCGTTCAATATACATTTACCAAACCCAGTCACTATTGCACATGTTAAGAAGTCAATGCTGACAGTAGCCTGATATAGCTGTGTCCTTAGAGAATCTGGCAGAGCCTAACAAACAAAAAATTGGATGTTACCAGTAAACCATTAGACTGAGAATATCGTCTTTAATGGAGGAGTTAGAGAAAGGAGTGAAACAACTATAGGGATTTGCAATGCCATTAAAAGAAGAATATCGACCATCCAGATCCCCCAGCGTTCCAAGGTATTAATTCATCAAAGAGTATGGAAAGACCCATGGATTCAGCCTCATATGTATGCATAAGATGGCATCGTTGGACATCAGTGGGAGGAAATGGCCTTGGTAATGTTAAGGGTAGAAGCCCCAGAGTAGGGGAATGCCAGGGCTTGGAGGAGGGAGGGAATGGATAGGTGGTTTGAAGAGCATCTTCATAGAAGCAGCAGGAGGGGTAAAGGGATAGGTAGTTTCTGGTGGGGAAACAAGGGAAGCAGATAACATTTGAAATGTAAATAAAGAAAATATCCAATAGAAGAAAAAAATCTAAATCCATATCTAAACCAGTCATAGCCCCAAAGATTCAGCAATTGACACATGACTAACCATTTAATGAGTAATCATAAGTTTATCTTTGTAGGATGATGTCATACAGGTGAAGGCAGGTCCAAGATAGAACAAGGATGAGAAGGAAGGATAGGCGTGGGCAGAAAAGCTTGAGGGAAGAGGAGGAGACTGGAACAGAAGGACACTGGGGAAGAAGACATTGGGAGAACATCAAGGCAGAGGTTAAGTTTCCACTCTGTATATTTACAGGTTGTTACAAATGTTCTTAAGGGAAGGAAGTGTAAAGGGCTTTGTATGTTGAGGTGGGCAATTATATCTTATCAATTGGATCACAGGTTATTATGTAGTGTTTTCTTTCTTGTTGCGAATTAAGTATAAAGAATATTTGGCGACTAGGACACTAAGCTGCCACAGAATTGAGATGTATATTTCTGGCATGGTGGCAGCCTGCCTTAGGAACTGGAGGGGTAGAGAGATTTATGCCAAGCTCAGAGAGAGGCCAATGGCAGTGTGATATGGGATGGAACAATGCAGGTCAGAGGCTTTGCTGAATGGGATGAAGATATCAGTCAGATATCTTGGAGCACTGTGGTGCCAGACCTAGTGGGGGTAAAGGACAGCGTGCATTTTAGAATTTTACAACAACATATCTTCACAGTTCTTGGATTTCCTTTAGAAAAAAAATCTCAGAGTTCCCAGTACTAATCCACCAACCAAAGAATACACATGTAGGGACCCATGGCTCCAGCTGCATTGTCGCAGTCATTGCTTTATCTGGCTTCAATGGGAGGGGAGACCCTTGGTCTTGTGGTGACTTGATTCCTCAATATAGGGGAATAATAGTGCAGTGAGGAGGGCCTGGTTGAAGGGGTAGGACCACCCTCATAGAAGCAGAGGGAGAGGTATGGAATATGGGGTTTACAGAGGGGAAACTGAAAAAGAGAATGACATTTGTAATGTAAATAAATAAAATAACTACCAAAAAATTCCAACCAAAGAGTTATATCATGTATTGTCTGTCTTCTTTTTCAAGATTTGTTTTTATGTGTGTGTGTGTGTGTGTGCGCGCATGTGTGTGTCCATTTACGTGTGGATTTGCATGTATGTATGTTTGAGCATGAATGCAAACACATAATCCATGTGTGTAAAGTGGCCTCAGAGGTCAGTAGAGATATTTATATCCTCCCAGTAGGCGTCAGAGGTGGTTGTGAGCTGCCCATATGGATGCTGAAAACTGAAATCTTGGTTCCCCAGAAACTCAGATGTTTTGTTAAGTACTGATGTGCTTTCCAGCTCCTGTCTCCACCTTCATGGTGGGCAGTAAGTATCCCTTAAGTTGCTCCCTTACCTGCACTACTATAATTATCATCAGGCTCTTCATGAAAAAGCCTTGTGTCAAGATTCCTCATGGCTTCCACACTTCTCATACTGAGAACAGATTCCTGGAGATTTTCTGAACTCCCCCCATTCCCTCCTTCTCTCTCTCTCTCTCTCTCTCTCTCTCTCTCTCTCTCTCTCTCTCTCTCTCTCTCTCTCTCAGTGTGTGTGTGTGTATGTGTGTATGTGTGTGTGTGTGTGTGTGTATATGAGTGTGTGTGTGTGTGTGTGTGTGTGTTGTTCTCTAGTATGTGTGCATATTTGCAATCAAATGTATACTGGCTAAAAGACAACCTCAGATGTTCCTCCTGGAAATCAACTTTATTTTTAATATTTTGTCCCTTATCAGTCTTAAACTTAACTAGTGAGGTTAGTCTGGCTGGCAAATGATTGAATGGATCATTTGACTCCATCATACCAGCACAAGAAATACAGTCTTGCAAAACTATGGACAGTTCTGCTTCCACCTCATCATAGATTCTGGGGGATTGTATTCAGGTCCTTCTTCCTTCAAGAGAGTGCTTCACTGACTTAGCAAGCACACAAAACCATGCCCATATCATGGCCATTAATTCATTTTTTTAATGTAAAAGGCTTCTTGTCACAATGAGCTAATAAAGGCATCGCGTGTATGAATTAGCAAACTCCATCAAACTGATTGTCCCAAATTCTATACGTCTCAATGAACGTTTATACCATTGAACAAAAATTCTGAAGTGTGGACCTTCACTTTGTATTTTGTACTGTTATCACTAATTACATGTTAATGCCCTTCTCCACCACAAAGAAAAATAAATGACAAGGGATTTAATGCTAAAAACTAACGAAAAATTAGCTTTATTTCATCTTTACCACTCATAACTCATATATTTTTACTGCAAATCTTGTTTTTTCTAAATGTATAGCATCATGCACACATTTCTGTGTGTTTGTGTGTGTGTATGTGTGTGTGTGTGTGTGTGTGTGAATGTTTGTACATATTATAGGCTAGATCAAAAATGAGGGGAAATGTGATTACTATTTTATTTTTTTTTCTGACTTGGGTCCCCTTCCTTAATATAGTACACTCTAAGTCTATCAAATTCCTGAAAATTTTGTGATTTCCCTCTACATAAAGCTGATTGGTAGTCTATTTTTACATATTTTCAATATTTCTTCATCTACAGATTTTAAAGAAAGCATCTTTTCCTTTAAGGCCCTCTTATGCCATGTGTGATATGTTGCACTGAAGCCTTTTAGTAGTCTTGAGTCTCTTTCTTCAAAATTTCATCCTGGGGGAAAGTATGTGTCAGTACCTTCATAACCAAGTGTGGTGCTGCTCTTTTGCATTTTGTAGCAATAAGGATTAGGTAACTGCACAGTTTTCTGTTGGATTACATTCAGAGAAATCCTGGCCTGTAGATTCTGCATGCCTATATCCACAGGTGTAACTGAGTAGAATATTAAACATATTAATGACTTTATGTACTAAGCAAACATAGAGAGTGCGTAAGAAGGTGTGTAACACTCTTGTGTTTTTACATTTTCTTTGGATTGGAGGACAAGAAAAAAATTCATCCAAATAAGCTCCTGTAAAAAGTAATAGTAAATATGATATTGAAAAGCAATGTCTAAGCTATGAGTTGGATTTGCTCATCTTAAAGGGCCAGTCCCCAGAAAGCACATAGTTCATCAAAAAAAAAAAAAAAAAAAAAGAAAGAAAGAAAGAAAAACTCAAGAATCCCAAGAGTTTCTCCAAGAATCCTCTCCAACACCACCCTTTAGGTCACTTTGAGATAAGTCTGACTCTGAATATTGCTTGAGATGGAAGCAATGAAAAGAAAGTCAAGGGTAATTTATATCTGTGACTGATAACTTCCTGTTGCAGGGGACTCCAGCATGGACCACCTGCCTGGACCCCTCCCACTGATCAATAGCACCCAGAGATGCTTTATGCCAATACTTAAGAGAATACTGGCCAGGAAATGAGGGTTTCCACAAGCTCTGCAACCTCACCTTAAACATCCCTAACATTAACTACCAGTACTACAATGGTACTCTGTCAAGACTATCATCATCATCATCATCATCATCATCATCATCATCATCATCATCATCAACAACAACAACAACAACAACAACAACAACAATCCTGAAACACATAAGTGCAGATGTTTAATCCTGATTTGCTGATTCTATTCCAATATTTGTATATGGAATGTCACCTGCTCTGGGTAGAAAGAAAAACAGGCAGGGCTTAGGGCATCTTCCAAAATTCACTAATGGGGTTTTGTGGTGGCTTTAGGACCTGTATATATATACATATGGGGGATATGACTTTTCATAGAAAGACTCATGTATATTTATGTCCTAAAACATTGTATCATCACATATAACTAGGTTAATAAATGGAGTTCCAAGAAGAAATACCGCTAGGTCATTTTAAATGAGAAATGTCCCATAGATTCTGGAACTTGGTATTTCAACCATAGCTGATGGCACTGTTGTGGGAGGTTTAGGATGTGCTGCAGCCTTGCATATCTCTTGGTGTGGGCATTAAGAGTATAAAGCCTCAAGCTACTTTCCATTTTTTCTCTCCTTGATGCTGACTGTTGAGTGTGCTGGTATATTTCGCCACCAGTGTGGACATATTCTTCTAAAACTGTTACCACATTTAAACTCTCTTCTATAAGCTGTTTTTCCCATGATGTTTTTTCACTTTTCTAAGTAACTAAGACAGACTTCTAGTTTGGAAAATTGCTAATATCAAAGAAGCATGAAGGAAAGAAAAAACTTTCATGGGGGATAGGAAGATAGCTCACTTGATCAAATACTTGTCATCTAAGTAAAAGGGCTTTAGTTCAATTCCTAAAACCCATATAATAAAAGCCAGATGTGGTGGCACATCCATATTGGGGAGATAAAATGTCAAGGAACATTGGATTTTACTGACGAAACATTATAGTTTACCTGGGATATTCAGGGCAGTGAAAGTCCCTGTCTCAAAGAACCCAAGGCAGATAAGAGATGATGAGTGATTTCCAAGGTTTGTATTTGAAACTGCTTTTTATTCATTTGTTCTTTTTTGAAACGAGTTAAAACCAAATCAAGGTGTGAAAGACCAGCAGATAAAGTTTTTACCATTTTCTCTTTTGAACATGAAACATAAAACATTTAAGCAAAAAGAAACAAAAACCACAGACATAAACTGACATACATGGACAGCTTGGTGCACCAAGGACAGACAATAGACAAAGGGGAAAAACTAGATGGTGTCCCGCCAAGGGGATCCAGATTCCAATAGGAGTCAGCAGAGAGGTAGGATTTCCCCTTTCCCACCACTTCCACGGTGACCATCCACTCAAGTGGAGTTGATATGGACGATGGATTGTCTCAATTCCTGGACTAGTCCATTAATGTGTTGAAACCAAATTCCTGTAAGATACTGAGATATATTACGGGATATCTGAGCAGCACGACTGACATTCACAAATGGTATGGAAGTGAAACACAGTCCTGAATATTTTTACTCACAACCCAATTACATTAACTCCATCAAGCTGTGCATGGGCGTTGAGATGTCCTTTCGTTTGATTCTCCAGAGTAAATTTTTCAGGTGGTCTACCTCTATCAAATCTGATCAGTATGACTCTTTGAAGCTCTTCTTCATAGCGAGCTGCCTCATCTTCTAAATCCTCTTCCTCAGAGGAGTCAAGCTCGTCTGTCTCTGAGCTATCAAGCTCTAAAGCCTCTAACTCCTTTACCAGATAAAGGCTTCTCCTTTACAAAACTTTTTTCTCCTTTCTCTGTTTCTCTCCCAGGGCATTCTTTCCCCAACCTCTCGCTCCCTCAGATCTGAAGTCTTTGGAAGGGTCTTTTTGCTTATATTTATCTTTTCTCTTTGAGCTCTTTAATTTTTTATCCCGCTCTGTTTCTGACATGCTGCCTTGTAACTCCCCTAGCACTCTCTGTCCTGCTATTACAGTTGGGCGGCTCCCATTTTCTAGGCATGACTTCTGATGTTGTCTAGCAGCAGCCACAAAATCAAAAACCAAAAGAGAAAGCATGAAGGCTGCCAAAACGATAACAAAAACTTCCGCACCATCTTCTAGCGGGGGAGAGAAGTGGAACAGATCAAGACCAAACATATCTTTCAGAGCTTACCTTAAACACTACAGTTCTGGATTCTCTCCGCGGACAGAGGACCACTCCTCGGCGCCTGGCGATGGTGTGGCGTTTTTTTCTTGGGTTTCAGCACCAGATGTCCCGCGCTATCTCGCCAGCAAGAACACGTGGGGACACACAAATCCTTCTGCAGCAAAAACGTTTATTGTATCCTAAAGAGAGGGCCCAGGGTGCCAGCATAGCATGGCTTATATACACCCTAGCGCGGTGCATCCACACATGATTGGTAGATTACCCATGATCTCATAGGCACGCCCCGGAGTGGGCAAAGACCTGGCATGAAGGCACTCTTGCACATGTGCACACAGTTAACTTCCTGAAAGGAAGTTGGCTGGCGCGGCGAAGGCCAGCGCCATCTTGTAATGGCAAAAGCTATTCCGGCTTTCCACGTGGGCCACAGTGGAAGACAGCACCATCTTGTGGTGACAAATGTTATTGCGGCTCTCCACAGATAATGGTTACAGAGATGACTCAATTGATAAAATAATATTCATATGTAAAAACCTGAGTAAATTCCCAGCACTTGTGTAAACACACAGGCACAGGCATGGTAGCTTATCCTTATAACCACAGTGCTGGAGAGGTAGATTCATGGTAACCTCTGAAGCTTTCAAGTTAGGCAGTCACAGGGAGAAACCTTGCCTAAAAAATAAAGGGGGCATGGAGAGTATAGGTAGATATTGACAGAAAACAACACCAGAGATTTACCTCTATCCTCTGAAAACTCCCCAACACACACACACACACACACACACACACACACACACACACAAATTTCAACAATAAAAAATAGTTAAATGCACTCAGATATTTCATAATCAGAAAAAAAGAGCAACCATGAAAATTGATCTTCCAGAGTTACTTAGGCACAGAAGTATGCTGATGTGACGTTTAAAAGCAATTTAGCAAAATGTATTTCCTTGTGTTAGTTGTGTTTGTAATGAAAAAAAAAATAGGCATCCTTCATTTGTAGAAGGAATCAACTACTGTATTGAAAACAAGGACATAAAAAATCAAGTATGTATCCTTTTATCATATTCAAGTTATCACAAATACTACTTAAGGGACATTTAAAGCAAAAAGGACTATACAAAGTATCAGAAAAACCAGGAGCTAGATCTTTGAGAAAATCAAAAAGATAGATAAATGCAGACTATCCAGAGGGCACACAGAGTATATCCAAATAAACAAAATCAGAAATGCAAAGGGAGGCATAAAAACAGAATAAGAGGAAATTCAAAAAAATCACCAGATCCTACTAGAAAAGTCTATATTTAACAAAAATGAAAAATCTGACTGAACTGGACAATTTTCTAAACAAATACAAGGTAACAAAGTTAAATCGGGATCAGATAAACCATCCAAACAATCGCATAACTCCTACAGAAATACAAGGCATTTTTAAAAGTCTCCCAACCAAAAGGAACCCAGGACCAGATGGCTTTACTACAGAATTCTATTATACCTTCATAGAAGACCTCATACCAACACTGTACAAACTATTCCACAACATAGAAACAGAAGGTACACTTCCCATTCCTTCTATGAAGTCACAATTACACTTATACCTATACCACACAAAGGGCCAGCACAGACAGAGAACTTCAGATCAATTTCCCTTAGGAATATCAATGCAAAAATACTCAGTAAAATTCTCTCGAACCTAATTCAAGAACACATCAAAAGGATCATCCATCATGATCAAGTAGGCTTCATCCTAGGGATGCAGGAGTGGTTTAATAGTCAGAAATGCATCAACATAATCCACTATGTAAACAAAACCAAAATGAGAAAAAAAACCATGATCATTTCATTAGATGATGAGAAATTGTTTGACAAAGTACAGTACCTTTTCAGGATAAAAGTCCTGGAGAGATCAGGCATTCAATGCTCATAGAGAAACATAGTAAAAGCAATATACAGCAAACCAGTAGCCAACATTAAACGAAATGGAGAGAAACTTGAAGCAATCCCACTAAAATCAGGGACTAGACAAGGCTGCTCCCTCCCTCCCTATTTATTCAGTGTAATTCAGTGTAGTCCTAGCCAGAACAATCAGATAATGAAAGGACATCACAGGGAAAAAAGTGGAAATAAAGAACTCAAATATTACTATACGCAGATGATATGATAGTCTACACAGATGATGCCAAACGTTCCATGAGAGAATTAATAAACCTGACAACCAACTTCAGCAAAGTAGCTGGGTTTAAAATTAACTCAAACAAATCAGTTGCCTTCCTATATTGAAAGGATAGACAGGCTGAGAAAGATGTTGGGAAAAGATACCCTTCACTACAGCCACAAATAATGTAAAATACCTCGGTGTGGCTCTAACCAAACAAGTGGAAGATTTGTATGACAAGAACTTCAAGTCTTTGAAGAAAGAAATGGAATAAGATCTCAGAAGACAGAAAGATCTCCCATGCTCATGGATTGGCAAGATTAATATAGTAAAAAATGTCCATTTTGCCAAAAGCAATCTAAACATTCAATGCAATCACCATCAAATTTACAACTCAATTCTTCTAGAGTTAGAAAGAGCAATTTGCAAAATATTTTGGAATACCAAGAACCCAGAAGAGAGAAAACTGTCCTCAACTATAAAACAACATCTGGGGAAATCACCATCCTGACCACAAGCAGTAATACAGAGCAATAGTGACAAAAACTGTATGGTACTAGTAAGAGGCAAGCAGGTAGATCAGTATAATAGAATTGAAGACCCAGAAATGAACCCATACACCTATGGTCACTTGATCTTTGACAAAGGAAAAGAAACCATACATTGTAAATAAAATATCATTTTCAACAATTGATGCTGGTTCACCTTCAACATGTAGAAGAATACAAGTTGACCTATTCTTCTCTCACTGTAGAAAGCTTAAGTCCAAGTGGATCAATAACGTCCAAATAAAAACAGATACATTCAAACTAATAGAAGAAAACATGGGGAAGAGTCTTGATCACATGGGCACTGGGGAAAATTTCCTGAACAAAACACCAATGACTTATGCTGTAAAATCAAATATAAACAAATAGGATCTCATAAAACTGCAAAGCTTCTGTAAAGCAAAGGGCACTCTCATACGGACAAAATGGCAACCAACAGATTGGGAAAATTTCTTTGCCAATCTTATATCTGATAGATCATCTAATATCCAAAATATACAAAGAACTCAAGAAGTTAGACTCCAGAGAGCCAAATAACCCTATTAAAAATGGGGCACAGATCTAAAGAAAGAATTCTCAGGTGAGTAAAATCGAATGGCTGAGAAATACCTAAAGAAATGTCCAACATTCTTAGTCATGAGGGAAATGCAAATCAAAACAACCTTGAGATTCCACCTAACACCAGTCAAATTGGCTAAGATATGAAATTCAGGTCACAACAGATGCTGGGCAGGATGCAGAGGAAGAGGAACATTCCTCCATTGTTGGTGGGATTGCAGTCTTGTACAATTACTCTCAAAATCAGTCTGGAGATTCCTCAGAAAATTAGGTATTTCAAAATCTGAGGACCCAACTATACCTCTCCTGAACATATAACCAAGAGATGCTAAAACATAAAACAAAGACACATTTTCCACTATGTTTGAAGCAGGCATATTTGTAATAGCCATAAGCTGAAAAGAACCCAGATGCCGTTCAACAGAGGAATGGTTACAGAAATATGGTACATCTAGAAAATGGAGTACTACTCAGTTATCAAAAACAATAATGACTTCATGAAATATAGGCAAATGGACTGTACTAGAAAATATCATCCTGAGTGAGGTAACCCAATCACAGAAATCCACACATGGTATGCACTCACTGATAAGTGGATATTAGCGCCAAAGCTCAAATTACCCAAGATACAATCCCCAAAACACATGTAGCTGAAGAAGGATGACCAAAGTGCAGATGCTTCACTCCTTCTTAAGAGGGGGAAAAAGAGAATGAAGGAATGGCCATTCAGAGCCTGCCCCACATGTGGGAAAAAATATACATATATATCCACCAAAGCTAGATAATATTGATGAAACTAAGACATGCACGTTGGCAGGAGTCTGATATAGACATGGCCATAACTTGTCAAATACATAGGTGAGTGCTAACACCAAACCATTGAACTGAGAACCGTGTCCCCATTGGAGGTATTAGAGAAGAGCTCTAATACTAAAGAGCTAAAGGGGCTCTCAGCCCCATAAGAACAACAATCCCAACCAACCAGAGCTCTTAGGAACTAAACCACAATTCAAAGACTACACATGGACAAACTCATAGCTCCAGTGTCATATGTAGCAGAGGATGGCCTTGTTGTGCACCAATGGAAGGAGAAGTCCTTGGTCCTGCCAAGGCTTGACCTCCCAGTGTAGGGGAATGTCAGGGTGGTGGGTGTGTGAAGGAATGATAGTTGTGAAGGGGGAATACCCTTATAGAAGGAGAGAGTGATGGGATATGAGGCTTATGGCTGGGGAACTAGGAAAGGGAATGTCATTTGAAATATAAATAAAAATATCCAATAAATATAATCTGCTGGAGCTGAAAAAAAATTCTAAGTTCAGAAATTACCTAAGGGACTGTCCCAGTAAAAAGTCCACCAGCCTTAAACTATGTATATTCCTTCATAACGTGGATGCACCCTAAATGTCTTGCAACAGATCAAAATAATATAAGACTAGCATTCACAAAGGTAACTAGTTATAGGTGTGTCTTCTCCTGGATTCAAATAAAATAATAAAAATAAATACAGGATAATCAGAGCAGGTTTAGCAGAGGATAGGAAAAGAAGAAAGAAAGACTGTTAACTGGATGTGAGAAGTATAGTGTCATTGTTAAAGTGTATTCGCTATACTGATTTGCTGTCCTGATCAGCATTAACTATCTATTTAACATGACCTAGAGTCATCTGAGAGGATAGCATTGATTGACGGGTGGTCTAAATTAGACTGGGTGGCCTCTCATCATGTCCATAGGGGACATTCTTATTTGTCAAGTGCTGTGTTTGGGTAAAACCCACTGTGGGATTGTAGATTGCTATACAAGCAGTACTAGTTGTATAAGAAGGCTATTTAAGCATGAGCAAACAAGCCAGATAGCAACATCTTTCTCAGTGGTTTGTACTTCCAGCTGCTGCTTTAGGTCCTGCTCTGACTTTACTTAATGATGAACTCTGCTGTGTAAGAATAAACCAGATAAATCCTTCCCTCGTCAAACTTGATTTTGGTCTGAGTGTTTTATTACAACATTAAAACCATATCAGAACATACACTGAGGTAATTCATGAGAAAATATTGGAATGGTAGGATTTACTCTTAGTACAGGTGTACGAAGATTGGCCAACAAACCAAGTACATTCCATTTCAGAGTAAGTCTTTTTTTTTTTTTCTGAAAAAAAGAGATCTTTAAACTGAAGCAATGGGAATTGGAAAGGACACAGATAAATTGACCCCACCATGAAAGAAAGTGAAGGACAAATCCACATACAGGTGAGGTTTGAAGAGAAAATTAAAAAAAGAAATATAAAAATTGCTAGGTAATATAATTAGGAATATTTTTCTCAAACAAATTTCCTCCTTGGTAAGTTATTAAGGTGTGGGTATTTTCAAGAAACCTGGGAGGAGGCTATCAAGGGAAGTTAGAATGCCTCCTAAAATGCACATATACAAGGACAAATAATCTACTTAATTCTATTTTTATACAGAGTCTATGTACATATTGCTGTCTCTCCTGGAACTATGTAAAACAGGCTGAGCAAATATGCTTGTCTGAAGGGTAAAGGTACATGCCACCATACCCATTTGCCTCCAATTATTAATAAAATTGTCACACACAGCCATACCCTCACCCAGAAGCTTGGTGACAGAATAATAAGACTTAAACTGGTGGATAAAGGTAAAGGCTTCTTGATCTGTTAATCTTTTCCTGAAGTTTGGGTCTGTAAGTCTTCTTACCTAGAATAACACAGCATCACAGATTGTGTCTCACAAGGCTTTAAATAAGGAAAGTGGCATGATTCACAGGTATTGCAGAAAAAGCATAATTGAATCTATTAAATATGAAGCATGATTTTTCCAAAGGTTAATGAATAATGGTATTTATTTTTTTCATCTTTATTAACTTGGATATTTCTTATTTACATGTTATTCCATTTCCTGGTTTCCTGGCCAACATAGCCCTAAACCCTCCCCCTGCCCTTCTCTACAGGTGTTCCCCTCCCTAACCTCCCCCCATTATCACCCTGCCCCCAGAACAATCACGTTCACTGGGGGTTCAGTCTTGGTAGGACCAAACGCTTCCCCTTCCACTGGTGCTCTTACTAGGCTATTCATTGCTACCTATTCACTGAGGTTGGAGCTCAGTGTCAATCCATGTATAGTTTTTGGGTAGTGGCTTAGTCCCTGGAAGCTCTGGTTGGTTGGTATTGTTGTTCACATGGGGTATCAAGCCCCTACAAGCTCTTTCAGTCCTTTCTAAGATTACTTCAACGAGGGTCCTGTTCTCAGTTCAGTGGATTAATGATGGCATTCGCCTGTGTATTTGCTGTATTCTGGCTGTGTCTCACAGGAGAGATCTACATTCAGTTCCCGTAGGCCTGCACTTCTTTCTTCATCCATCTTATCTAGTTTCATGGCTGTATGTATGGGCCACTTGTGGGGCAGGCTCTGAATGGGTGTTCCTTCTGTCTCTGTTCTACACTTTGCCACCCTATTCCCTCTCAAGAGAATTCTTGTTTGCTTATTAAAGAAGGAGTGAAGGGTTTGAATTTTGGTCATCCTTCTTGAGTTTCATGTGTTCTGTGCATCTAGGGTAATTTGAGCATTTGGGATAATATCCAGTTATCAATGAGTGCATACCATTATGTTTTTCTGGGATAGGGTTACCTCACTCAGGATGATATTTGCCAGTTCTATCCATTTACCTATGAATTTCATAAAGTCATTGTTTTTGGTAGCTGAGTAATATTCCATTTTGTAGATGTATCATATTTTCTGTATCTAT
The DNA here is from genome assembly GCF_021556685.1 of Rattus norvegicus. Taxonomy (NCBI): domain Eukaryota; kingdom Metazoa; phylum Chordata; class Mammalia; order Rodentia; family Muridae; genus Rattus; species Rattus norvegicus. Next base: position 2,093,623 of record NC_141538.1, on the reverse strand, counting down.
TCCTCTATTGAAGGGCAACTGGGTTCTTTCCAGCTTCTGGCTATTATAAATAAGGCTGCTATGAACATAGTGGAGCAGCGTCTTTGATATATATTGGGACATTTTTAGGGTATATGCCCAAATGAGGTACAGCTGGGTACTCTGTTAGGTCATTATTAAGTTTTCAGAGGAACCTCCAGACTGATTTCCAGAATGGTTGTACCAATCTGAAATCCCAAAAAATCTCTCCATATCCTCGCCAGCATATGCTGTCACCTGAGTTTTTGATCTTAGCCATTCTCATTGGTGTGAGGTGAAATCTAAGACTTGTTTTGATTTGCATTTCCCTTATGACTAAAGATGTTGAACATTTCTTTAGGTGTTTCTCAGCCATTCAGCATTCCTCAGCTGGGAATTCTTTGTTTTCCTCTGAAAATCATTTTTAATAGGGTTATTTGTCACCCTGCAGTCTAACTTCTTGAGTTCTTTGTATGTTTTAGATATAAGCCCCCATCAGTTGTATGATAGGTACAGCTCTTTTCCCAATCTGTTGGTGGCCATTTTGTCCTAACAACAGTGTCCTTTGCATTAAAGAAGCTGTGCAGTTTTATGAGATCCCATTTGTCTATTCTTGATCTTAGAGCATAAAACATTGGTGTTTCGTTCAGGAAATTTTCTCTAGTGCCCATGTGTTCGAGATTCTTCCCCAATCTTTCTTCTATTAGTTTGAGTGTATCTGCTTTGATGTGGACGTCTTTGATTCACTTGGACATATAGCTTTGTACAGAGTGATAAGCATGGACCGATCTGCATTCTTATACATACTTACCTCCAGTTGAACCAGCACCATATTCTGAAAAATGCTATTTTTTTTAAAATTGGATGGTTTCGGCTGCTTTGTCAAAAATTAAGTGACCACAGGTGTGTGGGTTCATTTCTGGGTCTTCAATTCTATCGGACTGGTCTATCTATCTGCCTCTGTACAAATACCATGCAATTTTTATCACTATTGCTCTCTAATTGTGCTTGAGTTCAGGGAGAGTGATTCCCCCTAGAAGTCCTTTTGATGTTGAGGATAGTATTAGCTATCCTGGGTTTTTTGTTATTCCAGATGAATTTGCAAATTTTTCTGTCTATCTCTCTAAAGAATTGGATTGGTATTTTGATGGCGATTGCAATGAATCTGTGGATCACTTATGGTAAAATGACCATTTTTACTATGTTAATCCTACCAATCCTTGAGCATGGGAGATCTTTCCATCTTCTGAGATCTTCAAATTCTTTCTTCAAAGGCTGGAAGTTTTTATAATACAGAACGTTCACTTGCTTGGTTAGAGTCACAATGAGGTATTTTATATTATTTGGGACTATTGTGAAGGATATAATTTCCCTAATTTCTTTCTCCGCTTGTTTCTTTTTGTGTAGGGGAGGGCTACTGATTTATTTTACTTAATTTTATACCCAGCCACTTTGCTGAAGGTGTTACTCAGACTTAGTAGTTCTCTGGTGGAACATTTGGAATCACTTAAATATACTATCGTATCATCTGCAAATAGTGATATTTTGACTTCTTCTTTTCCAATCTGTATCACTTTGATCTCCTTTTGTTGTCTGATCGCTCTGGCTAGAACTTCAAGAACTATATTGAATAAGTAGGGAGTGAGTGGGCAGCCTTGTCTAGTCCCTGATTTCAGTGGTATTGCTTCAAGTTTCTCTCCATTTAGTTTAATTTTAGCTACTGGTTTGATGTATATGGATTTTATTATGTTTAGGTATGGGCCTTGACTGCTTTTTCTTTCCAGGACTTTTATCGTGAACGGATCTTGAATTATGTCAAATGCTTTCTCAGCATCTAATGAAATGATCATGTGGTTTTTATCTTTTCGTTTGTTTATATAGTGTATTAAGTTGCTGCTTTTCCATATATTGTACTATTCCTGCATGCCGGGAATGAAACCTACTTGACTAAGATGAATGATTAAACAATGTGCTCTTGTATTTGGTTTGCAAGAATTTTATTGAGTATTTTTGTGTTGATATTCATAAGGGAAATTGGTCTGAAGTTCTCTTTTTTGGGGGGTCTTTGCCTGTTTTAGGTATAAGAGTAATTGTGGCTTCATAGAAGGAACAATTCTCTGTAGTGCTCCATCTGTTTCAATTTTGTGGAATAGTTTGGGTAGTATTGGTATGAGGTCTTCTATGTAAGTCTGAAAGAATTCACACTGAGCCCATATGGAAATGGGCTCTTTTTGGTTGGAAGAGCTTTAATGACTCCTGGAATTTCTTTAGGATTTATGGGGTGGTTTAAATGGTTTATCTGTTCCTGATTTAACTTTGGTACCCAGTACATGTCTAGGTAATTGTCCATTCCTCCAGATTTTCAAGTTTTGTTGAATATAGGCTTTTGCAGTAGGATCTGATTATTTCTTTGAATTTCCTCTGTGTCGGCAATTATGTCTCCGTTTTTATTTCTGATTTTATTAATTTGGACACACTTCTGTGTCCTCACATTAGTCTGTCAAAACATTTATCTATCGTGTTGGTTTTCTCAAAGAACCAGCTTTTAGTTCTCTTGATTCTTTTTATAGACCTTTTTGTTTTTACTTGGTTGATTTCAGTTCTGAGTTTGATTATTTCCTGCTTTTCCTCCTCCTGGATGTATTTACATCTTTTTGTTCTAGAGGTTTTAGGTCTGCTGATATATGCTCTCTCCTGTTTCTTTCTGCAGGCACTCAGAGCTGTAAGTATTCTTCTTAGCACAGCTTTCATTGTGTCCCATAGGTTTGAGTACCTTCATTTTCATTAAATTCTAAGAAATCTTTAATTTTTTTTTATTTCTTCCTTGACCAGGTTATCATTGAGTAGGCCTTTGTTCAACTTCCATTTATATGTGGGCGTTCTTCCCTTATTGTCATTGAAGACCAGCTTTAGCCCATTGTGGTCTGATATGACACATGGGATTGTTTCTATCTTTCTGTATCTGTTGAGGCTTGTATTATGACCAATTATATGGTCAATTTTGGAGAAAGTACCATGAGGTGGTAAGAAGAAGGTGTATCCTTTTGTTTTACGTCAGAATGTTCTATAAACATTTGTTAAGTCCATTTCCTCATGAATTCTCTCAGTCTGTCTATTTCTCTGTTTAAATTCTGTTTCCACGATCGGTTCATTGATGAGAATGAGATGTTGAAAACCCCTCCTATTGTTGTATGATGTACAATGTGTACTTTGAGCTTTAATGTTTCTTTTATGTATGTAGGTGCCCTTTTATTTGGAGAATAGATATTCAAAATTGAGAATTCATCTTGGGGGATTTTTCCTTTGATGAATATGAAGTGTCCTTCCTTATCTTTCTTGATGACTTTTGTTTGAAAATCGATTTTATTTGATATCAGAATGGCTATTTCAGCTTGCTTCTTCAGACCAATTTTGTTGAAAGCTCTTTCCCAGCTTTCACTCTGAGGTAATGTCTGTATTTATCTCTGAGGTGTGTTTCTTGTAGACAGCAAAATGCAGGGTCCTCATTGCATTTCAAGTATGCTAATCTATGTCTTTTTATTGGGGAATTGAGTCCATTGTTGCTGAGAGATATTAAGGAATAGTTATGGGTTGGGGATTTAGCTCAGTGGTAGAGCACTTGCCTAGGAAGCGCAAGGCCCTGGGTTCGGTCCCCAGCTCCGAAAAAAAGAACCAAAAAAAAGGGGGGGGAATAGTTATTGTTGCTTCCCATTATATTCATATTTGGATGGGAGATTATGTTTGTGTGCTTTCCTCTCTTTGTTTTGCCGCCAAGACAATTTATTGCTTTTTCTAGGGTGTAGCTTGCCTCCTTATGTTGGGCTTTACCATTTGTTGTCCTTTGTAGTGCTGGATTTGTCAAAAGATATTGTGTAAATTTGGTTTTGTCATGGAATATCTTGTTTTGTCCATCTATTTTAATTGAGAGCTTTGCTGGATACAGTAACCTGGGCTGGCATTTGTGTTCTCTTATGGTCTGTATCTCATCTGTCCAGCATCTTCTGGCTTTCATACTCTCTGGTGATAGGTCTGCCTTTATATGTTACTTGACCTTTTTCCCTTACTGCTTTAAATATTCTTTCCATGTTTTGTGCATTTGGTGTTTTGAATATTATGTGACGATAGGAGTTTCTTTTCTGGTCCAATCTATTTGGAGTTCTGTAGGCTTCTTATATGTTTATACGCATCTCTTTCTTTAGGTTAGGGAAGTTTTCTTCTATGATTTTGTTGAAGATATTTACTGGTCCTTTAGCTGGCAGTCTTCACTCTCTTCTATACCTGTTATTCTTAGCTTTGATCTTCTCATTTTGTCCTGGCTTTCCTGTATGTTTTGGGCCAATAGCTTTATCTGTTTTATATTATCTTTGACAGTTGTGTCAATGATTTCTATGGAATTTTCTGCTCCTGAGATTCCCTCTTCTCTCTCTTGTATTCTATTAGTGATGCTTATATCTATGACTCCTTGTCTTTCCCTTTGGTTTTCTATATCCAAGGTTTTCCACCTTTGTGCTTTCATTATTGCTTCTATTTCCATTTTTAATATCTTCACCTGTTTGATTGTGTTTTCCTGGAATTCTTTTAGGGATTTTTGTTATTCCTCTCTATAGGCTTCTACTTATTTATTTATGTTTTCCTTCATTTCTCTAAGGGAGTTCTTTATGTCTTTCTTGATGTCCTCTCCCATCATGATCAAATGTGATTTATAATTAGGATCTTGCTTTTCTGGTGTATTTGGATATTCAATGTTTGCTTTGGTGGGAGATGTGGGCTCTGATTATGCCATTTAATCTTGGTTTCTGTTGCTTGGGTTCCTGCACTTGCCTCTTGCCATCAGGTTGTCTATGGTGTTACCTTGTTCTGCTATTTCTCACAGTGGCTAGACCATCCTGTAGGCCTGTGTGTCAGGTATGCTGTCAACCTGTTTTCCTATTTTCTTTAAGCCAGTTATGAGAACAGAGTGTTCTACTTTCAGGTGTGTAGTCTTCCTGACTATTGGTCTTCAGCTCTTCCTGTGGCCATGTGTCCTGAGTCCACCAGGTCAGTCACTTGAAGCATAAAAGTTGGTCTTACCTCTTGTCCATTGGCTGAAGTTGCTCCTGGGTGTCTGCGTTTGAGCTCTCCATGAGGGCGGGAAACAGAAGGGTTTGCACTGCCTATTCCCGGGTCCCTGTTCACAAGAGTTCCAGATGTCATTAGGTGTTTTCCTCTGGAGTCAGAAATGTGAGCAGAATGTAGTCTCTTCTGGCTTCCCAGGCATGTATGCCCCTCTGAAGGTTTAGCTCTCCTTCCCACGGGATTTGGGTGCAGGGATCTATTGACTAGGTCCCTTCAGTTACGGGCAGTGTCTGGACTGCAGGGGACCTCCTGCTTGAGTGCCCTATCTTCCTGTTGCCAGAAGCCCTATACAATTTCCTCTTGGGACAGGGATGTGAGAAAGGGTTGGCAGTATTGTAGTTCTCTCCCGCTCTGCAGCCTCAGGAGTGACCACCTGTCTGGGCGGTGAGCTCTTTCTCCCACAGTGGGAGCAGAGCATGGTATTTAAAGAGTAATACTAGACTATGAAGTAACTGAAATTATTGATCATTCCCTCTCTGAAATCTCACCTGCGTCTCATAGTGTAGGCGTATGTAGACCTTGTGATTAACTGGAAGAAAAGGAATGGCACAAAGGGAGGAGAAAGTTAAAAGAGGGACCCCAAGGAAAGGACTCAAGAAGAATAAGGTATGATCATTTGTAAGTATAAAGATGCCTAATGAAACATACCATTTCTTGCAATAACCAAATGAACAATTAAAAACTTAAAGTAAAACTCTTTAAGAAAATAAAAGTCAGTCCTCCAAAAGTTCCCCCAAAAACCAACCCAAAAATCCTTTAAATTACTTTATTCCAAAGATTTCCACTAGATTCAAATATTGAACGCAGTTCTCTGAAGCCTCCCTGAACACAAGCACAGTAAAAGTTATTCCTGTAGGATCTGTACGCTGCCCTTTGGTGATGTTAGGATCACCTTCAACCTGAAGCCTGGGTGTAGGGATTATGAGTAGCTAATATTCTAGTCTCTTTTACATTTTTATTAACACAGTGTAATTGTACATATTTCTTGGATAGAGTGTTTTATTTCAATATGCATTTTATGTGCATATGTCTATATTTATGGGTATGTGTTTGTATGTGTGCACATGTGTATCTCTCTCTCTCTCTCTCTCTCTCTCTCTCTCTCTCTCTCTCTCTCTCTCTCTCTCCCTGTGTGTGTGTGTGTGTGTGCGTGTATCTGTGTTTGTGTGTGTGTATGTGTTAGGTAGGTGCCTATTTCTGTGTGTGTGCCCGAAGTTCATGTTGACTGTCTTGATTTTGTATTGTAACACACTTCTTTGTGTGACTCATCTCTCTCTTGCTTTGGGGATTGCAGGTACAAATCATCAAGACCAGCTTTTTATAGGTTCTGAGGATTTAGCTCTAGGCCTACTTTTTTTCAACAATACTTCCCTACCTCTCTATCCCCAGAGTAATGAGATTTTATAGGAAAAAAAAAAAGGAGAATTCAGCAAATAGTTAGGAGTGACAAGATCCTCATGAATTTTCTTGCTGCTGTCCACAAACAACTCCTGTTGAGTCCTTCTCCCAGACTCCTTGTGTTTTTCCTGTTGCTGAACACGAACAGCATTTGGTGAGCTCTTCTTCAAGACCAATGTATAAATAAGTCAATTCGATGATAGAAATTTCCAGAGACATATCCATAGAGAATGGTAGAACTTTAAATTTAACTGTCTTCTATAGAAACTTAATTTCAAAATTTTCTAACTTCATCCTGCCTTTTCACTGAAATGACTTGCACTGAGGTTGACAACATCACCCCTTGTATCAAGAACAATGCAATGCTCATTTCATTGCCAGCAATCCCTTATGTTACTTAGAATGTCTGCATTCTACACACAGTGAACAGGTTTAGCTTGTTCCTAAGTATAGCTGAGTATAGCTTATGGTTTTGACTAGAAACTGACCCAGGATGGCTCAAAATTCAAGTCCATACTCTGCTGAGAGCACAGTGAAAAGGGCTAAAATTGTATTCCTTTCAAGTGGCAGTAATTTGCTAAAATCAAAAATGGAAGGAAGAAATTGGAAGAAAAAGAAAAGAATCATTTGAAAATTTACTGGAAGCCTCTTTCCAGAACAGAAAGACAGGGAGTAAAATGAGAAAGCTTATTGTCATTTTTACTGCTTCTCAGGAAATGCATATCTGGTCCAAGGGTGTGAATTGGGGAATCTATCAGCATTGGAAAATGTATGAGTTACAGATTATGCTCTCTTTTTGGAATGTGCAGATGGGCAACCTCCTTGTTAATACTTGGTTGCAAGCAAAAGCCAGTCCTCCTCCAGAAACTACAGAACCAATGAGACCAAAAAAGAACAAACATTTTATATTCCATCTCCTCTGATATAGTCATCTCTGGAGAGTTGAAGGCAAGTGTTCCTAACACAGAGTAGGTAAATGGTAGTTTATAGTCAGACTGTCTAAAAGAGCAGCAAACTCACTCCTCTTATTATTATTATTTTTTTATGATTAACTTGAGTATTTCTTATTTACATTTCGAGTTTTATTCCCTTTCCCAGTTTCCGGGCAAACATCCCCCTAATCCCTCGCTCTCCCCTTCTTTATGGGTGTTCCCCTCCCCATCCTCCCCCCATTGACGCCCTTTCCCCAACAATCACATTCACTGGGGGTTCAGTCTTAGCAGGACCAAGGGCTTCTCCTTCCACTGGTGATCTTACTAGAATATTCATTGGTGCCTATGAGGTCAGAGTCCAGGGTCAGTCCATGTATAGTCTTTAGGTAGTGGCTAAGTCCCTGGAAGCTCTGGTTGCTTGACGTTGTTGTTCATAAGGGGTCTCGAGCTCCTTCAAGCTCTTGGAGTTCTTTCTCAGATTCCTTCAATGGGGGTCCCATTCTCAGTTCAGTGGTTTGCTGCTGGCATTCACCTGTGTATTTGCTGTATTCTGGCTGTGTCTCTCAGGAGAGATCTACATCCAGCTCCTGTCGGCCTGTACTTCTTTGTTTCATCCATCTTGTCTAATTGGATGGCAGTATATGCATGGGCCACATGTGGGGCAGGCTCTGAATGGGTGTTCTTTCTGTGTCTGTTTTAATCTTTGCCTCACTCTTCCCTGCCAAGGGTATTCTTGTTCCCCTTTTAAAGAAGGAGTGAAGCATTCACATTTTGATCATCCGTCTTGAGTTTCATTTGTTCTAGGCATCTAGGGTAATTCAAGCATTTGGGCTAATTGCCACTTATCAATGAGTGCATACCATGAGTGTTTTTCTGTGATTGGGTTACCTCACTCAGGATGATATTTTCCAGTTCCAACCATTTGCCTACGAATTTCATAAAGTCATTGTTTTTGATAGCTGAGTAATATTCCATTGTGTAGATGTACCACATTTTCTGTATCCATTCCTCTGTTGAAGGGCATCTGGGTTCTTTCCAGCTTCAGGCTATTATAAATAAGGCTGCTATGAGCATAGTGGAGCACGTGTCTTTTTTATATGTTGAGGCATCTTTTGGGTATATGCCCAAGAGAGGTATAGCTGGATCCTCAGGCAGTTCAATGTCCAATTCTCTGAGGAACCTCCAGACTGATTTCCAGAATGGTTGTACCAGTCTGCAATCCCACCAACAATGGAGGAGTGTTCCTCATTCTCCACATCCTCGCCAGCATCTGCTGTCACCTCAGTTTTTGATCTTAGCCATTCTCACTGGTTTGAGGTGAAATCTCAGGGTTGTTTTGATTTGCATTTCCCTTATGACTAAAGATGTTGAACATTTCTTTAGGTGTTTCTCAGCCATTCAGCATTCCTCAGCTGTGAATTCTTTGTTTAGCCCTGAAGCCCATTTTTTAATACGGTTATTTGTCTCCCTGCGGTCTAACTTCTTGAGTTCTTTGTATATTTTGGATATAAGGCCTCTATCTGTTGTAGGATTGGTAAAGATCTTTTCCCAATCAGTTGGTTGCCATTTTGTCCTAACCACAGTGTCCTTTGCCTTACAGAAGCTTTGCAGTTTTATGAGATCCCATTTGTCGATTCTTGATCTTAGAGCATAAGCCATTGGTGTTTTGTTCAGGAAATTTTTTCCATTGCCCATGTGTTCCAGATGCTTCCCTAGTTTTTCTTCTATTAGTTTCAGTGTATCTGGTTTGGTGTGGAGGTCCTTTATCCACTTGCACTTAAGCTTTGTACAGGGTGATAAGCATGGATTGATCTGCATTCTTCTACATGTTGACCTCCTGTTGAACCAGCACCATTTGCTGAAAATGCTCTTTTTTTCATTTGAAAAATGGTATTGTTGAGTGAGAACAAGCGTCTCAATGACTGAGAGTCTGTTCTTTATGAACTGCATCAATCTGTTTAGAATGCAGTGGCCAAAGAGGAGGATTAGGAGGAGGATGATTAAGGGTCCCATCAAGGTGGACACCAAGGTAGCAAACCAAGGGGAACCACCCCTCGAACCAGCCTTGTTGGGAATCAAACAGCTTCTGTCTCTGGGCCAAGCGTTCTCGGTGCTTAGCCATGTTATCTCTCACTAATCCTGTATGGTCTGCATAGAAACAACATTCTTCTTTTAGAGCAGCACATAGCCCTCCTTCGCGAAGGAACAGCATGTCTAGCCCTCTCCTATTTTGTTAGACTACTTCAGACAAAGATGTTAAGGACTTTTCTAATGCACTCACGGATTCCTCGATAGCTTTTAGACATGCATTCATGGCCGCTTGTACCTGACGAAAGTGACCCGTCTCGATGAGGGCAGTGGACCCGTCCCTATACCTGCAGCCATTCCTCCGAAGGTGATTCCTCCTAAGAGTAGAGCTAGGGTCATGGTGATGGGTTCTCGCCTGAATCAAGTCAGCCCCTCAAAATGTGAGTATATGTACTCGGGCCCATGGTAGGTGTCCTTAAGCCAGATTTCTACCAGTACACAGTAGTCGGAGGATCTGCAGAGTATTGCGGCGGAGATACAAGGTGTCAATCTGGTGTTACAGGCCCAATAGGTGCCTGTAGGAGCTGCTAGGTAGTAGCTTCCAGTGGGGATCCTCTTGGTGATAGCGCAGAGGACCTGGTGAGTGGGGGGTATGGTCCCTATACAGAGTCCCTGTCCTGAGACTTCCGGCAACGTCAGCCTATGGCTAGGGAGGGTTGTGCAGCTGGCCGGGACCGTGGTTTGATTAGTATAATTCCCCATGACTGCCACACCCTCATAATAGGGCAGGCTAGAGACCAGGCACAGTCAGCATTCTTGGGTCTTGTCAGGTTCTGAATAATTGAGTGCCAAATATGCCCCGATCACTAAGTTTACTAGCCAGTCTCCCATTCCTAGCAGCTGAGGGGCCGGTGTGGAAGGGTCCCTAGTCGGGGAGGGAGTTGTCAAGATATCCCCGGAGTTCTGAGTGGAGTTTAGCCATAGTGGGGGTTCAACCGGAGGCAGTGCCGGTGCTGGTTGGGAAGGGGGCTTTTGATCCATGAGGACTGGGTTTGGTCCACTCTCTTGTCTGACCCGTTCTCTCACCAGTTGGAGGGAGAACAGGAGTCCTGGGTTAATTTGGCCAGGGGTATACAACCGTATCCCCCACCTATGCCCCACCTTCCAGTCTGTAGATCTATTGTAATTTGAGAATTCTATTGTAATTTGAGATTCACCTGGAGACTCAGGGGAGAAGGCCACTAAGTCCCCCTTCTTGGTCTCCCACCATCCTGGAGTGTAGGTCTCAAACCCCCACTTAGTGCAGTAGAAGGTCTCAGGACCTCCGCACTCCCGTGTCCTCTTACCTCCGGGACAAGTATACCAATCAGAGTGTCTGCAGGGTGGGTATGAGTTGTGGGGAGTCCGCTCAGTATGCTCCCAGGAGTCCTTAGCCAGTTGACAAAGGTCGAAAGTCAAAGGGGGCCACCAGGTTCCTTCAGCATGCTTACCATTAGCTAGGACTTGAGACCAGCCCGTCTCTAAATTAGTTATTATCCAGGACATATTATATACCTGGTGGGGGCTAGCCCCCAGACTTGCCCCACCCCTAGTCCATAAGACAGTTAAGAGCAACAACGTGAAAATCTTAGCTTTAGGGGGTTTTGAGTGTGTTGAGCCTTCCATGTCTGGGGCGCGGTGTTGTGATCTGCCGTTTCCTCAGGTCGGGCTGCCTTGACGTGAGACGCGTGGATCCAAGCCGCAATTCCGTCTACCTTCAAGGCTGTCGGGGTAGTCAGGAGAACTGTATAGGGTCCTTTCCACCGAGGCTCGAGATTCTTGGTCCGATGTCTGCACACCCACACAGTGTCTCTGATCTGGAACGGGTGCGGCACCATCGGTTGTTCAAGCCTGTCTTGGTAGGCCGCGGCTAGAGGTTTCCAGATGTCTCTCTGCACGATTTGTAGGGCCTGAAGATGTGCTGCCAAGGAAGGGCTATTAGCGAATTCAACGATATTTGAATCAAAGAAATTGATAAATGGGGGTGGGGTCCCGTATACTATTTCAAAGGGAGTCAGGCCATGGGAGCCCGGTGTATTCTGGGCCCAGTATAGGACTAGGGGTAGTAGGGACACCCAATCCTTTGAGCCAGTTGCAAGCGTTAATTTAGATAAAGTCTCCTTAATTGTTCTATTCATGCGCTCTACCTGTCCTGAACTTTGGGGTCTATAAGCACAATGTAACTTCCAATCAATCCCCAATAACTTGGCCACCAACTGACTTACCTGGGAGACGAAAGCGGGCCCGTTATCTGACCCCAATACTTGGGGCATTCCATACCTGGGGAAGATTTCTTCGAGGAGCTTCTTGGTCACCACCTTGGCCATTTCATGTTTTGTGGGGAAAGCCTCTATCCATCCGGAGAAGGTATCTATGAACACTAAGAGGTATTTGTGTCCGAACATACCAGGCTTGATTTCAGTGAAGTCAATTTCCCAGTGGGTACCAGGCCAATGTCCTCGGGGACGGACTCCTTGTCCAATTTTAGCTTTTCCTGGGTTTACCTGAGCACAGGCCCTGCAGCTTTCAGTCACCTCCCGCAAGGCCTGATCTCGTCCCAGGAGGTAGGTGTCAATCTCTTCTTGTCTTAAGAGGGTCTTCATCTTCTTGAGTCCCAGGTGTGTTAATTTATGTAGGTAGGAGATTAATTCAAAGGTCATCTTCGTAGGCATAACTGTTTTCCCTGTGTAGACCCACCGTTTTAGTTGTGGGTACCAAACGGCCCCCATTTTCTGTAGGAGCTTTGTGTCCTCCGTGGTGTAGAGCCAACTGGTCTGTTCCGGCTGTGGAGACGTGGGTTGATCTTGGTCTTTTAAGGACAGAACTTGGGTGCCCATGGCGGCCTCACGCGCTGAGATGTCAGTTAGCCGATTTCCATGTGCCTCGTGGCTGTGTCCCTTCTGATGCCCTGGGCAATGTATAATGCTCAGTCTTTTTTGTAGGAACAGAGCTGCCAGGAAGGCCAGAATTTCAGTCTTGTTCTTAATGTCCTTACCCTCAGATGTGAGCAGCCCTCTTCTCCGGTAGATCTTTCCATGGATGTGTGCTGTAGCAAAGGCGTAGCGGCTGTCTGTATATACATTCAGCCTCTTACATTCTGCCATTTTGAGCACCTGAGTTAAGGCAATGAGTTCAGCCCACTGTGCGGAGGTACCAGCTGGCAAGGCACTTGCCCAGATCACTTTGCACTCCGTAGTGACCGCGGCTCCAGCTTTCCGTTCCCCGTTCACCAAGTAGCTGCTACCATCGGTGTACCACGTATGGTCAGCATCCTGGAGAGGTCAGTCCGATAAGTCTGGTCTGGTTCCATGTACTTCTGCAAGGATCTGCGGACAGTCGTGCTGTTCTGCCTCCTCTGGCAAAGGAAGCAGAGTGGCTGGGTTGAGAGCGACCACGGGCCTAAACTGGACCCGTTCCGCATCCAGTAGCAAGGCTTGGTAGTGGGTCATGCGGGAATTAGAGAGCCAGTGGTCAGGGGGCTGTTTTATCAAAGCCTCCACTGCATGAGGTGCCAGGATGGTGAGTGGCTGCCCCAAGGTCAACTTCCCAGCGTCTTTGGTTAGGACGGTAATGGCTGCCACCATTCTCAGGCATGGTGGCCAACCGGAGGCCACAGGGTCTAATTTCTTAGACAGGTAGGCTACCAGGCGCTTCCAGGGTCCCAGTCTTTGTGTTAGGACCCCCTTAGCATACACTTGTTTCTCATCCACAAATAGTTCAAAGGGCTTGGTGATGTCTGGGAGACCCAAGGCAGGGGAAGACAGCAAGGTTCGTTTAATGTTATCAAATGCCTAGTGTTGTTCTGCCCCCCACTGGAAGAGCACCCCCTGTTTAGTGAGAGGGTACAAGGGGGCTGCCATCTCGGCAAACCCAGGAATCCAGAGGCGGCAGAATCCTGCCGTTCCTAGGAATTCCCGTAGCTGTCGGCCATTTCTTGGGGCTGGGATGTTGGCCACGGTCTGTTTCCTAGCCGGAGTCAGCCATCACTTTCCGTCCCTTAGTTGATAGCCTAAATAAGTAACCTGGGTCTGGCAAATTTGAGCCTTTCTGGCAGAAGCTCGATGGCCCAATCGCCCCAAAGTCTGCAAGAGGGATTCTGTTCCCTGGTGGCATGCTGTCTCAGAAGTGGCCCCTAGGAGAAGGTCATCATCAACAAACTGAAGTAGTATAAGAGTGGGGTGCTGGACTCGAAAGTCAGCCAAGTCCCGGTGTAAGGCCTCATCAAAGAGCGTTGGGCTGTTTTTGAAACCCTGTGGTAACCTTCTCCAAGTCAACTGTCCCGAAAGCCCCATTTCAGAGTCTTTCCACTCAAAAGCAAATAAGGGCTGGCTTTCCAGGCTCAGCTGGAGGCAGGAGAAAGCATCCTTCAGATCTAAGACCATATACCAAGTATGGGTGTGAGGCAGGGTGCTGAGTAGGTTATAAGGGTTTGGGACAGTTGGATGAATATCTTCTACTCTTTTGTTGACCTCTCTCAAATCTTGTACCAGCCTATAGTCTCCAGTGCCGGGCTTCTTAACAGGTAGGAGAGGCGTATTCCAGGGTGACCGGCAAGGGACTAGGATGCCATGGTCTAAGAGCCTCCTGATATGTGGTTTTATGCCCTGATAGGCTTCCCATGACATGGGGTACTGTTTAATGGAGACAGGAGTTGAGGTGGCCTTTACCTGGATAATTAGGGAAGGCTGTTGGAGTGCCAACCCCATCCCGCCAGTCTCCGCCCAGGCCAGTGGAAATTTCGTGACCCAAGAGTCTATTTCTAGAGATTTTGGCTTGTCCTGTTCTGGTTCATATAATCTATATTCATCTTCTAACTGAAGGGTTAAAATCTGAAGAGGAATACTGTGGGGGCCAGTTACTCGGGTCTCTCCTTCTTCAAAATGGATCTGAGATTTTAATTTGGTAAGCAAGTCATGGCCCAGCAGAGGGTATGGGCAATCCGGAACATATAAGAAGGAATGAGTCACCTTACTAGTAGCCGATCTGTAGTCCAATGGTATCTCTTGCTGCCAGTGGATCCTTGTACCCAGACCATCCGGTCGCTGAGTTGTCCAGGGGCCTGGGTGAGGACTGAGTGCTGGGCTCCTTTGTCCACCAGAAAGGTGACCGGCTGCCCCCCAACTTCAAGAGTTATCCTGGGCTCAGGGGGGGGGCTCCTGGCCCTGACCTCCCTAATTTTCATCTAGGTCCAAGAGGGAGGTCTGTGGGCGGGGTCTTCGGAGCCCGCTGGGTTTCTTAGCAATAAGCACATTGCAAAGAAAGAGGTTTCTTTGCAATAAGCACATTGATCCTTATCTAGCTTTGGCCCCTTTCGAACTCCCACCCCCTCTCCCCTTTTCTCTTGACCCTGAACTACGGCGGCCAAGATTCGACTCAACTCTCTGCTTCTTTTTCGGTCTCTCTCATCCTTTTCTCTACATACTCTATCTTCCTTTTCTTCTTGTGTCTCTCCCTTGTTATAAATTCTTTCTGCCTCCTTAAGTAAACCTGTAATGTATACTCTTGTAAATTCTCTAGTCTCTGTAGCTTGGCCCTGATATCTGGTGCTGCCTGCCAGATGAAGGACATGGAGACACTTGTCGTTTTTCCTGGATCATCTGGATCATAACGGGTATACATGCGATAAGCTTCCTTAAGTCTCTCTAGGAAGGCTGAGGGAGTCTCCGAAGCCACTTGTACCACTTGTTTCACCTGAGCCAAATTGGTGGGGTGTCGTGCCGCCCCTCGGAGACCCGATAGGAGCAACTGGCAATAAAGGCGTAGGTGTCTCCTACCTTTAGCCATGGTGAAATCCCAATCAGGTCTCGTAAGTGGGAATGCGTCATCGATCTCTTCCGGGAGCAAGGTGGGGCATCCATTGTCCCCCAAAACATGTTTCCTGGCCTCTAAGAGCACTCTCTGCTTCTCCTCAGAGGTCAGGAGGGCCTGTAAAAGTTGCTGGATATCATCCCAAGTGGGCTGATGGGTAAGCAAGACAGATTCTGTCAGGTCGGTGAGAGCCACTGGATCCTTAGAAAAGGGGGGGGGGGGTTGTGTTGTTTCCAGTTATATATGTCTGCTGAGAACAGCCAGTATTGCGTCTGACTGCCGGCCTCTTGTCTAAGCAGAAAGGCCTGGGAGGTGGAGTCTGGCGTCACCTCGCGTTGTCCCCGCAGTTTTCCAGCCACAGGGAACGGGGCCGCCTAGTGTCTCGATCTAGCAGGCGGCTCCACTTCCTCTTCTTTGGGTGGGACTGTAGGTACAGGGTACGGAGGAGGTTCTTCCGACAGGAGATCTATAAGGGGGGAATTTGGGTCCGCTGGGAGGACAGGTTTCGGGGGAGGGACTTCGGGAGGCTCTTCCTTAGTTAGAGCAGGATAGAGAGAGGAAGAAGCAACCAAAGGGTCAAGTGGACTCGGGGAAACAGGTTTAGGGGAAACAGGAAGCCAGTTCCGGTCCACAAAGGGTTCTGCCCAAGGAGGAGGGCTAAATGCCAAGCTCTCCCAGGTGACAATGTAGGGCACCTGGTCAGGGTGTCCGTATGGCTTCTGGCAGAAAATCAGGTCCTTAACCTGCAAAATAGTGGTCTTGTTAAAAGTGCCGTTCACCGGCCATCCCACATCTTAAGTGGGCCACTCGGATGAACAGAGGGTCTGCCATTTTCCTTTCTTGATCTCGACCGACTGATCATGTGCTCGGTCTCGGACGTCCTTCCAATGGTCTAGAGTGAGACTCAAGGGGGTTGTTAGTGATTGTCCCATGGTAGCTTCAAAGAAAATTAGGGCACAAATTAGACAGACAAATCCAACGATCAGACAAACAACAGACAGACGTGCTGCACGGCTTCGACGTAAAACCCAAAACAAAGAGTTAGATGGAGGTGCTGAGGGTCCTGGAACCTCTCCCCCAACCAAAACCACGTATCACTCCGATACGGGCTGAGCCCCAAAGAACCGGGCTCCAGACACCCTTGGAACATCTTCCAGGACTGTGGGGGGAGAAGTCCGAGCTCGTCAGCTCCTTCTCTGGCCCGCCCAAACAGAGACACTGAGGGTCCTGAACCCTGAGACAACGAAGGCCCTGGGCCTTCTCCTCCGACAAAAACCCAGATCTGACTCCAAAACTGAGACGAACTAAACACGAGCACAGGATAAGACAAGACAAGACAGGGCAAGACAGGACAGATGCCGGCCAGCTTACCTCCCGGTGGGTGGTCGGTGATCTCTGGGTGGAGGATCTCCAGATCCCGGGCGAGCCCCCAAAATGAAAGACCTCCAGAGAGGACCTTTCCCTCAGGAGGAGACCCCAAGCGCCTAATGACCGAGCCGAGGCCACTTGGGTGCAATCAGCAAGAGGGTTTATTGGAAAACACAGGTACCTGCGGGCACACAGTCTCTTTGGAGGACTTGTGTGCCCAGCAGCTCCAGCACGGGGCTTTTATAGGGTTTGGGGAAGCAGAAGCGGGCATACAGAAGCAGATGCATAGTTACGGGGATTGGTGGATTTAAACGAGGCATATAGACATGTTCACATATGATTGGTTATTTCACATGATGAGGTAATAAGGTATAACTACATACATTGGCAGGTTTGAATCATATTCGAATGAGGTTGTAACATGGTAAGAGAGTACATGCGGGCTGGGACGTCCTGAATGTCGGGGGGCTAGGGGCTTATCCCTTCCTGCCAGGTGGCCAGTGAGTCAGATATGGTACGCCTAGTCTGTTCTGTATTCCTTTCCTTTTATGGTCTGTTAGTTTTAACGGTGACTCAGCCTAGGTATCTGGGCATGCCTGGGCTCATTCAAGCCTGTTGCAGCTCTGAGTTAAGACTCATGGGGTGGGTCTTTCAATACCAATATGGTGCAAACTATTCCACAAAATAGAAAAAGAAGGAACACTGGCCAATTAGTTCTATGAAACCATAATTATGCTTGTTGCTATTAAATATTGGCTGCGCCCGTCCAGAAAGAGCACACCAAACCAATACCAACACGGTTCCATGTGGTGAGATTTAATTATTCCCTTATTAAATACAAGGGGAAGGGGCCAGAGAAAGAACAGAAAAGAGAGTGAGGGTGGAGGGCGTCTGCTTTTATTTGTACTGTGAGGTAAAGATGCCCAAGTGGAGGTGAGACTTGGGCCAAAACGTCTTCTGGGAATGTATGGTGTTACTGCTAAAAGCAACACTTGATACCAACAATCCTTATACCTAAACCACACAAAAAAACAAGAAAAAAAGAGAACTTCAGAGCAATTTCCCTTATGAATATCAAAGCAAAAATATTCAATAAAATTCTTACAAACCAAATCCAAGCAACCATCAAAATGATAATCCATCATAATGAAGTAGATTTCAGGATGCAGAGACGGTTCAATATATGGAAATCCATCAATGTAATTCACTAGAGGGGCAGGCAGTGAAAGGTACCCTGATTCCTGGAGGAGATAGGTGGAATCCCCAGGACACTTAAAGGGGACTGCCGGTCCCTTCCCAATTTCCCAGGATATCAGTTCCCCCCAAATACCCCATTACAGAGGTTTGAGACAGACCAGACATGTAGAGCAATGCTGCAAGCCCCTTCACGACAGGTCATGTAGGCTCAAGACAGATCAGAGGTAGAAGCGGGATCACACCTACTAATAAGTATATGAGGAGGTCTTCCCAAGCTCTCAGGACAAACCAATAGGAAGTACCTTCTGTCAGACACTGACCCATTCACAAAACTATTTAAGCACAATGAAAGGCGTGCAGGAATTATTCCATTCTGTTATAAGAGCCACTTGGAGATGAGATCTGCTCTCCAGAAATCATCACTGCCAGAATCTCCCTTGCACTCCTCACTGACTAGTCAATCCCCTCCTGGTTCAGCCCAAAGTGGCACGCAGTCAGGGTAAGGAGAAGGACCAGCAGTTGGGGTGGCAAAAAAATGTTCCCCCTCCCTGCCTGAGATCTTTCTCCCTTTACCTGTACCCACACAATTAGCCAGCCTGGTCAGAGATAACTGCAGAGAGCACTCTGGCACCAGAGCCCTACAATGTAGTGCTCGAACAATGATCAACAAAACTGCAGTGCAGGAAGGTGAGTCACCTCCCCCAACTCTGGAGACTAGCAACCTATCTTTTCCTGCTGAGTTTTCAGTCAGCACCATTTCAAGCTTAGGTCAAGCTGAAGGGGCACCTGAAGGCTCCTGGCCAGAGCTCTCTGGGGTTGGCTGAAGGTCCCTCTAGCCCCTGTCTAAATCCAGACAGTCTGCAAAACAGCCTGCAATTGGTTTTGGCAGACTCCCTATCTAACCTGGTAATGTAGCAGACACTTAAAGCCACAGGGCACCTAGTTCTTTAATCTGCAGAAAGGCTTAACGTTTTGGACTTCTGTGGAATTCCCCAAAGCCGATAGGCCAAGGGAATATTCCCATTGGACAAACCGTTTCTCCTCTTTTCTGTGACAGTTCACTGACACACACGAAAACACAACATTAAAAAAAATTCCTCAGTTCCTGCACCCGCCCTACCCACCCACCCCCACCCCCACCCCCACCCCCACCCCCACCCCGGCCCGCAGTGTTGTTGCAATTTTCCACAGCCCAACACCCACCCTGTGGCAGTGTGGGGTAAGTGTGCTCAAACTTCTAAGTCCTGTATCACCTAGGGGATGTGCCCTGTGGCAGAGCTGATGCAGAAAACCCAGAAGGCTTCAAAGGAGACACTAAACAGACTGTCTGCTCCTCCCTCTCCCCCCAGGGCAGGACTCCATTAGAAAAACAAAGGAGCTTCCACCTGCCTCTCCCCTTACTCCACCTCCCCTCATCCAACTAAAGAGATCTCTCCTTAGAGGTAGTTGTTAAAACAGCCAACCAGATAAAGACCATACTAGAACAGAAGATATCACCTATAAAGACAATGGAATACCCAAGGAGACCCAGAACCCCCCCTCCAAATCACCCCCAATTCTAAGGGCTACTGTTGACAGCATACCTAAAAGCTCTAGAATAAAAAGAAATAAATAAACCCAAGAGGAGTAGAAGGCAGGAAATAATCAAAATCAGAGCTGAAATCAACCAAGTACAAACAAAAATGAGTATACAAAGAATCAGCAAAACCAGGAGCTGGTTCTTTAAGAAAATCAACATGATAGATAAACCCTTAGACTAACCAGAGGTCACAGAGAGTGTATCCAAATTAACAAAATCAGAAATGAATAGGGAGGCAGCATCTGAAGAAATTTAAAAAAAAAAAATTAGATCCTACTACAAAAGCCTATATTCAACAAAACTGGAAAATCTGGAGGAAATGGACGATTTTCTAGACAGATACCAGTTACCAAAGCTAAATCAGGAACAAAGAAAGCATCTAAATACCCCCATAACTCCTAAAGAAATAGAAGCAATTATTCTTATTAAGAGTTTCCCAACCAAAAAGAGCCCAGGTCCAGATGGATTCAGGTCTGAATTCTACCAGACCTTCACAGAAGACCTCATACTAATACTGTTCAAACTATTCTACAGAATTGAAACAGATGGAACACACATAAATTCCTTCTATGAATTAATAATTGTATAATAAGATTATACAATTAATCTTATACTGAAACCACACAAAGACCCAACCGAGAAAAAGAAGTTCAGACCAATTTCCCTTATGATTTTTGATGCAAAAATACTCACAAATGTTTTACAAACGGAATCCAAGAACACATCGAAATGATCATCCATCATAATCAAGTAGGCTTCATTCCAGGGATGCAGGGATTGTTTAATGTACGAAAATCCATCAATGTAATCCACTATATAAACTAACCCAAAGATAAGAATGACTTGGTCATTTGATTAGATGCTGAAAAAGCGTTTGACAAAGTTCAACACCCCTTCATGATAAAAGTCCTGGATAAATCAGGAATTCAAGGCCCATATCTGTACATGGTAAAAGCAATATACAGCAAACCAGTAGCTAACATCAAACTAAATGGAGAGAAAATAAAGCAACCCAACTAAAATCAGGAAGTAAACAAGACTGTCCACTCTCTCCCTACTTATTCAATCTAATAGTCGAAGTCAAAACCAGAGCAATCAGACAGTGAAAAGAGGTCAAAGGGATACAAATTTGAAAGGAAGAAATCAAATTATCACTATTTGCAGATTATATGATAGTATAGTATAGTTAAGTGACCCCAAAAGTTCCACCAGAGAACTACTTAACCTGATAAACAACTTCAGCAAAGTGCCGGGGTATAAAATTAACTCAAACAATTCAGTAGCCTTCTTCTACTCAAAGGATAAACAGGCTGAGAAAAAAATTAAGGAAATGACACCCTCCACAATATTCCCAAGTAATATAAAATATCTTGGTGTGACTTTAACCAAGCAAACGAAAGATCTGCATGACAAGAACCTCAAGTCTCTTAAGGAAAAAATTGAGGAAGAACTGAGAAGATGGAAAGATCTTCCATGCTCATGGATTGGCAGGATTAATAGAGTAAAGATGGCCATTTTGCCAAAAGCAATCTATAGATTCAATACAATCTCCATCAATATCCCTACTCAATTCTTTATAGAGATAAAAAGAGCAATTTGCAAAACCCAGGATAGCAAAAACTATACCCAACATTAAAAGAACTTCTGTGAGAATCACCATCCCTGACTTCAAGCAACATTACCAAGGAATCGTCATAAAAACTGTATGGGATTGGTACAGAGACAGACAGATAGATCAGTGGAATAGAATTGAAGACCCAGAAATTAACCCACACATCTATAATGACTTGATCTTTGACAAAGGAGCTAAAACCATCCAATGGCAGAAAGATAACATTTTCAACAAATGGTGCTGGTACAATCTGAGGTCAGCATGTAGAAGAATGCAAATTGATCCATTCTTATTACCATGTACAAAGCTTAAGTCCAAGTGGATCAAGGCCCTCCACATCAAACCAGATACACTCCCATGAAGAGAAGAAAAAATGGGGAAGTGTCTCGAACACATGGGCACTGGGCAAAATTTCCTGAACAAAACGCCAATGGCTCATGCTCTAATATCAAGAATCGACAAATGGGACCTCATAAAGCAAAACTTTTGTAAAGGAAAAGACACTGTCAATAGGATGAAATGGCAACCAACAGATTGGGAAAAGATCTTTACCAATCCTACATCTGATACAGGGCTAATATCTAAAACATACAAAGAACTCAAGAAGTTAGAAACCAGAGAGTGAAATAACCCTATTAAAAATGGGGTACAGAGCTAAACAAATCATTCTCAGCTGAAGATTATCAAGTGGCCAAAAAACAGCTAAAGAAATGTTCAACATCCTTAGTCATCAGGGGAATGCAAATCAAAAACACCCTGAAATTCTACCTCACACCATTCAGAAAAGCTAAAATAAAAAACTCAGTTGACAGCAGATGCTGAGGAGGATGGGGAGAAAGAGGTACACTCTTCCATTGTTAGTGGGATTGAAAACTGGTACAAACACTTTGGAAATCATTCTGGAGTTTACTCAGAAAATTAGAGATTGCACTACCTGAGAACCCAGCTACACCTCTCTTGGGCATATACCCAAAAGATACTCCAACATACAACAAAGACACATGCTCCACTATGTTCATATCAGTCTTATTTATAATAGCCAGAAGCTGGAATGAACCCATATGCCCTTCAACAGAGGAATGGATTCCAAAAGGTGGTACATCTACACAGTGGAGTACTACTCAGCTATCAAAAACAATGATGTAATGAAATTCATAGGCAAGTGGAATGAAGTAGAAAATATCATCCTGAGTGAGGTTACTCAATCACAGGAAAACACACTTGGTAAGCACTCATTGATAAGTGGATATTATCCAAAAAGCTTGAATTACCCAAGATGCAATCCACAGACCACAGGAAGCCCAAGAAAGATGACCAAAGTTCAGATGCTCCCACTCCTTCTTAAAAGGGGGTATATATATACATATATATATATATATATATACACATATATATGTATATGTATATATATGTAAATATATGTATATATATATATGTATGTATGTATGTATATATATGTATACTAGATACGATTGATGAAGTTATAAAATGCATCTTGAAAGGAACCGGATATAGATCTCTCCTGAGAGACACATCCAGAGCATGTCCAATACAGAAGTCAATGCTAGCAGCAAACCACTGATATGAGAACAAGACCCTTGGAGGGAATTAGACGAAATATTGAAAGAGTTGAAGGAGCATGCAACCCCATCAAAACAACAATGCCATCCAAACAGAGCTTCCAGGGCCTAAACCAGTTCCGAAAGACTATACATGGAATAATACAGGGCTCCAACCGCATATATAGCAGAGAACAGACTTGTTGGGGCACCAGGGGAAGGGGAAGCCCCTGGTCTTGCCAAGGTTGGACCCCCAGTGCAGGGGAATATGGGGGGGGGATAAAGTGGATGTATAGGGGGAATGCCTGTGTGGGGGAGGGGGATGGGAGGGAATGGGGGCTTATATACAGGAAATTGGGAAGGGGAATAATGTTTGAAATGGAAGTAAAGAAATATATCTAATAAAAATGTTTAAAAAATTAAAATTTAGGAACCAAGAAGATGCCAATGCCAGTTCTAGCTATAATGTTTAGGTCCTGAGATGGAGAAGGGGAGTTAACAAAAGTGAAGACACTGACCACCTTTTGATTTTCAGGAAAGTGGCCACAAATAACTTGAGCCTTCTATATTTATACAATGACAATTGTGCTTACCCAAGCAGTGATACCATTGCTTACATTATTAAAAAAAAATCATAATACCCACCTTTCAAAAGCTCTATCTTTACACAAAGCCACCAATAGTTCCCCTTCCTCCTCCCATTCCTTGGATCAGTCACCACCTAAACTTTTTTTGCATTAAAAAGCACAATTTCAGCAAGACAAAAGAGATGTCTGGCCAGGCTTGTCCTGGAAACAGGAAGACTTACCTGTCTGGTAGCAAACGTGGTTACATAGTTATGCATGGTGAGAGGCCTAATTGAACATTTGTTGGTAAACTATCTCTAGTTATTATCTCCTATCATAATTCCCTTTTAATTGCAGACAGACAAGTTCATTTTACAAAGCAGATCTTCTAGATATCTTTCTAATATATAGATCTTTGTAAGATGTAATCATTCTAAGAGCCATTTTCAACTCTCTACCAATCCAACATAATCTCTGCATTTTCCATGTCTCTACTGATCAGATATAGCTTCTTAAAAACAGTTATGTAAGCAGGACCTACCTCTCTCCACAACTGACACAGACTTGCTCAGTGTGACTGGGTACTTCTCTAGAGATATGATTGTAAGTCTCAAATTCCCAGGATTTATGGTAACATCTGGAGGATTGATAGATACAAAAAAAAAAAGGTGAAGAACATTTTATCCCTTGAAAGAGTTTTGAGAAAGATGTAGAATCATCCACAGTGACTTAGCCTGTGTGACTCCAGATGGCCTTGTCCATGACTGATGAAGTGATACAATTTTGATAATGACTATATGCAGTACAATGAAGGAAAGGAGAGCTTGTGGGGCATGCAAACTTGGCACTAAATATAAAGGCCACCAAATTTCCCTTGTCAACTGAGAAGTGGTTTAAATGGACTTGCCACAGTAGAATCCTGTCACTGAAGCACTCATATGCTATTCCTTGCAGCAGCTACATGGCCACTGCCAGAAAGAGGTAGCACTTCTGTTAAATTATTTCTGATACATGCATGAGGATCTGAGTGCAGTCTCCAGAGAACATGTAAAATGTCATGGGACTATGTTCCAAGCTAATCATCCTGGTGCCTGTGAAATGGAAAAGAAAGAAACCCTGTGGCTTGACAGAGCCCCAGTCTAGCTAAATTGGTAATTCCATGGTCAGCTTGAGACCATGTCACAAAATCAATACAGTAGAGAGTGACTGAGAATGATACCCAGTATTGACCTTTGACCTCCTTATTAACACCTGTGGACATGCACCTGCAGACACATGTACCCCCACACAAACATGTACACACAAAGTACTGCGACCTTATAAGCAGACTCAAGCCTCTTTAGAAAGTTTCATGACATTTTTTACCCTGCAACATCTCTCATGCAGCACACTGTTCCTTATTGTTTGCACTTTATCTTTTCTTAGTTTTAGATATATTATGCCCATTGTCTATCATAATGAATTTCATCTTTAAAAATGACCTCAGAATCATTATATTCATTCAGCCTCCTTGTCTTTAGGCAACAGAAATCATTTTTTTAAACTTATTTTGACAGGAGACTGGAGAGATGACGGAGAAGTTAAGAACATGTACTACTTTTGAAGAAGACCCATGTTAGATTCAAAGAACAAGAAGACTCATAATCACTGGTAATTTCAGTTTCAGGGACCCAATACTCTTCCTTTTCTAGCCTCCACAGGCAACCCTATGCATGCAAATACTCACACATAATTTAATAAAGACACACCACCCACACACACACGTTTACAATTTAAATTATTATCTGGCCTTATTTTTTTTTAACTAGGACAAAGAGGGTAAAATTATTCAATCTACTTCAAATTTCTAAAGGGGAACAATATTTTGCCTTCTCAATAGGAAACAAACCCCTCCAGATTTAGAGGCATCTAAATCCAAGTTGACACAAGTGTCCATCATATACATTAATGCTCCTTTTGAATTGTCTTTTACTTTTACTATTGCTTACAATTGTGTTGCTGCAGATTTGGTTTTACCACAGGCTTCTTTGATGCTCTGAGCTGTTTTGATTTTACTTTCTGCTACTCTCTCAATTAGCTTCTCACCCTACATTGTTATTCTATCTTACCATTCATTTTATAACATCCATGCTCCATAAATTTGAAGAAGATAACAACAATTTCTGCTTAAAATGTACTTCTTTTCCTTATAGTCACTCTATTGAAAAACATAGACTTTTGCCTTTAATTGTTGTTTTGTTTCTTTGACACAAGCTTTTTCCTTGAGTATAATAATATTGTTTTACTCTTTTAAATTTATCCTTTCCAAGTAAGACAATAGAAAACTTGTGGGGGTGCTTTGTAAATGAATATGAGAATGATCCCTCTTGTCTACATTTTGATGTCTTCTACATTTGAAAAATGAGTGCTGATTCAGCAACTAAATCCTACACAGGCAACCACTGTGGAGAGTCCAGTGGAAGTATTCCAGGACTCCTGATGGATGTCAGATCCCCTTGGACTCATACACTTGACATTTTAAACTAATATATTACCCTAAACCCAGGTTGTTGGGTATTTTCTTTCATCCTCTACCTCATATCTCAGAAAGAATGAAGAATATAATATTAGAACAAGGTCACTTGATTTTATTTCATGATGTGACTAAGAAACCTGGAATCTCCTAGTAGTATTCCTGATTTGGTTATAAAGGAGAACATTTTGTTTTATTTCTCTGCATTCTTTTTTTTTTCCTTTTCTTTTTTTCAGAGCTGGGGACTGAACCCAGGGTCTTGTGCTTGCTAGGCAAGCACTCTACCGCTGAGCTAAATCCCCAACTTGTTTTATTTTTCTAGTTACATATAGTACATTGCAGTGTAGGTGCCTATTCCTCCACCATGCAAGGAAAGGTCCCTAAATCTAAGTGATACAAATGCAAGTGCTATTGTCTGGTCACCCTAGTTACACAATTCCACTGTGGAAAAGTCTCTGGAATCTACATGCCCCATATTTAAGTTTTTTGATTCACCAATCTGAGTAATACATGTTCATGAGTCTGAACTTATAGTATCCACGAGTTGTTTAGCTTATCTCTGCAAGACCAAGTTGCCTTCATATGAACTATGTACGTATTCTTTTTTTTTTTTTTTTGTTCTTTTTTTCGGACCTGGGGACCGAACCCAGGGCCTTGCGCTTCCTAGGCAAGCGCTCTACCACTGAGCTAAATCCCCAACCCCATGTATTCTTTTTTTAATTCTCAATATTATGTTCTGTTGCTCTGTAATACTAAGCAGAAATTCCATGTATGCAATTTTTTTCTTGCTCCAGAAATGGGAGAAATGGAACACACATATGTATAGGGATACTTTCTCTAAGTCTGGGTATGTATCACCTTTACAGAATTCTTACCATATCTCATGTCAATTTATTTCCTTACTTTAATTTATGCATATATTTTAAGTCCTATATTTATAGAATTCTAATTTTCTGATTCTTTTAGTTGAGTATTTGCTTGTTTCTGCATGTGATTGCACACATGTGGATGATGGAGTACAATTTTTGGCATCCATTTCCTCCTTCCACTGTGTATGTCCCGAGGACCAAACCAAGGTTAACAGCCTTGGCAACAAATGTCTGTACCTACTGAGCTATTTTACTCTTCCTAGTATATTTCATAATTTATTGTTGCAAGCCCAATTGCTACCCCATGCCAAAAAAGGAATGTTTTCTTGCTGGTGTGTGCTATAATCTAAAGCATTTCTTTAGATTAAGACATTGTCCTCTTTAATACCCTATTATGATACATATAATATCTGTGGGCATGCAGAAACACATATACATACATAATTTCACTGACATACACTGTCGGTGCCCCATGCCCGCACCGAGACAGTACCGAGAATCAGGCGAAAGCCTGCAAAATTAAAGAAACACACACACACACACACACACACACACACACACACAGAGGTTATTATTATCCATTCTTTTGTAAAACTTTTAATGATATCACTTCAATACACAAGCTTAGAGATATACATCCACAAACTCTCACCTACAAACTATATAGGAAGGTTTTTTATCAATGTGATATAAAACTAGAGATAACTTGGAAGAAGAAATATTAACTGAGAAAAAACTCTTCATAAGATTGTCCTATGAAAAAGCCTGTGGGCACTTTCTTGATCAATAATTTTGTTGGAGGGCCCAGCTCACTGTAGGTTGTCCCACTCCTGGGTTTATTGTTCTAACTTTTATAAAAACACAGGCTGAGCAATAAACAATCTTCTTCCACGTCACTCTAACATTTCCTGCCTGCTTAATCACTGGGATATTTTCCCACCCTACCTGACGCAACTAGGATTTGTTTTAGTGATTTTGTGTTTTGGACTGATGGCTGCTAATGGGATCATAAAATAAGACTTAAGTTGAATCTTTCAACCTTCAGAAAATGTGTAGAATAATTTTATTCTAATACCCTCATCTTTGAGACACAGGACATCATATATGAAAGGCCAGAAAGATTCTGCCATAAATATAGGCATCCTGAAAGGTTAATTCTTTACAACCAATAGGTCCAGGTATGAACTAGGTAGATAAATATTAGCAAAATGATTGTACATTGTAAGGTTAGTTTATATAAGGAAGTAGCCATGTTTGAAAGTGTCATATAATTGAGGGCCAGATAAAGTAGTAATTCAAAGAAAAAAGTGACAGAATGTATCACAGATAAAATATGCCCAATTCACATGAGAACAGCTTAGAAATAAGAGAATACACAAGAGTAGAGAAAGAGAGACAAAAATAGACAAAAGAAAGACAGAGAGAAGTAGAGCAAGAAAGAGAAGTTGTGGTGTGTGGCATGTGTTTACGGAAGTTTTCTGGACATGATTTTACAGATTCAGGTTCTGAGAGAACAAACTATTCACTGGGGAAAACAGAAAAAGCTGGAGAATTAGAAGGATCCAGAAGATTGTAACACATTGTCCAAGTTAATGTGAGTCCAAGTAGGACAACTCATGAAGATGCCAAGAGAAACCATATTGAATCAGTCAGCTTGGAAGGTTGGATTACATGGAGGCTAGAAGCTCCTAGTATTAGGTCTATAAATAGTAGAACAGAGGGAAAAAATACTCTGGCCTCAGCCTAAAGGACTTATTTGCATAGCTTGGGTAAGACTCTTATCTCATCACTTTATCTAAGAAAAGAAAAGTGACATTCACTTAGAAAGACATACAGACAGACACACACAGACAGACAGACACACACACACATACACAGAGACACACAAACACACAAACATACAAACATAGAGCAGTGTGGGGAGGGAGAGAAGAAGAGAGGGAGGGAAGAAGGGAAAATGCTTGCAGTCAACCATTGAGCTGAGAACAAGGTTCCAAAAAGAGGACTTACAGAAAGAACTGAAGTTGTTGAAGGGGTTTGCCATCCTATAAGAACAATATCAACCAACCAAACCCCTGCCCTCGATCTTCCATGGACTAAACAACCATCCAAAGACTACACAAGGATGAGCCAATGGCTCCATCTGCATATGAAGCAGAGGATATCCTTTTCAGGCACCAATGGGAGCAAATGCCCTTGGTCCTGTCAAGGCTTGATGCCCCAGTGTAGGGAACTGTCAGAATGGGCAGGTTGGAAGGAGTGAGTGGGTGAGTGAGGAACTGCCCTCAGAACAGGAGGCATGAGGGGAAATAATAGCCGGTTTATGGAGGGCAAATCAGGAAAATCATATTTAAAATGTGAATTAAAAAAATCCCCTCCCCCAATGAAAGAAAAAGAAAGAGAAATGGAGAAAGAAAAAGAAAAACAAATGGGGGTACATAACTAAACAGATGCCCACTGGGGATGCGGCGGCGTTATTCCCATGATAGTCAAGCATCTTCTGGGAAACCAAAGTCTTTGGGTTCTGGGGGGAGTATGGTTGCAAAGCTGAAACTTAAAGGAATGGACAGAAGGGCACCACCAGGAGTGGAGCCTGCAGCTTAATTTGACTCAACATGGGAAACCTCACCCGGCCCGGACACAGACAGGATTGACAGATTGATAGCTCTTTCTCGATTCCGTGGGTGGTGGTGCATGGCCGTTCTTAGATGGTGGAGCGATATGTCTGGTTAATTCCAATAAGGAACTAGACTCTGGCATGCTAACTAGTTACGCGACCCCCTGAGCGGTTGGCGTCCCCCAACTTCTTAGAGGGACAAGTGGCGTTCAGCCACCCGAGATTGAGCAATAACAGGTCTGTGATTCCCTTAGATGTCTGGGGCTGCATTAGGGCCACACTGACTGGCTCAGCGTGTGCCTACCCTACAAAGTCAGGCGCGGGTAACCCATTGAACCTCATTCGTGATGGAGATCGGGGATTGCAATTATTCTCCATGAACGAGGAATTCCCAGTAAGTGCTGGTCATAAGCTTGCGTTGATTAATTCCCTGCCCTTTGTACACACCACCCTTCCCTACTACTGATTGGATGGTTTAGTGAGGCCTGATCGGCCCATGGCCCTGTTGGAGGGCTGAGAAGAAGGTCGAACTTGACTGTCTAGAGGAAGTAAAAGTCGTAACAAGGTTTCTGTAGGTGAAACGGTGAAGAAGGATCATTAACGGAGAAGGCCGAGGGGGTGTCTGGTCCTTTCTCGGGCCTGTGTGAGTCCCTCCTCTCAGCTGGAGGCGCGGCCCCGGGTCCCGGTAGCATTCCTGGCACGTGCCACAGCCGGCTGACCAAGTGAGCATTTCAGGAAAGGCGGGGGTCTTTACGGAGCGGTGTGTGGAGTGTGTCTGGTGTGGTCCGTCGAGGGACTTCCTCCATTTTCTCTCTCTCCCTTGCTCCTCTGCCTATGTCCTCGCCTCCAAGCGCCCGCCTCTGCCTCCGCCACTGCTGCAGCCGGCTCAGGCGCCTCCCTTGCCTGTAGGCCAGCCACGGCCCTTGGCGTACTGAGGTCATTCTGCCTCTTTCTGGACCGGCTCCGTGATCTCATCTCGTGTGCCGGGGGGGGGGGGGGGGGAATATGTGATCTCTTCCCGGGCGGTGGCCGGGACACGATCGCTCTCCTCACGGCACCTGCCGCCCCTTCGCCACAGCTCTCCAGCTTTGATGGTGCCAGGGTGGCTCTGTCGAGTGTGGGGGTGCCTGTGCCGCGGATGGGTTTCACGCACCCCGTCCCGCCCCGCCTTCTGGGCCTACCGTGTCCGCCCCGCTCCTGTCCGGGTACTTAGCAGTCGTGTTCCAGCGCAGAGGTTTAAAAACCCCGGGGGGGGGGTGGTCGCCCTACGGCCCATTGGTCGTCTGAGGGAGGGTTGGCGCTTCCAGAGGCGTCGGGGGGGGGGTGCGTTGCGAGCCCCCTCTGGGCGCCCGTGGAATCCCGGCCCGAGCGCCTGACTTGCCCGCCCATTGACTGGCTGCCACTGGGTGCTGGGTTCGCAGTGTCCCATGTCCTATGCGTCCCGCCTTTCCGTTCCCGACCCTGTCTTTTTTTTTTCTTTTCACATGTATCCTTTAGTTTCCGGCTGGCGGGCCTGAGGTGGAGCCGCCTCCCGTTTGGCCCCTCTCTTCCCGTGCAACAGGGGCAGGCGGGGGAGGTGGTGCCATTGTTAGCTCGCATACAAGTCTGCTCACACCCCAGATACCTATATGACTCTTAGCGGTGGATCACTTGGTTCATGCGTCGATGAAGAACATGGCTAGCTGCGAGAATTAATGTGAATTGCAGGACACATTGATCATGGACACTTTGAACGCACTTGAGGCCCCGGGTTCCTCCCGGGGCTACACCTGTCTGAGAGGCGCTTGAGGATCAATCGCTGCCACGCCCCCTGCGGTTTCGTCGCCGTGCGGGGGGGTGGGGGGGGGCGCGTCGCGCAGCTGGGTCTCTGCTTGCAGGGCCTCTTCCTTTGGCCCTCCACCTCCCGAAGTTCAGACTTGGGCGGCGTCCGTTGGTCGTCCACGCCCGGTGGATCTGCTTGAGCCTCGATCTGTGGGCCTCGATCTCCCCGTCCACCGGCGCCAGGAGCCGACCACCCTTCTCGTGGCTCATTCCTGCTCGCTCTGCCGCTCCAGCTCCCGTCCTCGCCCGCTCTCCCCACCTTGGGGACGCATCGGCGTGGGCCAGTCAGGTGCCTGGGCGCGAGAGGGGCCGAGAGGGGCCCGTCATCGCTCCTCCGGTCTGGTGGGAGGCGGGCACCGCCCACTGGGTCGGTGCGTCCTCCGCTGCCAGGCACCCACCAGTGCGCTCAGAGAGAGCGACCTGCAAGGGTCGGACGGGGGAGTCATACCGTACCCGCGGGGGCCGGTCTCAGGTACCTCTCCTCCCCCCCCCCCCCCCCGCCGGGTGCCGACCGCTCGGGCACCAGCCCTTTGCTGACGCGACTTGCTCCTGGGATGTGGGAGCTGGCCGGGATAGAGAGGTCGCAGACCCCAGCCTGGGACCCTGGCGCCCACTTGCTCTCCTCTCCGTCTGTCCGCCCATGACCGCGCGCGCCCTCCTTTCCTCCTTCTCCTCTCAACCGCGACCTCAGATCAGACGTGACGACCCGCTGAATTTAAGCATATTAGTCAGCAGAGGAAAAGAAACTAACCAGGATTCCCTCAGCAACGGCGAGTGAACAGGGAAGAGCCCAGCGCCGAATCCCCGTCGAGTGCCGTGGTGCGGGAAATGTGGCGTATGGAAGACCCACTCCCCGGCGCCGCTCGTGGGGGGCCCAAGTCCTTCTGATTGAGGCCCAGCCAGTGGACGGTGTGAGGCTGGTAGCGGGCCCAGGGGCGCCGGGCCCGGATCTTCCCGGAGTCTGGTTGCTTGGGAATGCAGCCCAAAGCAGGTGGAAACTCCATTTAAGGCTAAATACCGGCACGAGACCTATAGCCAACAAGTACTGTAAGGAAAAGTGGAAAAGAACTTTGAAGAGAGAGTTCAAGAGGGCGTGAAACCATTAAGAGGTAAACGGGTGGGTCAGCACAGTCCGCCCAAAGGATTCAACCCGGAGGCGCGCGTTCGGCTGTGCCAGTGATCCCAGCGGACCTTTCCCGCTCCCCGTTCCTCCTGACCCCTCCACCCGTGCGTCTTTCTCCCTCTCCACGCGTCCCTCCGTCGCCTCGTCCGCTCCTCCCAACAGGGGGGTCGGCGGGCGCTCAGGCGGCGGGCGCGGGGTGCGGTTGGGCGCGTGGTTGGGGCCAGGGGTGGGGTTGGTGGGTGACCGTTCCTTCCCCCCCACCCCCCGTCGGCGACTGGGCTCCCTTCCACCTTGGCTTGGAGGTGTGCCAAAACCGGCTATGGGACTGCTGGGAAGGCCCTGCAGGGAAGGTGACTGGGGGCGGTGCGGCATCACCCGTGGGACCCGGACCACCCCGCCCCAAGTGTTACAGCACATCCTATCCATACAGAAGACACTGACTGACAGACAGACACACACACACACAGACACACACACACACACACACACAAATACATATTTAAATATTTAAAATGATGTTTTAAAAAAACAGTCTTCCTGTTTAACAGAGGTTTAAAGGGAAGTTGGCTGACAGAACGTTTTTGTGTTTTTTTTATTCTCTTTTTTACCAAATAGGAGGTAGATCTGTTGGCCCTTTTATTAAAAGCCAAAGTATTAAGTTGCGAGCTGATGTTTCAACTTTTGCCATCCTGTTCCTTTCAGGAAAACCAGGGAGTGTTGTTTCTTTGGCTTTTCCCTTGTGAAACAAAATGAAAGGAGCTCTACCAGTTGGCCTAGTTTCCCTGTTCCTTTTCCCTCTTCCTTGGTATGCTCGATGAAGTAAAGTAAATAAATGAAGATTCTAGTTATTTATTTGTTTGGGAGACCCGAACCCTCTCTCAAGCGATATTTCCATCCCCCTCCCCTCCACACACACAAGGCCTCCACCCTGTATGTGGGGGGAGGGGGAGGGGTGGACCAGAGCTAGCTGAGAGGGGGTGGGGTGGGGTGGGGCTGGAGAATATGCATTTCCCTGAAGGTCTGTCAGGGAAATACTGCTGCTGCCCTAGCATGCTTTGCTTCAGTGCTGAGCTAGGCGGTGCCTCTTTAGGGGTGGCAAGTTTTCTGCCTGAAATCAGTGAGTGATGATTTCAGCGTGAAAGTCTGATCCCTCCCTGTCCTTTCAGTGCTCTGGCTAATGGCAAATGACAGAAGAAAACCTTAGTTAGACTCACACCCAGCTGTTTGGAAATGGTAATGGAATTGATAGCACACCCTCAGGGAAAGAGGAAGACTCCCTTTGCTCACTCCCAGCCTCGCCCTACCAGCTCTGGATTTCTAAGTAAGGCTGAATCTGGACCATATTCACAGGATTTGGCATTTCTGATTAATGTTTAATGTTTAGTTAAATAAAGCTTGTGAAGGGCTGGAGAGATGGCTCCAAGGTTAAGAGCACTCACTGCTCTGCTCTTTCAGAGGTCCTGAGTTCCAGGCCACAGAAACCATATAGTGGCTCACAACCCTCTGCAAAGGGATATCCCATGTACTCTACTGCCGTGTTTATATGAAAAGGGCTTTAGTATACTCATATAAATGAAAATAAATAAATAAACCTTTAAAAGAATGAAACAAAATGAAACTTACAAAGAAACTGCGCATCTTAAAATGCCAGGCACATCTATCCACTCCTTTTATTTTATTTCGTGTGGTGGTTCCCCTTTTCTTAACCTCGATAGCCCAACTGGGACAGAAGAGCAAACTGTCATCTACCTATCTGGGAGTGGAGTGATTGGATACAGGGAGATGGAACATTTGCAGTTAGTAAAGTTCTGCTGTAGTTTTTTTTTCCTTTCCTTTTTGGAGAGATATCGGGAGGTTTTTTTTGTTGTTGTTGTTTTTTAAAGTACAAATTTTGTTTTCTGTGCAACATTCTGATCATAGTTTATCATCACAAAGCTCTTTCCAGATCCTTCCTCCCCATCCACCACCCCGTTGTACCCCAGGCCTGTCCTTATATGTGGTTGATGCATACCCAGGTGAATCTCCATTGGAGAAAGCACGATATTCCCATCTCCTATGACTGTCAATGGCAGATGACTTAAATGCCAGTGACTTCAGACTTGACTCCATTTTCCCCTTGGAGAACTGGGTTTGGATCTGTTGAATGAAGGCAGGCCCTGGGTTTTGAAACAAACAAACAAACAAAAACACCAAAAAATATTTAAAGCAGGCAACAACTGCCTGCACGCCAAGAGACTGTTGACTCCTCTTTGGAGCTAGTACGATGTGAAACTTGCTTAATAAAGTAGAATCCATACAGCACAAAGGGAACACTTTAACAAATTATGAGGAAGAGAGAGAGAGAGAGAGAGAGAGAGAGAGAGAGAGAGAGAGAGATCTGTTTATCTCCCTCCTCTAGTTTTTCATACTAGAGATTTCATCTTCCTCTGTCTCTGGTGCTGGTGGCTTTACTCCTGGTTTGGGGGGCTTGGGATAGGGATAGGAAGAAAGAAGTCTTGAGTGCTGATTTTAAAGCTCTCTCTCTAAAGCTCTCTCTCTAAAGCTCTCTCTCTAAAGCTCTCTCTCTCTCTCTCTCTCTCTCTCTCTCTCACTCTCCCTCCCTCTCCCTCTCCCTCTCCTCCCTCTCCCTCTCTCTCTCTCTCTACACACAGACACACACACACACACACACACACACACACACACACACTTCCTAGGATGAAAGAAAAAATGAAAAGGAAGGCACCCATGGTGATGCTTGACTTTGATCACACTTTGGTCTCAGCACTGGAGAGGAATATAGGAAGGCTTATCTAGATGCAATGTCTAGTTACGTGCAATAATCTTGGACCTGAACCGAACACCCAGCAGCATTTCCCGCACCCACCCATGTATAAGCTTTTATAAGCTGGACCACCAACACTAGAGCGACAGTGCAGACAGAGACTATTTGGAACTGGACTTCCATTTTGAGTTTTTGTTTCTGTTCTTGTTTTTTTTTTCCTGTCCTGTCCTGTTCTGTCTTGTCCGTCCTGTCTCTCTGTCTGTCTCTCTGTCTCTCTGTCTTTCTGTCTGTAAATCCACACATGTAGTTCTTTCCATGTCTTATATTTCAAAACAAATAATGCTTGTTGTGCTTCTCATTTCATTCAAGGGTACTACTCTCTAGATCAGAGGAGCCCCCTTACAATTCTCCACAGGTAGTGATGACTGGAGTGTTCAGTGCGACTAAGTAGGAATTATATGGTTGCTTCCATTATGCTTGATCTTATCCAAGGTAGGGTGTCGGGGCATGGTTGCCAAGATGGCGAACAACAGACAGTGATTGAAGAGATGGAACAATAACCTACAATTCTCCCTCTCTGTCAACTGTTTCTCTGTCACTCTCTGTCTCTCTTCCCTCCTTCCCTCCCCCATCTCTCAGACCTGAATGAACACTGGAACTAAAGTAAATGTACAGTGAAAAGAAACCAGGTGCGGTGATGCATGTCTTTTATTGCATCACTTGAGGGGTGGAGGTGGGTAGAACCCTGTGAGCAGGATGCAGACCTGATCCAGGTACTCATTTCCAGGGCTTATGTGCAAAGACCCCTGACTCAACTAAAGAAATGAAGAGGAAATTAAAGAAACAGGTATAATTAACTTGGAATAAACCAAACAAACTAAGGAAAAGGAAAGGCAGTATTGGGGTGGCCTGGCTTAGAGAGGAGGGGCAAACATTTATTTGCCAGTGCCTCCTCAGTTGAACACACACACACACACACACACACACAGAGAGAGAGAGAGAGAGAGAGAGAAAGAGAGAGAGAAAGAGAGCAAGATCTGTTAATCTGTTTGTCTCCCTCCCCTAGTTTTTCAGACAGGGTTTCTCTATGAATTCCTCTGTAGACTGGTTGCTCAGAGGGCAAAGCTGCTGGCTGTTAAAGGTCTAGGTAAAACATGAAGGCCTGAGGAAACTGTTAAGGCCTGGATGCTCTTTGAAGGAGGCCTACATCATGTATACATACATACACACATATTCATATATATGAATATGTATATGAATGTGTATACACTCAAGTATCCTTTATTTAATTAGCTTATTTTGAATATATTTTCCATGCTAATCAAAAAGAGGAAATTTTCTTTGGCATTGGATTCTTCTTGAACAAAAATATGGATATAAATAATCACATATTCAGATGTTATGTCTAATATTGAGAAGATATTCCCAGATATGGTGTTAATCCATCATAGTCCATGTGTGAAAACGAAACAGACTTAGTAAGAATTTTGACAAATGGATTTTAAAAACTTATATAGTGTTATTAAGAGCAGTGGTAACATTTTTAACTTGATATTTTATATATTTACATTGCAAATGATATTCCCTTGCCCAGTTACCCACTCTCCCACAACCCACCCCCTGCTTCCATGAAGATGTTTTTCCTCCCATCCACCCATTCACACCTCAATAGCATACCATTCCCCTGCACTGGAGAAAGGAGCATTCACAGGACCAAGGGCTTCTCCTATTGATGCCAGACAATGCCATCCTCTGCTCCATATGCAACTGAAGCAATAGGCTTTTACATGAGTACTATTTGGTTAGTAGTTTAATCCCTAGGAGCACTGGTTAGTCTAGCTGGTTGATATTCTTGTTCTTATGGGTTTGCAAACCATTTCAGCTCTTCCTTTACTCCTTCATTGGAGTCCCCATGGAGTCCGATGGTTAGCTTCAAGCATGCTTGTCTATATCAGTGAGTTTCTAGCAGAGTCTCTCAGGAGACATCCACATCAAGCTCCCATCAGTAAGGACTTCTTGGCATCAGCAATACTGACTAGGTTTGGTGGCTGCATATGTGATAGATCCCCAGATGGGGCAGCATCTAGATGGCCTTTCCTTAAGTCTCTGCTCCACTCTGTGTCCCTATGTTCCCCTCCCTCTTGAGTATTTTGTTCCCCCTTCTAGGAAGGACTGAAGTGTACACATTTTGTTCTTCCTCCTTCTTGAGCATCATATGGTCTATGAATTGTATCTTGGGTATTCCAAGCTTTGGACTAGTATCTACTAACTGGGTTAATTCACTCAGCATGATATTTCCTAGTTCCATCCATTTGCCTATGAATTTCATGAAGTCATTGTTTTTAAAAGCTGAGTAGTACTTCATTGTGCAAATATGCCACATTTTCTGTATCCATTCCTCTGTTGAAGGGCATCTGGGTTCCAGCTTCTGGCTGGAGGACCTCTTCATGTCTGATGTCTCTCTCTCAGACATGCTCAAAAGTTTTTGTCCTGAGTGATTCTAGATTTCCATAAATCTGGATATAGTATTTTGTGTAAAATTATGAAAGCATTTTAATTTAAATAAAGCAAAAGTTAAAACTATGGATAAATTCTCTTCTAGCTTAATCTTTCCTTGGTTATTATCAGTATCTAAGATACATGCTGGGTGACAACAGCAAATTAAGAATTACCCTGCAGTCCCTTAACCATTTTCTATGTATCTGTGGTGTTGTGTGTTGTAAGAATGTTGGTGGATGTGAGTGTGTGGTGCATGCCTGTAACTGTGTGGCTTTACCCATCTGTGCATGTGTTTTTGGAGTTCTGAGAAGGATTTCAAGTGTCTTCTTTATTGCTGCTCACTGTTCTTGACATAAGTTCTCTTGTTGAACTAGAAATTCAGTGTGGGTTTGGAGAACTGGTCAGCGAGCCCTCAGGATTCAGAGGTAATAGTTATGTGTAGCTATCCCCTATGCCTGGCATTATGTATACATGCTGAATATTCACACCCAGGTCCATATGTTTCTACCCACTGAGCAATTTCCCAGTCCTAGTGTGGTGAATGTTTGCTTAAGATTTGAAAACAGATCTTAATTATTTTCTGTTTTTGCTTTTGTTTGTAATTTTCCATAGATCACTCTGCAGGTGGATATTATAAAACACACCTGAATAGACCAGAAAATAAAAATAGGAGTAGATGCATTACAAGCAATTCTATAAAACCGTATTTTGCATACTCACCTTTTGAAGCACAGTTGATATTTCTGGGTTTGCCTGTTATATAGACAGCATAGTTTGATATAAGGACAGTTTAGACTCTTTAAATAGAAAAGGAATAAGAGAGATACATCTCTTGAAATAGTATAGAGAATTTGATACTTTATCACATGATAATTAAAACTGAGCCACATAGCCTTCAGCAGAGGAAATGAGGGAGAAGTGTGTATGTACCTTTTGCAGCACAGTCTCTGGAATAAAACAAACAGGGACATTTAAATAAATACATAGCAGTGTTTAAGACTTCATTTCTCTTCCAATATTTGCAATTACATAGTCAAACATTATATCTTGGAGTCATAGATTACTGTGCTATCTAGAATTGCACGATGAGGATAGCATAGTGGCAGTATAGCAAAATAACTGATAGGAAAAGCAGAGCAGTCACTGCATTAGGATTCATATGAATTGCATTTCCTCCCTGCTGGGAACTAAGCAACAATGGGTAAAACTGCACAAGTACCTCTGTAGTAATTTGGTGTCTTGGGGTTACGTCCAGAGGATATACAGCTGGAGCACATGGTGTTCAATTTATTTTAGTTTGTCTGATTTAAAATGTGATTGCTGTTAGTAAACATTTTTGTGAAGATTGCTTGAAATTTATTTGCACTTTATTAGAAATTGTAGAATCATATTTATAATTTTCAGTCCTGGGGGTACTGGTAGTTGTACATGGGGAACAACTAAGTCAGCAAATGTTTAAGTCAGACAATGCTGACGAAAAGAACATGGGATACCACAGTTACAGCTGCCTAAGAACTGATAACCGCAACCTAAGGGAAGAGTTTCTTCCCTCAACCTTGACTCCTTTAAGACATTGGCTTCAGCATCAGACAGGCCTTGGCAAGTTTGATCCTGAGTAAGGGCATAGAACTAGTGTTCCAGTTATTCCTTTGTCCAGGTCTTTCAGACAGCCTTGGGCAGTCCTGACTCCCCACATTAACAGGTACTTCATAGTATTCATAAGACTTTCCAGCTGGATGTGACTTTTGAATTTTCTTTCATAAGCAGGGAAGTGTTAGATCACAGTCCTGTCTAACTGGCTGCTTTCCTCAAACTTGCCATTCCCTTTGTAACCTCTCAATATAATTGATAAGCAACATATTCTGTGGCCTTGTAGTCTCTCTGTCCCTTTCATCTGATTCCCAGGCCCCAAAAACCTTTCATGGTAACTCTGCCTCCACCT
Source organism: Rattus norvegicus (assembly GCF_021556685.1). NCBI lineage: Eukaryota > Metazoa > Chordata > Mammalia > Rodentia > Muridae > Rattus > Rattus norvegicus. The sequence goes on along the minus strand of NC_141538.1, from coordinate 2,054,278 downwards.
TTTTTCTTTCTGTGATTCATCTATTAGTCTGGATCACAAGGTATATATCCTACCCAAAAAAAATCATACGATTGAGAAACACCAAAATCCTATAATTTCTTGGAAATTAAAAATCCTCACTCTCCTCTTTTTGTCTTTAGTATCCCATCATGGTTATATGTGGCCATGATGCAATAAATCACTTCATACCCAAGGACTTAAGCATGTTTTCCCTTCAGGACACTCGACACACAATATATGTGCTGCAGTAAAAATAAAAACAACAAAACAAAACAAAAAACCCTACAGAACTTGTTCCCAGTTATACCCTAGCTGTCTCACTCCCTTAATATTTCTGGTGCCATTGGAAATAGTAATAATTTATCTCAGTGGCTCCATGCTGCCCCATCTACTTTCTGACACACTATTCTTACCAACACGGCACTCTGTCCGGCTGCTCCTCCCTCATCCATAGCCCTCTTGGTTGGGTTTCCACCACGCAGGCATACACATCCCAATTCTTTGGCTGGCCCATGCATCTGGCCCCCATACACTCTCTTAAACTCAATTAAGTTGCATTATGAAAGAACATATCAAACAATATTTTCTGATGCAATTGATAAGATATAATTTGCCAAACTAGATGGCACAAAATCCTGTACACACCCATCTCTTGAGAATAGTCATAACAATAGACATAACAATATGTACAGAGAGACATCTAAACATCTACTGCCATGTTCTTTGTGCTCTCACATTCTCACTCTGGCTTCCTATGCCTCTCTAAAACTTTTCTCCCACCCATCCTTCCTTCTTATTCAATGACAGGCCTGGTTCTATCCTGTACTTCCCTTCACCTTAATAATGACATCAATCTACTCTTTTACCCTTTTAATTAAAAAAAAAAAACAAAAACTTTTTTCTCAAGTATAAGTTGAGCGCAACTATTATCATTCTGTAATTTAAAAGTATAAGATGTACCTAACACCCAGCCCAACTTTTATCAGTTAAACAGAACATTTAGATATATTTTAGCTTTTAAAAGGCTTAAAATGTCTCTGCCCCCAGACCCTGTGAGAGAGAGACCCAACCGCCTGGTCAGGTGGGCACTCCTGAGGCTGCAGAGCGGAAGAGACCACCAACACTGCTCACCCCTGCCCATATCCCTGGCCCAAGAGGAAACTGTATAAGGCCTCTGGGCTCCCGTGGAGGAGGGCCCAGGAGTGGCAGGACCCCTGCCTGAGACACCACCAGAACCTGAAGGAAACAGACCAGATAAACAGTTCTCTGCACCCAAATCCCGTGGGAGGGAGAGCTGAACCTTCAGAGAGGCAGACAAGCCTGGGAAACCAGAAGAGACTGCTCTCTGCACACACATCTCAGACGCCAGAGGAAAAAGCCAAAGACCATCTGGAACCCTGGTGCACTGAAGCTCCCGGAAGGGGCGGCACAGGTCTTCCTGGTTGCTGCTGCTGCAGAGAGCCTGTGGGCAGCACCCCACGAGCGAACTTGAGCCTAGGGACCACAGGTAAGACCAAATTCTCTGCTGCAAGAAAGCTGCCTGGTGAACTCAAGACACAGCCCCACAGGAGCAGCTGAAGACCTGTAGAGAGGAAAAACTACACGCCCGAAAGCAGAACACTCTGTCCCCATAACTGACTGAAAGAGAGGAAAACAGGTCTACAGCACTCCTGACACACAGGCTTATAGGACAGTCTAGCCACTGTCAGAAATAGCAGAACAAAGTAACACTAGAGATAATCTGATGGCGAGAGGCAAGCGCAGGAACCCAAGCAACAGAAACCAAGACTACATGGCACCATCAGAGCCCAATTCTCCCATCAAAACAAACATGGAATATCCAAACACACCAGAAAAGCAAGATCTAGTTTCAAAATCATTTTTGATCATGATGCTGGAGGACTTCAAGAAAGACGTGAAGAACTCCCTTAGAGAACAAGTAGAAGCCTACAGAGAGGAATCGCAAAAATGCCTGAAAGAATCGCAAAAATCCCTGAAAGAATTCCAGGAAAACATGTGGGGTTGAAAAGGCTTGGCCAGGTCTGCCATTACAAAACTAATGCTGGGATAAAAACAACATAATACACAAAATAAAAGCCATAGGGATCTAAACTTGTGGGGCATTAAACTTAAAATTGGTAAAACAAAGTCCTTTGAGAGATGTTTTGAGATTAAAAACAAAAAATGTTTTCTATATTTGGGATGAGGGAAAGTACAATGACACAGGGTATATAGATTTCATATGATCTTGCTTTGTGTATAAGCATGCAAATGACTATATTTCAATCATTATAGTTCTCTATGTCCTCTTTGGGAGAAATCAGAATAAGGAAGATGTGGGAGATTGAGAAATTACATACTAGATTAAAGATCATAAAACAGAGGTTGAAAGCATCTTTAATTCAAAACAGGAAACCCTCAGAAGAATACAATCTGTAATTTACTATAGTAAAATCAAAAAATGTAGTTCCAGTTAGAATGGTTCCACAGGAGCTTGAGAAATTAGGATGGCAGCTCATAGGCATGTAATATATTGAAATAAGAATACAGATTCTGCTTATTAATCCTAAATAAAAGCAATGCCATACAATAGGTTGTGTTGTAATTTTATTTGGAAAATTTGATACAGTGTAACATTGGTAAATGTTACAATGGCTTTCTGCCTTGAGTTCTGAGGAGGATAATGCTGAGATTACACATTTATTAGAAATGAAGGCTATCTTAGATATACCTTTAAAGATTAAAACTGATGATGCTTAGCAATAGAGGTTCATTAAAATACAATTTCATGGGCATTATGGCATGAAGCCTATTCCAGATGAAGTTTACAATCCTACAGGTTAAGCCTTTATAAAAAGGCCTAACAATGTTTTGTTGTTGAAATAGGCTATAAATAGAAGTCCTTCAAACACTCAGAAAATATGGCACTTAAACATAATTTTATTAATTTAAGAACTTTGTTGATATTGAAACTGAAAGATACCTGTTTGATTTAGTGTAGCCATTTCTTTTTTTTTTTCTCTCCATCTTTATTTACTTGGGTATTTCTTATTTACATTTCAATTGTCATTCCCTTTCCTGGTTTCTGGGCCAACATCCCCCAACTCCTCCTACTTCCCTTCTATATGGGTGTTCCCTCCCCATCTCCCAGCCATTACCACCCCCACAACAATCACTTTAACTGTGGGTTCAGTCTTCGCAGGACCAAGGGCTTCCCCTGCCACTGGTGCTCTTACAAGTCTATTCATTGCTACCTATGCAGTTGGAGGCCAGGTTCAGTCCACGTATAGTCTTTGGGTAGTGGCTTAGTCCCTGGAAGCTCTGGTTGGTTGGCATTGTTGTTCATATGGGGTCATGAGTCCCTTCAAGGTCTTCCAGTCCTTTTTCTGATTCCTTCAATGGGGGTCCCGTTCTCAGTTCAGTGGTTTGCTGCTGACATTTGCCTATGTATTTGCCATACTATGGCTGTGTCTCTCAGGAGAGATCTACATCCGGTTCCTGTCGGCCTGCACTTCTTTGCCTCATCCATCTTATCTAGTTTGGTGGCTGTATATGTATGGGCAACATGTGGGGCAGGCTCAGATGGGTGTTCCTTCAGTCTCTATTCTAAACTTTGCCTGCCAAGGGTATTCTTGTTCCCCTTTTAAGGAGTGAAGTATTCACATTTCGGCCATCCTTCTTGAGTTTCATGTCTTCTGTGCATCTAGGGTAATTCGAGCATTTGGGCTAATATCCACTTATCAATGAGTACAGACCACGTGTGTTTTTCTGTGAGTGGGTTACCTCACTCAGGATGATATTTTCCAGTTCCATCCATTTGCCTATGAATTTCATAAAGTCATTGTTTTTGATAGCTGAGTAGTATTCCTTTGTGTAGATATCCCACATTTTCTATATCCATTCCTCTGTTGAAGGGCATCTGGGTTCTTTCCAGCTTCTGGCTATAATAAATAAGGCTGCTATGAACATAGTGGAGCAAATGTCTTTGTTATATGTCGGAGCATCTTTTGGGTACATGCCCAAGAGAGGTATAGCTGGGTCCTCAGGTAGTTTCCAATTTGCTGAGGAACCTCCAGACTGATCTCCAAAATGGTTGTACCAGTCTGCAATCCCACCAAAAATGGAGGAGTGTTCCTCTTCCTCCACATCCTTGCCAGCATCTGCTGTCACTTGAGTTTTTGATCTTCGCCATTCTCACTGGTGTGAGGTGGAATCTCAGGGTTGTTTTGATATGCATTTCCCTTATGACTAAAGATGTTGAACATTTCTTTAGGTGTTTCTCAGCCATTCGGCATTCCTCAGCTGTGAATTCTTTGTTTAGCTCTGAACCCCATTTTTTAATAGGGTTATTTGTCTCTCTGCAGCCTAACTTCTTGAGTTCTTTGTATGTTTTGGATATAAGTCGTCTACCGGTTGTAGGATTGGTATACATATTTTCCCCATCTGTTGGTTGATTTTTTGTCCTTACAACACTGTCCTTTGCTTACAGAAGCCTTGCAGTCTTATGAGATCCCATTTGTTGATTCTTGATCTTAGAGCATAAGCCATTGGTGTTTTATTCAGGAAATTTTCTCCAGTGCCCATGTGTTCAAGATTCTTCCCCACTTTTTTTCTATTAGTTTGAGTGTATCTGGTTTGATGTGGAGGTCCTTGATCCACTTGGAGTTAAGCTTTGTACAGGGTGATAAGAATGGATCAAGTGCAGCCATTTCTTAAGAATGAGAATCTTTAAAGCTGTACCTTGCTTAGACCCTAGATGTTAGACAATAGACCAAAAAGTACAGAAAGCACATTCCCACCCACTGTCTTGGAAGGTACCCAAACATAAAACAGACGGTTTAGATCGTATTTACTGCAGGGCAATTACAAGGCAAGAAACATTTCCGGGAAGCTGACTGACCACTATAGATTGTGCTGCAGGATGAAAAACATATATCAAGTTAGATGTCCTTGGTACTGACATAGCTGCTGACATAGCTACAGCCTTGTCCTGGGAACACCAGGAGAGAAACATCTGCCAAGTCAGATATCCTTGGTCCTTGTCCTGGGAACCCCAGGATGGAAAAACATATATCAAGTCAGACATCCTTGGTACTGAAATGGCTGTATTGATATGGTTGCATCCTTTTCTCCGAAACTCCAGAACAAGAACATCTGCCTCGTCAGATATCCTTGGCACCAAAATAGCTGAGCTAATGAAACTGTGTAACCTTAAATGATTGTATAAGCTGTATATTTCTGCTGGTCTGGGCTCTTCACATTCCTCCTGAGTGAGGACTGTGTCAAGCCCCAGTGCATTGGTATCCCAAAGTAAACTTCTTGTTTTTCCATCAAGACTGAGTCCCGCATGTTTGTGGGGTGGTGGGTGTCCTCAGAATTGGAGCAAGAGTCTCCTCAGTCTGAGGGTCTTTCAAAACATATCAGATCTCAGCTGTACCTCATTGAACTTAGAAGAAGAAGATGATGAGCTCCAAAGAAACTCCATTTAGAGCTGTCTTCATTTGTGGCAAGCTAGCCTCTGGGCAAAGAAAGTGCCCTAACTTAATCGGCAGACAGAATGCCATCCAGAAAAGAAAAGAAAACAAAATGAAAACAAATGCATGGAACTTGATTGCCAAGCTTTGCCAATACAGGGTAAGCAAATCCTTGGTAATTCCTGCTTCACATAAGGTTTGTCAGATACTTTGAACAAGAGGGCTGAAGACAGTGCTTCAATGTCTTGGAATACTTTGAAGTGGTCTCGACAGCCAACTGTCTGCCATTTTTAAAACTTTGAAAGTGTTTGTCTGCACTTCCTACTTAATCAGGAAATATTTCTTCTTAGTTGTCTTTTGGGGTTGAATACAAGATAATCATAGTCTCAGTAAAAGCTTAAGTTGTTATATATAAGAGGATTTATTAGACCTAAAAAGATGGTGTTAGGTTGTTAATGCAAGTTAGGATAAAATGTGATTTAGATCCAGAACTCTGAACTCACCAGGACAGGATAGATAATAGGATATTTTTCTTAATTACCACATACTATGGACTTGACATTGTAAATATATATCACACCTTATAACTATTATAATTTTTATAATTTTATTCAATTTTATTTGAAATAGAGACATTTATTGTACTTCGAAGGGGGATTATTGAGAGAATATCTAATATCGATAAGACTATGGCACTTGTTAATAATAAATCTGATGGATTATTATTTAGGTGGTAAATAAGAAGTGGAAAATCTGGAGAAATCATAATTCTGAGATGGAATGCGGCAGGAGATTCACCTTGGAAGACATGAGGAGAGAGACACATAGTACCTGAACATGGTTAAGTGGGCATGTTATAGAATATAGCTTAAAATAAGTCAGTTATTCTAAATTGTGATCTAGTTAGAGAAGAGCCTCACTATTAGTCAAGGTATTTGTAAATATATCTTGAATCTGAGTCTTAGTTCTCGGAGCATGGCGCTGTGTGGAAGAACTGGATCAAACTGCTACATTATATTGTTCATGAGTTTTAAGCCAAGCTAAGTTTACAGTGGATATTGTCTAAGCACATACTCAAATAATAAATTATAGATGCCATATGTTGTTAAAAGTTATGATTTTTAGTATCATATGATTAGTATCGGATGATTTAGTAGAATCATCCCTTATATTAGAGTTGAGGTCTTGCAGTTGATTTGGTAGACTAACCTGAAATTGACTAAATGAATGTATTTGAATTTAATTGATAAATTATTGATATTTATGTCCATGGAAATGGTTGCATGGATAACTTTGTATGGTAAACTGTAGAAAAACACAGAATACATGTCATTACAGCGGATTTAAACTTTTTTTCCCAGATTTCAAGTTGTATTAAAAAGCCTACAGTAATAAAAAAAAGCATTTTATTGACATAATAGACACATTGATCAATGTAAAGAATTGAAGACTCAGCTCCAGATGTAATTCCATACATGTAAAAACATCTTGTTTTTCACAAAGCAAACAAAATTACACACTGGGGAAAAGGTCAGCATCTTGACAGACAGATGGTGTGAATAGCAGCATACAGAGAAATGAAAATAGTTCCATATCTCTCACCCTGAACACAAGTCAACTCCAAAGGGATCAAGGACCGCACTCAAGTCACTGAAAGACCAAAAGCCCTGAACCTGACCTCTTTTTTTCTTTTTTCCTTTTCTTTTCTTTCTTTCTTTTTTTTTTTTACTCTGTATTTGTGAATCCAAAATTCAGTTTAACAGACTGGATGTTTTCCTATCCTGAGTCTCACTGGTCACAGAGCTTCCCACAATGCTTTCTCCCACCACCTCCCACCAGCAGCTGGACAGATGTTGGCTGGCCTGCTTCTTGGACACCAGGATATATCCTCAATTTTTCCCTCTGCTCATCAAAATGTGAAAGCTCACGGTCTGTAGCTTTCCTGCCATAGATGTCCAAGTGGAAAGACATTTCTCCCATCCTGTCAGGATGCTGGAGGAGTTGTGAGTGCCTATGCGGGTCATTTCTCCTGTCCTATCAGGATGCTGGAGGAGTTGTGAGTGCCTATGTGGCTCATTTGTTTGTTTTCTGGGATTTTCCCTTGCGTGTTTGCTTTCTTTTTTTTTTTTTTTTTTTAAAATGTTCATCCGCACATTTATTATCCCTTGATCTAATACGGAACTGGTAGCCAGAGTCTGGCGCTCGGCAGGCCCGGCTCTCAGTTTTATGCATAGTTTCAGAAGCATCCACAAGGCGTAAAATGCTTTTTCTCACTTTTCTGCTCGAATGATCTCAGAGCTGCTCTCTAGAGACCAATTTCTCTAATGGCAAGGTCTAATCCAATTGTGCGCTCCCTCAGTTGAGAAAGAACCGGGAGGTTACAGTACCATGGGTGGCCTTTCCGGGCTGGAGGGATACAGGGTCTTTTCTGGGCAGTGGGGTACCAACCATTCGCTGCTTCTCCCCAACTTACGCACCTAATTTAGGTGGAATTCCTATTGTGCAAGAATTATATCCATCTTGTCTGATTTTAAGATGACGACAGCAGTTCCTTCCCCTGCCCTTTGAATTGTTCTTTTTAATCCTATTACTTTGTCTGGCACACGTCAGTTCACCAAATTTCTCTACTTAACCACCTAGGGGCAGTTACTATGCACCACACTGCATTGTGGTCCTGACTTTTAAAGTCGTCCTAAACCTCCAATGCATGCAATTCTCTTTTTGCCTTCTAGAGAAACCTGATGCCAAGCTGCACTGCTCAGTTTATATGTGCATATTTCGTAGTGTTCTCAAGATATGCCAACAAGTTACGAATGATTTCTGGTACCATTGCATGAATGCCACAACTGTGTTATTATATAGGGTCCCTCATGTGAGCTGTGTGTGGTGATGACAGGCGTGGCCTTTGATAACCTTCTATTTCCTGCAGTGACAATTTCATGTGTGCACCAGGCAGAGGGGCAAGCACACAAAGGACTCATGAGGGAGGTAGAGTAGGAAGATGAGGAGTTTAGTCCCTGTCTCAACAAATAGAGCCAAACAAAACCGTAGTGCTCCAGGGACATTGTCCGGTTGCCAGTGAGAACAGCAGAAACACAGAATCTGGAGAGGGGTGGCTGTGACCTTTGTCTTTGTAGATGGAAAGGAGGCTCCAAGAGGTGAAGTCACTGAATGAACTGGAAGCAAGGCTTAGTCTCGAACTTGGCTCTTCCACCACAGTGTTTACCGATCTTCTCTGTGCCAGGCCCTGTGCCAGCTTCTGGGATTGTAGACATGGGTGGGTGCAGTAGATCCTGACCTGCAGGGGTGAAGTCGTTTGGGCTCCTTCCTTTCTGCCTTTCATCTCATGGAAGGCAGATGTTTATATCTGAGCTTGAGGCCAATTTGGCCTACAGAGAATTCCAGGCCAGCTGTGGCTATAGAGTGATTGATACCTTGTCACCTAAACAGAGATGGGAGAGGGAGAGGGAGAGGGGGAGGAGGGAAGGAGGGAGAGGGGACTATTACCCTACTAAAAAATATCATCATTAGCAATTTTCTGAGGAACCAACACAAGACAAGAGAATTATGACATTTGAACACACACACACACACACACACACACACACACACACACACGACTTGATAATAAAGAGACAACTTTCTGATTTTTCTCTAAGAAGACACCACTGGATTATATAGAGCTGATTATTATATTTTATAAGCACAGTCAAATAAATTGATTTTCCGGAAACTGGTAAAGTTACAGTCTGAAGTTACTTATCAAATAGTTTACATACATGCTAGTTGTGTATCTGTGAGAACTGGCTACTGAAAAATGTCTAGGTTTCTTTTGGAGATCCTATCTGACATCAGTGTTGTTAGTGAGCTAATGATCATTAAGCCAATTTCAGCAACTAAACCAAATATTATAATAGTTGAGATTTCAGAGTACTCAGGATATGTACCAGAGACAAAAGTAAGTTTAATTTACTTAATATTTGTAGGAAACAAGTTTAAGAAAGTTTTATTTTTTTTTTACGTTTATGGGTACATATATATGGATGTGGACAGATGAAAGAAGTTGCTCAAAAAGTTCAAAAGTTGGCCTTGGATTTTTGACAGTTGAAGTTACAAACTGTTGCTATCCACTAAGTGTGTTTGCTACAAACTGAACTAGAGCCCAGTGAAAAGCTGCAAGCACTGTCAACTACCAAGTGATCTCTCCACATCTTATATAGTATACTTTCAATTATGACCTGAGGCATTATTAAATCTTTCACTGAAAATAGCATGAGCATTTTTCTTACCAGAGGAATCTTTGCTTAAATTTGTTTTTGACAAAATGTGTAAGAAAAGCTATTCACGTTTACACAGTCCCCAAAATAGCTGAAAAGAAACAACACAAGAAAGAGCTTAAACACCACGCATGTGTGCGCACACAAACACAGACACACCCTGTTTCTCTCCCTTATACAGTCAACCAATGTTGTGTTGAGACCATTGAGTGCAACCATTGATTGTAAAAGTTTAAATTCACAGAGGATGGAAGGAAGATGGAGGAAGACAAAGATGATCCAGATTCTGTGTGGCATTAAATAGCCCACAGGTAGCTATGAATATCTTATAAGGGATGGATAATTACAGGACAATTTGTCTTATCTAGTTCCAGAGGGAGAAGACTTCATCATGGCTAGGAAATATCAAAGCAGGACGAAAAGCTGCAAGATCACATCTTGTAACAGAAATTCAGAGCAGACAGAGAGAACCAGATGTAAGCTGCATCAGGCTCCTGTCACCATAGCCAGAGCTGCTCTGACTGCCCTGCCTTCCTCTCCTCCATGAGGCCGGTGTCCTAACTGGCCACTACAAACAAACCATGGATAAGTTGATTTAGTTGAATATGTTGTCACAGCAATGAGAAGAATAACAAATACCATCATCTCCCTGAAATGAGAAGTGCTGGCCACCTCAACAGATTCCTGACTTTTCACAAAGCATTCATTCACAAGAAAGAAGTGAGTCTCTGGTATCATCAAAAGACCAAAGCTGTTAAAAGTCACTATTTGTACTGTTTCCAGGGATGACAAGTTCAGGTTGAAAAGAGAGCAACAAAGTTAGTTACTCAAAAGCTCTTAATGTTTCACAAAGCCGTTTTCACTACAAAGCCTTAATTAAAAGTCACCCCTTAATTATTTATGTGCCACCTAGTGCTTTCCAAAGATTTCCCTAGAAGTGGCAGCTAACCTTCTGCAGAGTAGAGAGCATTGCATACAGTGACTCAGTGACATTCATTCAGACTACTCCCTGGTTCTTCCAGTCTGCCTTCAACTGCAGAGAAAGCTGAGAGCTCATGAGGACTCTGATGAGATTAAGAGCTAGGAAAGTGCTGGTATTTGGGGATACTCATTTAAGGCCCAGGGAAATGTAAAACTCTAAGGTTTTTGTTTGTTTGTATTGTTTTGTTTTTGTTTTTTGATGTTTTAAAAAATCAGCTCACAGGAGAACAATCAGGCTGAGACTCGAACAGATTTTAAAGAACTTATAACAACCCTGATGAAAGAAAAGTGATCAAGTTATCTAATGCAGCCTCCTGGTGAGCAGACTGACTCTGAGGTTTCAGGAGCAAGTGTCTGGCAAACTCCAGCCCCTGGCAGGTGAGTTAAGAACACTTGAGAGAGAAGGATCCCAATCCGGTCCATGTCCATAGTCCCCAAAACAAAGAGCAAGGATTCATTGGATTCTTATATTCCTAGCTCTTGGAGGGTGGAAGCAGGAGTAGCAAAGTGCTCAAGGTCATCTTTGGCTACATCAGTGTGTTCGAGGCCAGGCTGAGCTATGTAACACCTTATCTCAGAAAGCAAACACGCGCTTCCTGGTTGCTGCCGCTGCAGAGAGCCCGTGGGGAGCACCCCACGAGCGAACCTGAGCCTCGGGACCACAGGTAAGACCAAATTTTCTGCTGCAAGAAAGCTGCCTGGTGAGCTTGGGACACAGGAAAGCAGAATTTCTCTAGGACCGGGCACGTTCTGTGTTTACCGGAAGTCCCACACCCGCGGATCCCGGCCCGCAGCAGCTCTCTGCTCCCAGACCCGGTGAGAGAGAGACCCAACCGCCTGGTCAGGTGGGCACTCCTGAGGCTGCAGAGCGGAAGAGACCACCAACTCTGCTCACCCCTGCCCCCATCCCTGGCCCAAGAGGAAACTGAATAAGGCCTCTGAGCTCCCGTGGGGGAGGGCCCAGGAGCGGCAGGACCCCTGTGCCTGAGACACCGCCGGAACCTGAAAGAAACAGACCGGATAAACAGTTCTCTGCACCCAAATCCCGTGGGAGGGAGAGCTAAACCTTCAGAGAGGCAGACAAGCCTGGGAAACCAGAAGTGACTGCTCCCTGCACACACATCTCGGACGCCAGAGGAAAAAGCCAAAGACCATCTGGAACCCTGGTGCACTGAAGTTCCCGGAAGGGGCGGCACAGGTCTTCCTGGTTGCTGCCCCTGCAGAGAGCCCGTGGGCAGCACCCCACGAGCGAACCTGAGCCTCGGGACCACAGGTAAGACCAAATTTTCTGCTGCAAGAAAGCTGCCTGGTGAACTCAAGACACAGGCCCACAGGAACAGCTGAAGACCTGTAGAGAGGAAAAACTACACGCCAGAAAGCAGAACACTCTGTCCCCATAACTGACTGAAAGAGAGGAAAACAGGTCTACAGCACTCCTGTCACACAGGCTTATAGGACAGTCTAGCCACTGTCAGAAATAGCAGAACAAAGTAACACTAGAGATAATCTGATGGCGAGAGGCAAGCGCAGGAACCCAAGCAACAGAAACCAAGACTACATGCCATCATCGGAGCCCAATTCTCCCACCAAAACAAACATCGAATATCCAAACACACCAGAAAAGCAAGATCTAGTTACAAAATCATATTTGATCATGATGCTGGAGGACTTCAAGAAAGACATGAACACACTTAGGGAAGCACAGGAAAACATTAATAAACAAGTAAAAGCCTACAGAGAGGAATCGCAAAAATCCCTGAAAGAATTCCAGGAAAACACAATCAAACAGTTGAAGGAATTAAAAATGGAAATAGAAGCAATCAAGAGAGAACACATGGAAACAACCCTGGATATAGAAAACCAAAAGAAGAGACAAGGAGCTGTAGATACAAGCTTCACCAACAGAATACAAGAGATGGAAGAGAGAATCTCAGGAGCAGAAGACTCCATAGAAATCATTGACTCAACTGTCAAAGATAATGTAAAGCGGAAAAAGCTACTGGTCCAAAACATACAGGAAATCTAGGACTCAATGAGAAGATCAAACCTAAGGATAATAGGTATAGAAGAGAGTGAAGACTCCCAGCTCAAAGGACCAGTAAATATCTTCAACAAAATCATAGAAGAAAACTTCCCTAACCTAAAAAAAGAGATACCCATAGACATACAAGAAGCCTACAGAACTCCAAACAGATTGGACCAGAAAAGAAACACCTCCCGTCACATAATTGTCAAAACACCAAACGCACAAAATAAAGAAAGAATATTAAATGCAGTAAGGGAAAATGGTCAAGTAACATATAAAGGGAGACCTATCAGAATCACACCAGACTTCTCGCCAGAAACTATGAAGGCCAGAAGATCCTGGACTGATGTCATACCGACCCGAAGAGAACACAAATGCCAGCCCAGGTTACTGTATCCAGCAAAACTCTCAATTAACATTGATGGAGAAACCAAGATATTCCATGACAAAACCAAATTTACACAATATCTTTCTACAAATCCAGCACTACAAAGGATAATAAATGGTAAAGCCCAACATAAGTAGGCAAGCTATACCCTAGAAGAAGCAAGAAACTAATCGTCTTGGCAACAAAACAAAGAGAATGAAAGCACACAAACATAACCTCACATCCAAATATGAATATAAAGGGAAGCAATAATCACTATTCCTTAATATCTCTCAATATCAATGGCCTCAACTCCCTAATAAAAAGACATAGATTAACAAAGTGGATACGCAACGAGGACCCTGCATTCTGCTGCCTACAGGAAACACACCTCAGAGACAAAGACAGACACTACCTCAGAGTGAAAGGCTGGAAAACAACTTTCCAAGCAAATGGTTAGATGAAGCAAGCTGGAGTAGCCATTCTAATATCAAATAAAATCAATTTCCAACTAAAAGTCATCAAAAAAGATAAGGAAGGACACTTCATATTCATCAAAGGAAAAATCCACCAAGATGAACTCTCAATCCTAAATATCTATGCCCCAAATACAAGGGCACCTACATACGTAAAAGAAACCTTACTAAAGCTCAAAACACACATTGCACCTCACACAATAATAGTGGTAGATTTCAACACCCCACTCTCATCAATGGACAGATCATGGAAACAGAAATTAAACAGTGAAGTCGACAGACTAAGAGAAGTCATGAGCCAAATGGACTTAACGGATATTTATAGAACATTCTATCCTAAAGCAAAAGGATATACCTTCTTCTCAGCTCCTCATGGTACTTTCTCCAAAATTGACCATATAATTGGTCAAAAAACGGGCCTCAACCGGTACAGAAAGATAGAAATAATCCCATGCGTGCTATCGGACCACCACGGCCTAAAAGTGGTCTTCAATAACAATAAGGGAAGAATGCCCACATATACGTGGAAATTGAACAATGCTCTACTCTATGATAACCTGGTCAAGGAAGAAATAAAGAAAGAAATTAAAAACTTTTTAGAATTTAATGAAAATGAAGGTACAACATACCCAAACTTATGGGACACATTGAAAGCTGTGCTAAGAGGAAAACTCATAGCGCTGAGTGCCTGCAGAAAGAAACAGGAGAGAGCATATGTCAGCAGCTTGACAGCACACCTAAAAGCTCTAGAACAAAAAGAAGCAAGAAGGCAGGAGGAGGAGAGGAAGGCAGGAAATAATCAAACTCAGAGCTGAAATCAACCAAGTAGAAACAAAAAGGACCATAGAAAGAATCAACAGAACCAAAAGTTGGTTCTTTGAGAAAATCAACAAGATAGATAAACCCTTAGCCAGACTAACGAGAGGACACAGAGAGTGTGTCCAAATTAACAAAATCAGAAATGAAAAGGGAGACATAACTACAGATTCAGAGGAAATTCAAAAAATCATCAGATCTTACTATAAAAACCTATATTCAACAAAACTTGAAAATCTTCAGGAAATGGACAATTTCCTAGACAGATACCAGGTATCGAAGTTAAATCAGGAACAGATAAACCAGTTAAACAACCCCATAACTCCTAAGGAAATAGAAGCAGTCATTAAAGGTCTCCCAACCAAAAAGAGCCCAGGTCCAGACGGGTTTAGTGCAGAATTCTATCAAACCTTCATAGAAGACCTCATACCAATATTATCCAAACTATTCCACAAAATTGAAACGGATGGAGCCCTACCGAATTCCTTCTACGAAGCCACAATTACTCTTATACCTAAACCACACAAAGACCCAACAAAGCAAGAGAACTTCAGACCAATTTCCCTTATGAATATCGACGCAAAAATACTCAATAAAATTCTGGCAAACCGAATTCAAGAGCACATCAAAACAATCATCCTCCATGATCAATTAGGCTTCATCCCAGGCATGCAGGGATGGTTTAATATACGGAAAACCATCAACGTGATCCATCATATAAACAAACTGAAAGAACAGAACCACATGATCATTTCATTAGATGCTGAGAAAACATTTGACAAAATTCAACACCCCTTCATGATAAAAGTCCTGGAAAGAATAGGAATTCAAGGCCCATACCTAAACATAGTAAAAGCCATATACAGCAAACCAGTTGCTAACATTAAACTAAATGGAGAGAAACTTGAAGCAATCCCACTAAAATCAGGGACTAGACAAGGCTGCCCACTCTCTCCCTACTTATTCAATATAGTTCTTGAAGTTCTAGCCAGAGCAATCAGACAACAAAAGGAGATCAAGGGGATACAGATTGGAAAAGAAGAGGTCAAAATATCACTATTTGCAGATGACATGATAGTATATTTAAGTGATCCCAAAAGTTCCACCAGAGAACTACTAAAGCTGATAAACAACTTCAGCAAAGTGGCTGGGTATAAAATTAACACAAATAAATCAGTTGCCTTCCTCTATACAAAAGAGAAACAAGCCAAGAAAGAAATTAGGGAAATGACACCCTTCATAATAGACCCAAATAATATAAAGTACCTCGGTGTGACTTTAACCAAGCAAGTAAAAGATCTGTACAATAAGAACTTCAAGACACTGAGGAAAGAAATTGAAGAAGACCTCAGAAGATGGAAAGATCTCCCATGCTCATGGATTGGCAAGATTAATATAGTAAAAATGGCCATTTTACCAAAAGCAATCTACAGATTCAATGCAATCCCCATCAAAATACCAATCCAATTCTTCAAAGAATTAGACAGAACAATTTGCAAATTCATCTGGAATAACAAAAAACCCAGGATAGCTAAAGCTATCCTCAAGAATAAAAGGACTTCAGGAGGAATCACTATTCCTGAACTCAAGCAGGATTACAGAGCAATAGTGATAAAAACTGCATGGTATTGGTACAGAGACAGTCAGATAGACCAATGGAATAGAATTGAAGACCCAGAAATGAACCCACACACCTATGGTCACTTGATTTTTGACAAAGAAGCCAAAACCATCCAATGGAAAAAAGATAGCATTTTCAGCAAATGGTGCTGGTTCAATTGGAGGGCAACATGTAGAAGAATGCAGATCGATCCATCCTTATCACCCTGTACAAAGCTTAAGTCCAAGTGGATCAAGGACCTCCACATCAAACCAAACACACTCAAACTAATAGAAGAAAAACTAGGGAAGCATCTCGAACACATGGGCACTGGAAAAAATTTCCTGAACAAAACACCAATGGCTTAGGCTCTAAGATCAAGAATCGACAAATGGGATCTCATAAAACTGCAAAGCTTCTGTAAGGCAAAGGACACTGTGGTTAGGACAAAACGTCAACCAACAGATTGGGAAAAGATCTTTACCAATCCTATAACAGATAGAGGCCTTATATCCAAAATATACAAAGAACTCAAGAAGTTAGACCGCAGGGAAACAAATAACCCTATTAAAAAATGGGGTTCAGAGCTAAACAAAGAATTCACAGCTGAGGAATGCCGAATGGCTGAGAAACACCTAAAGAAATGTTCAACATCTTTAGTCATAAGGGAAATGCAAATCAAAACAACCCTGAGATTTCACCTCACACCAGTGAGAATGGCTAAGATCAAAAACTCAGGTGACAGCAGATGCTGGCGAGGATGTGGAGAAAGAGGAACACTCCTCCATTGTTGGTGGGATTGCAGACTGGTAAAACCATTCTGGAAATCAGTCTGGAGGTTCCTCAGAAAATTGGACATTGAACTGCCTGAGGATCCAGCTATACCTCTCTTGGGCATATACCCAAAAGATGCCTCAACATACAAAAGAGACACGTGCTCCACTATGTTCATCGCAGCCTTATTTATAATAGCCAGAAAATGGAAAGAACCCAGATGCCCTTCAACAGAGGAATGGATACAGAAAATGTGGTACATCTACACAATGGAATATTACTCAGCTATCAAAAACAACGAGTTTATGAAATTCGTAGGCAAATGGTTGGAACTGTAAAATATCATCCTGAGTGAGCTAACCCAATCACAGAAAGACATACATGGTATGCACTCATTGATAAGTGGCTATGAGCCCAAATGCTTGAATTACCCTAGATCCCTAGAACAAACGAAACTCAAGACGGATGATCAAAATGTGAATGCTTCACTCCTTCTTTAAATGAGGAAAAAGAATACCCTTGGCAGGGAAGGGAGAGGCAAAGATTAAAACAGAGACTGAAGGAACACCCATTCAGAGCCTGGGCCACATGTGGCCCATACATATGCAGCCACCCAATTAGACAAGTTGGATGAAGCAAAGAAGTGCAGACCGACAGGAGCCAGATGTAGATCGCTCCTGAGAGACACAGCCAGAATACAGCAAATATAGAGGCGAATGCCAGCAGCAAACCACTGGACTGAGAATAGGTCCCCCGTTGAAGGAATCAGAGAAAGAACTGGAAGAGCTTGAAGGTGCTCAAGACCCCAAAAGTACAATGTCAAGCAACCAGAGCTTCCAGGGACTAAGCCACTACCTAAATACTATGTATGAACTGACCCTGGACTCTGACCCCATAGGTAGCAATGAATATCCTAGTAAGAGCACCAGTGGAAGGGGAAGCCCTGGGTCCTGCTAAGACTGAACCCCCAGTGAACTAGACTATGGGGGGAGGGCGCCAATGGGGGGAGGGTTGGGAGGGGAACACCCATAAGGAAGGGGAGGTGGGAGGGGGATGTTTGTCCGGAAACCGGGAAAGGGAATAACACTTGAAATGTATATAAGAAATACTCAAGTTAATAAAAAAAAAAAAGAAAGTAAAAAAAAAAAAAGAAAGTAAAAAAAAAAAAAAAAGAGGAAACATATTCAGACATACCCATGCCATACTTTAGAGAGAAGATAAAACAAAGGGCAAGAAATAGATGTATGTAAACTTATCTGTGGGTCCAATATAGTTTTTAATATCTAATATAATCTAGAAATAGATGAAAGTTAGTTTTTACCTTAGGGCCAAGGAATATTTGTTAGGACCAAATTGGGATTATCTAAGCATCTAACTTGCCACTATCCTTGGACAGGAGGACGAAGGATAACATCCTACCTGTATAATTATGACAAATTACACATGAAATATCTTTTTTCCTTTGCCTGTTCTTATGCCAAAATATCTGAACAAGACTACTTAACAAAGAAATGGTCTATTTGAGATTAAAGTTCATGATACAATGCACAGGAGAAGTAATAATACACAGCTAGTAACCCACCCTCTATTGTCAGCAAATAGAAAGAGGTGAATGCTGATGTTGCCTATACATAGGTGGAGTCTTTCCCCATTAATCAATTAAATTCAGAACCCACATTACAGATATTTCCTGAAGTTTGTCTCCTAGGTGATTTTAGATCCTGTCAAGTTGACAACAAAATTAATGACCGTGATGAGTATAAATAGCCATGAAAAGAATAAAATAAGAATTTGTGCTTCCAGTGTAAAGACCATGCTGCAGATAGACATGTTTCTTAAATTAAACTCTTTTCTGAAACCAAAAAAGGCCTGGGGGTCAAACCTTTTATGCCTTCCAACTTTTCTAAAACATACAAGATTAAACAATCATATTTTTAAGTAAATTTTTATTGCAATACAATGATACTTTCTCCATGTTACTTGATAAACCCTAATTTTTTTCTATTTTTGTGAGTGTAGTGTTTTTATTATCCACTGTTATTTGTAGAAATTTAGTGTTTACTTAGTGTGCATTCCTTTTGATATAGGTGACTGTAGAAACAAGAGGTTGCCATCCAAAGTCTTCTTTATTTCTTTCCTACCTTATTTATTATTTATCTATTTAAAGTTTTATTCTTTAATTAAAAAATAAAATTATAGAAAATACATTTTGGTTATATATTTCTTCTCATTGAAATCTACACAAATACTCCAAACCTATCTACAAATCCGTGTTTATGCTTTTTCTAGAACTCTATCTTTCCCTTTCTTAAGAATATAAAGCCTACCCAAAAATCAACTAAAAATAAACACAAAAGTAATAAGACAAAATAATACCCAAACAAAAAAAATAAGACAAGGTATACACAGAGACACACAAAGAATTATAGAGTCTGGAAAAAATTTCCTGAACAAAACACCAATGGCTTATGCTCTAAGATCAAGAATCGACAAATGGGATCTCATAAAACTGCAAAGCTTCTGTAAGGCAAAGGACACTGTGGTTAGGACAAAACGACAACCAACAGATTGGGAAAAGATCTTTACCAATCCTATAACAGATAGAGGCCTTATATCCAAAATATACAAAGAACTCAAGAAGTTAGACCGCAGGGAAACAAATAACCCTATTAAAAAATGGGGTTCAGAGCTGAACAAAGAATTCACAGCTGAGGAATGCCGAATGGCTGAGAAACACCTAAAGAAATGTTCAACATCTTTAGTCATAAGGGAAATGCAAATCAAAACAACCCTGAGATTCCACCTCACACCAGTGAGAATAGCTAAGATCAAAAACTCAGGTGACAGCAGATGCTGGCGAGGATGTGGAGAAAGAGGAACACTCCTCCATTGTTGGTGGGATTGCAGATTGGTAAAACCATTCTGGAAATCAGTCTGGAGGTTCCTCAGAAAATTGGACATTGAACTGCCTGAGGATCCAGCCATACCTCTCTTGGGCATATACCCAAAAGATGCCTCAACATATAAAAGAGACACGTGCTCCACTATGTTCATCGCAGCCTTATTTATAATAGCCAGAAACTGGAAAGAACCCAGATGCCCTTCAACAGAGGAATGGATACAGAAAATGTGGTACATCTACACAATGGAATATTAATCAGCTATCAAAAACAACGAGTTTATGAAATTCGTAGGCAAATGGTTGGAACTGGAAAATATCATCCTGAGTGAGCTAACCCACTCACAGAAAGACATACATGGTATGCACTCATTGATAAGTG
Organism: Rattus norvegicus; assembly: GCF_021556685.1. Classification (NCBI taxonomy): domain Eukaryota; kingdom Metazoa; phylum Chordata; class Mammalia; order Rodentia; family Muridae; genus Rattus; species Rattus norvegicus. The sequence goes on along the minus strand of NC_141538.1, from coordinate 2,034,206 downwards.
GCTATTAGCCCAAATGCTTGAATTACCCTAGATCCCTAGAACAAAGGAAACTCAAGACGGATGATCAAAATGTGAATGCTTCACTCCTTCTTTAAATGAGGAAAAAGAATACCCTTGGCAGGGAAGGGAGAGGCAAAGATTAAAACAGAGACTGAAGGAACACCCATTCAGAGCCTGCCCCACAGGTGGCCCATACATATACAGCCACCCAATTAGACAAGATGGATGAAGCAAAGAAGTGCAGACAGACAGGAGCCGGATGTAGATCGCTCCTGAGAGACACAGCCAGAATACAGCAAATATAGAGGCGAATGCCAGCAGCAAACCACTGAACTGAGAATAGGTCCCCCGTTGAAGGAATCAGAGAAAGAACTGGAAGAGCTTGAAGGTGCTCGAGACCCCAAAAGTACAACAATGTCAAGCAACCAGAGCTTCCAGGGACTAAGCCACTACCTAAAGACTATACATGGACTGACCCTGTATAGTCTGACTCTGTCCCCATAGGTAGCAATGAATATCCTAGTAAGAGCACCAGTGGAAGGGGAAGCCCTGGGTCCTGCTAAGACTGAACCCCCAGTGAACTAGACTATGCGGGGAGGGTGGCAATGGGGGGAGGTTTGGGAGGGGAACACCCACCAGGAAGGGGAGGGGGGAGGGTGATGTCTGTCCGGAAACCGGGAAAGGGAATAACACTTGAAATGTATATAAGAAATACTCAAGATAAAAAAAAAATATGAAAAAAAAAAAGAATTATAGAGTCAACAATGTGCTGCCCAACATTCCAGGGTATGTTTTTTTTTTCCTTTCTAGTGAGTGAAGTTGGATACTCCTTTGGAGAAAATTGGTTTTCACTTTGTCAGCAAGTTTCAATCACCAACAGCTTCTTGCCTGGGGATGAGACTTTGTATATATGTTTCCTTCTCAGTACTAGCTTTTTAATCTGGTTTGAGCTTGCTCAGAACTTGTGCAGACTGTCTGAGTTCCTATGACTTCATATGTGTATCTGTACGATTGCGTTTTGAAAATACGGTTTCTTTGAAGTCATCACCTACCTCTGGCTCTTTCATTCTTTCTGCCTCCTCTTCCATATAGATGCCTGACATTTTAGGTAAGGGGTATGATAAAAAAATCTCACTTATGATAGAGAGCTCAAAATTCCATCACTATCTGAACTCTATATTAGTTCCCTTCAACTGAAAGAAAGCTTCTCTTACGAAGGCTGAACATGGCACTGATCTACACCTATAACAACAGTACATTAGCAGGAGCCATTCACTTTATTGTTATGTTCCTTTAGAATAATAAAATTATTGCTTTTCTCTTAATGTATGTGAAAATACACACACACAAACACACAAACAAACTCATATATATATACATATATATGTACGTATATACATATACATATATATATATTCTCAGGTTTATGGCTACTTTATCAGTGTCAGATATGAATTCTGTCTCACAGAGTGGGGCTCAAATACAATGTAAAAGAAAAGAGGTTGTTTATTCACACATTTATACCACTCTTAAGTGAGTACATTTTTTAACCAACTGACTGTTATAGATTATAAGACATATATCTAAATATTTTTTCCCTTCCAGCATCATAAACACTAGTCAATAGGAATGAAACATTTATCTGGGCTCTGGCTCTACTTCTCCATGTTTGACATTGTATGTTATCCTCAGCACTATACATTTATTATCATGTTATAGAGAGTAAATAATACCCAGAAAAATGCCCTGTGATGGGAGGGGTGATCTATGGTATCATCTTTCATCAATGATTTAACAATATGCAAGGCATTCCTGGCCGAACGTTTTACATGGTGACATATGATATTTATTTAGAACTTCATCTTTGATGACTCCATCTATCTTCCTTTCATATAATGTGTGTGTGTGTGTGTGTGTGTGTCTGTGGGTGTGTGTGTGTGTCTGTGTGTGTGTGTGTGTGTAGCTTAGGAAAGTTCTACAGTGGTAGTGTCCCAAATGTATATTCAAGGGGTGTTTATAGTTACTTGTCTGTCACAGTAGTACCTATAATAGCCTACCACCTCATCCCTGTCCCCCTTTAATCCTCTCATTAAGGTTCCTCTTTGTCTCCTTTAAATATCTCCTTCTTGAGATAAGTTTTCATAACAGAAGCTGTATCTTGAAAATTGGTTAAACTGACTATTCCTAGCACACAAGAGCTATTTCTGCTTAACTTCCTTATTTTCTCACTGGTAGAATTAGAAATTTTTTAGTTGTCCTCCGTTTCACATTGCATACTGCTTGACTACTTTCTTTTGTCAACTTGAAACAAACTAGGGTCATCTGGGAAGAGGAATCTTCAACTGAAAAGAAAATGTGCCCAGTGCCAACTTTGGCAGGGTCTTCTTTCTTGTCAGTTTTTCATAAGGTAGAGAAAGGAAAGAGCATCGGGAGAGGATACGACTTTTCCTTACAAGATACAGGGATAAGACTTTGTCTTATGACATATTTAGGGTTGCTGTGTAATAATAAAAAAATTTACTTATCTGAGACTAAATTACCTTGCTACTGTAGCTGAACTGCCTAGAAACTGCAAGTTTCTGGCACTTAACACCTCTTCCTAAAACAGCAAAGGATTAAGTAAGTAGACTTTGTGCTATCTCAGCAGGAACTGCACAGACCAAACTTTCCACCAGCTAGTCAGAAGTTACAGGAAAAGGGGGGTACTTTGAGAAGTGATTATAATATTTATTACTAAGTTGTAAAACATTTCTTATGAAAGCTATCTAAGGGGAAAAGCAGAAAGATCCTGAATGGGAAAAGGGAAAAATTCTCTTTCGCATCTTTTTGTCCTCAGTACTTATACAACTTTCAGAATACATGATCACATGTTAAAAAGTTCATCACACGTTCACACATAAAAGCAAATCATAAATGACATAGAAGTTTACAACTGAGAGTGTTTACATGCATAGCCATTAGGAGTAATTATCTAGTTAAACATCCAACCACCTGTCACATCTTCACAGGTTCATAGAGAGTTGAAAACCATAACTAAGCTATTAGTGAAGTTTTGTATAGATTAACCCAGACAATATTTTATCTTCTTTTACCTATAATAAATTGTTAGTTCCCTTTACGTGACCTTAGTTAATTGTTTTGACAATCTCTTGGAATGTGTTCTGAGTAATAGAAAGTATGGTTACTGTCTAAGAATCAATTACTTGGTGACACATGGGAGACTGACAGAATTCTCATTGCAGTTTTGACTATCAGAAAGGGATCTACTAGCAGTACTACTATTAAGAGAGCTTAATAATCACTGATGTTTCAGTAATTCTTCTAGGATCATCCTTAAGAATTAAGAAGTCATCTATTTGTCTATATAGCATCACCGCAAGAGAGTACATCTTCATAGATCTGCAGCTATCTGCTCAAAAGGGGTGGGCTAGTACCTGTAGGCCTATCTTTTTTTTTCACCCCGGAGCTGGGGACCAAACCCAGGGCCTTGCGCTTCCTAGGCAAGCGCTCTACCACTGAGCTAAATCCCCAGCCCCGGTGGGCTAGTACCTAATGATTGCTATATATGTTTAATAATAACAAGAAACATATATTAATATGAGGAATCTTTCCTAAAATGAATTCTCTTGGGCTTAGCCTATAAAGAAAAACTGTTGCAGATTATAATCTGAAGCATACCTCCTACTATGGCTTCTGACAAAAATGTTCCCAAAAGACTAGTTCCTGGGCCTTTTCCTTGTAAAGAATGAGTATTGGAGTTAGGAATATTGTGGGGCCTCACCTTGGCAGTTTGTTTTGGGTTGTAGAAGATAGCAGGCTGAGAATGCCATGGATAACAAACAATTAAGCAGTGTTTCTTCGTGGCAGCTTTGGTTTCTATCTTCAAGTTTCTGCCTTCACTTTCCCTTATGATGATCTAATCTTAAGAGAAAGTGTTTCTGTATTAAGTTGTATTTGGTTATGATGTTTTATCCTAGTAATAGAAATCAAGCTGCAGCACATGGTTTCTGGTGCTCAAACTCAGGTCTTGATGTAGTGTGGTAAGCCCTTTGTTGACTAAACCATCTTTTCAGCATCAACCCTTAATATTTCTAAAAGATAGTATTTTCAGTGTATACAAAGTGCAGTTTTCCACAAGGATATATCATAGGTCTGAAATTTTAATTAAAGGAACCTGGATATAACAAAACAACACACACTTTAGCAAAATCTCTCCTGGTCAACTGCCATTACACTGAGTGTGCATCTGTGAATTTGCAAGACAAAACAGTTGTCAAGGAGGTGTGGTATAGTGATTAGCATGCCAAACTAATTAGAAAGGGAAGGAGCTAAATGCTTGACTGGTTTCTTAGCTAAAATTAATTTGCATGGGGATTTTGTACATGACACACAGTGTCTTTACCTGTGAAAACTGAACAAATAGACAGAGCTGTGATATAAATATGTGTGTGTGTGTGTGTGTGTGTGTGTGTCTCAAATATCTTGAGTCACAGCTCCTCCTCCACATGTCTTGTACATTAGATGAATTGTTCATTATTACTTTTCTGGCAAGGAAGAAAGAAAAAACTCAGTGTGGCAGCACACAGCTGTACTTCCAGCATTCGAGAAGTAGGGCGGCAAAGAACAGAAATTCAAGGTCATTTTCAATTACACAGTAAAATTAAAACCAACATAATGTTCATGAGATGCTGCCTCAACAATTTAAAGCTAGAAAATGTTGTGCTTTAGGAAGTGGATGGCGTCTGGAGATAAAGTTTAGACCAATGCATCCCTAGAATGTACAAGGCACTGATATACATTCTTCTATAACTTAACCAGATATAATGACTTGAGCTGTTCATCCCAGGACTCAGGATAAGATTTTATCATACATAAGGAGTTTGAGGCTTGCCTTACCCTAGATCTTCTAAGAAAGGGCAAGTGTGTGTGTGTGTGTGTGTGTGTGTGTGAGAGAGAGAGAGAGAGAGAGAGAGAGACAGAGAGACAGAGAGAGAGAGAGACAGAGAGAGAGAGAGACAGAGAGAGAGAGCAAGAAGAGGAGGGGAAGAGGGAGGCAGAGGAAGAGGAAGAATGAAGAAAAAGGAGGAGGAGAAGAAAATGAAGAAGAAGAAGAAGAAGAAGAAGAAGAAGAAGAAGAAGAAGAAGAAGAAGAAGAAGAAGAAGAAGAAGAAGAAGAAGAAGAAAAAGAGGAAGAGGAAGAAGAACAAGAGGAAGAAGAAGAAGAGGAAAAGTCATGTGGAGTTTCATAGAATATGTATTCTATTAGGTTTTAGATAAGCAACTGTTTTCAGTAGAGGCATTCTTTTCTGTTATATTTTGAATTCTAATTGATAACAGACTTGCTGTGAAAGAACAGCATCAAGAAGAGAGTCCAAATAACAATTGCTATCATGTATGGTTATTAGTTTGACATAGTTACCACTATGACTATTGCATGATCAATTTAATTTTATCCTCACAGTGAACAGAGGAGGAATGTTACATCTCTAAGAATATGCAGATTTTCACAGTGTTATATCTTTTAGACATCCACAGATGAAACACAGGTCTGTCAGAAACCAACTATGTTGATCACCATGTTACCTTGCAGCATTAGCTAGAGTATGCTTTGCTCAGTTTGAGTCTTCTCCTTTTAGATATCATTTCCAGTTCTTTCTATACTAAAATGGCCAGTGAATGCAGCAATATTTCAAATCACTGCTTCAGTCAGATCAGGTATCTGGAGTTAGTCAGATGGATCAAGAGAAAAGAGACAACATTGATTGCTGACACTGCAGTGCATCGGGAGGAAATCCTCAGTCTGACTGAGAAGATCAGTCATTTCAACTACTTGTACCCAGAGTGTTGAGCTAGCAAAATTTCTGACTTTTTAGTTTATTTTTTCACAGGACACCAGATATAATGACTTGAGCTGTTCATCCCAGGACTCAGGATAAGATTTTATCATACATAAGGAGTTTGAGGCTTGCCTTACCCTAGATCTTCTAAGAAAGGGCAAGTGTGTGTGTGTGTGTGTGTGTGTGTGTGTGTGTGTGTGTGTGTGAGAGAGAGAGAGAGAGAGAAAGAGAGAGAGAGAGAGAGAGAGAGAGAGATCTGTTTATCTCCCTCCTCTAGTTTTTCAGACTAGAGATTTCATCTTCCTCTGTCTCTGGTGCTGGTGGCTTTACTGCTGGTTTTGGGGGATTGGGATAGGGATAGGGATATGTAGTGAACCATATTGGATTTGGGCCTGGCCGCTTTGTAACTGCATGGCTACAGTTAAGAAGTTGTGGGATTGTTGGACAGAGGCCTCTCCCATGTATTTAAGGGACAGGAAGGAAAGACCAAGTAGTAAACACCCAGTGTCTCCACTGCATGACCTCTCCTGAGCCTGGCTGATGCATGTGGAACTGACACACCCAGACCACACCTGGGTGGTGGTCAATTTACTTCTGCCTTTTGCTTCCTCAGCCTTTATCCTTGAGATTTAGGCTGGTCTTCTCGGATTTCTCCCTAATTAATTCAGGTCTCCTAGTCCTTTTGTTACAGAAGTCATAAGCCAGGTAGTCAGGAGCCAGGGTTTCCCACTGTGGTTCCCAGTTATTTTCTACCTGTAGACTTGGGTATATAAGTGGTGAATAAAGCTACAGGAGACTCTCACTCTTCTCCTCACTCTCACTCTTCCTTCCGCTCTTCAACTCTTCCTCTCTCTCTCTCTCTCTCTCTCTCTCTCTCTCTCTCTCTCTCTCTCTCCTCTCCTGGCTTGACACGATAACCTGTGTATGTGTGCATGTTTCTTTCATCCCGTAGGCTTTTGCCCGATTCTTGGTACAGTGTCAGTGCTGGCAGCGACAGGGATAGGAAGAAAAAAGTCTTGAGTGCTGATTTTAAAGCTCTCTCTCTCTCTCTCTCTCTCTCTCTCTCTCTCTCTCTCTCTCTCTCTCTCTCTCCCTCTCTCTATCAAGAGCTCTCTCTCTCTAGAGCACTCTTTCTCTCTCCCTCCCTCTGCCCCTCTCCCTCTCCTTCTCCCTCTCTCTCTCTCTCTCTCTACACACACACACACACACACACACACACACACACACACACACACACACACTTCCTAGGATGAAAGAAAAAAATGAAAAAGAAGGCACCCATGGTGATGCATGACTTTGATCTCACTTTGGTCTCAGCACTGGAGAGGAAGATAGGAAGGCCTATCTAGATGCAATGTGAAGAAGGCCTATGTCAGATTAGTTAATGACTAGGTAACTGTTACCTAGCTAGTCTGCCATTTTGTTGCAGTTACTAATATTATAAGGTCACTTTCTCACTGGTTGTTTCTGCTGTTACTGCTGGAATTCATTATATATTATGTTAGGTTCTTCTGTGCGATAACACAGTCAGAAACCAAACACTGTAGAAGTCAGTCTAACTGCTTTCTTTGTTGTCTAGTTACCCGCAATAATCTTTGACCTGAACCGAACACCCAGCAGCATTTCCCAAAATCATCCATGTATAAGCTTTTATAAGCTGGACCACCAACACTAGAGCGACAGTGCAGACAGAGACTATTTGGAACCGGACTTCCATTTTGAGTTTTTCTTGGTGTTCTTGTTTTTTTCTCCTGTCTGGTCCTGTTCTGTCCTGTCCTGTTCTGTCTTGTCCGACCTGTCTGTCTGTCTCTCTGTCTTTCAGTCTGTAAATCCACACATATAATTCTTTCCACATCATATATTTCAAAACAAATAATGCTTGTTGTGCTTCTCATTTCATTCAAGGATACTACTCTCTAGATCAGAGGAGTCCCCTTACAATTCTCCACAGGTAGTGATGACTGGGGTGTTCAGTGCAACTAAGCAGGAATTATATGGTTGCTGCCATTATGCTTGATCTTACCCAAGGTAGGGTTTCGGGGCATGGTTGCCAAGATGGCTAACAACAGACAGTGATCGAAGCGATGGAACAATAACCTACAATTTTCCCTTTCTGTCACTGTTTCTCTGTCACTCTCTGTCTCTCTTCCCTCCTTCCCTCCCTCCTCTCTCAGAGCTGAATGAACCTTGCAACGAAAGTAAATGTACAGTGAAAAGAAGCCAGGTGTGGTGCTGCATGTCTTTAATTGCATCACTTGAGTGGTGGAGGTGGGTAGAACCCTGTGAGCAGGCTGCAGACCTGATCCAACTACTGATTTCCAGGGCTTATGTGCAAAGACCCCTGACTCAACTAAAGAAATGAAGAGGAAATTAAAGAAACAGATACAATTAACTTGGAATAAACCAAACAAACTAAGGAAAAGGAAAGGCAGTATTGGGGTGGCCTGGCTTACAGAGGAGGGGCAAACATTCATTTGCCAGTGCCTCCTCAGTTGAATACACACACACACACACACACACACACACACACACACACACACACAGAGAGAGAGAGAGAGAGAGAGAGAGAGAGAGAGAGAGAGAGAAAGCGATCAATCTGTTAATCCGTTTGTCTCCCTCCCCTAGTTTTTCAGACAGGGTTTCTCTATGAATTCCTCTGTAGACTGATGGCTCAGAGGGCAAACCTGCTGGCTGTTAAAGGTCTAGGGAAAACAAGAAGGCCTAGATGCAATGTGTAGGCCTGAGGGAACTGTTAAGGCCTAGATGCCCTGTGAAGGAGGCCTACATCATGTATACATACATACACACATATTCATGTATATGAATATGTATGTGAATGTGTATACACTCAGGTATCCTTTATTTTATTAGCTTATTTTGAATATAATTTCCATGCTAATCAAAAAGAGGAAATTTTCTTTGTCATCGGATTCTTCTTGAACAAAAAATGGATATAAATAATCACATATTCAGTTGTTATGTCTAATAATGAGAAGATATTCCCAGATATGGTTTTAATCCATCATAGTCCATGCGTGAACACAAAACAGACTTAGTAAGAATTTTGGCAAGTGGATTTTAAAAACTTATATAGGGTTATTAAGAGCAATGGTAACATTTTTTACCTTCATATTTTATATATTTACATTGCAAATGTTATTCCCTTGCCGAGTTACCCACTCTCCCACAACCCACCCCCTGCTTCCATGAGGATGCTTTTCCTCCCATCCACCCACTTGCACCTCAGTAGCATACCATTCCCCCCCGCCCCCGCACTGGAGAAAGGAACATTCATAGGACCAAGGGCTTCTCCTCCTAATGACGCCAGACAATGCTATCCTCTGCTCCATATGCAACTGAAGCAATAGGCTTTTGCATGAGCACTATTTGGTTAGTAGTTTAATCCCTGGGAGCACTGGTAAGTCTAGTTGGTTGATATTGTTGTTCTTCCTATGGGTTTGCAAACCATTTCATCTCTTCTGATTTAATAGTCTTTGTTCATTAAACTAATAAAAATATATGTTGTAGTTATTTGAAGAGAAAGAATTTTATGAATCATGTGATATCAGCTGAACAAATATGAAAATTATGTATGCAAACTTTACAAAAGTTAGTTTCAACACAAAAGTATAATTTTACAATTTTATAAACAAGGAACTAATTGATCAAGCAAATGATGACAACTAAAATTCATGTATGTATGCAATAGAAAATAATATTTGAGATATAAAATTAAGACTTGTGTTAGTATAATAATGCATAAGTTATTTTACTTGAAAATCTTATGATCATATTAATACAGCTAGAAAACATTAAGAAAAAAATTAATACACTTAAAAATGGGATACATGCACACAAATTTAGAAAAGTTTGATACATATACATTATATTATAATGTCATTTCAAAAGTTAGAACTATCATTGTGTTCGTTATGAATGAAAGGAAGATGTTTCAGATCATAAACAGAAATAAAATTTTCTGGAATTTTACATAAATAAAAGGCATTTAGAAACTAAAATTTTTAATAACATCTCCATCATAATTAGATGGGTATGTTCCTGCCTTCTTCCAATGAACATTGAATTGATCTCTATTGTATCAAGAAAATTGTGATAGCTGTTCAGTATAGAGAATGTCCTCTGGACAGCTCATGGTTATCACACTCATGAACCCACAGCACCTGTGTTAACACAATACTTTCACATGATCAAGCCAGCTAGAGTCAGGGCTTAGATGGGGTGACCAACCCTTGCCAATGCCATATTGAGGGGCTTTTGGCATTTGATGGCTACTGGTGAATGAAGAATCATTCATTTGGGGGGGGGGTTATTGCCTTGGTAATTTTCTTGTGCTTCAATAGATTCCCTTCACGAGTGACACTAGATTCTGATTCTTTGATGAGATCTAAAAGGTAAACAGATGAAGACATGGTGTCAGGAGATATATTATAAGAAACCTGATGAGATTTGGTAAAGAGAATGTAGAGTGCATGCAAGTATATTTCTTTATATAAAAAATAAAGAAAAATATGAAAGAACAAATGTTTACTTAATTAACAGAAGATAGAATATCTCTATAGACGAATTCTAAACAGCTTATAAACATATAGCTAGAAATAACAGATGAGTTTAAAAGATCCACAAATTTTCTTCACTGTTTAAGAGATCATCGTAAGAGTTCATGGGAGAGAATGTAATGTATTATAATATACTTTCAAATGTAAAAGATAATAACTTTAGCTTAGTAATAAATACAAGATTTTCCACCAACTGAGATTATGTATAATCAGTTTGAGCTAATTCCTCCCTGTTAAATTATAAGCATTTCTAAATTCCTCAGAAAAACAACCTCAGAATGACTACTTTTAGTCCCCCAAAGTCCAGGGAATTGGGGCAAAAACTCTTCAATGGTTTCTTCAAGCTGTACATAATTACTTTTATATTTATCACTAAACTAAAATTATGATCTTTTACATTGGCACAGAATGTATTTGATACAAATTTAGATTTTAAGATTTTCTTTAATATAAATTTCTCACTGATTTAAAATTAACATTGTTACTTTGATTTACACGTATTGTGCCTATACAACACATTTCAGCATAGATGGCTTATACCCAGTCCTTTTCTGCTATTAAAAAATGAAGCTGAGATGATTAAGCATGTGAGTTTAAGGCCAAATAACAAATTCATGTCTCTAAGTTTATTGTTAGAATGCTTTAAGATAATTTAGTAAGATAATTAATCGACAACAGACCAGATTATTTATATAGTTAGATGGTTTCTAAAAAACACCAGAAGTCCACAAAATATGACATTTAATGTTCTTTAACTTTTATTGAGACATGTCCACTCCCACCAGCTCCCCTTTGATATATTCAAAGAAGAAATTGAAAATCTCCACCTTCACATGAGGTGATTTATTGTGGCAGACAGGCACTATGCAAAAATTGCTCCAATGCTTCTACAGACTAATTACTGTCCAGAAAAGGAAACATTGCAGAATAAGTTGGCTGAAAATTTCTGCCAAGCCAGAATGATCAGCCCTTCAAAATTCAGTGTTTCAAAAGTCTGTCTGATGATCCTAGGCCAGAAGCCTGAAGACTTGCTCTAACGTGTTGCTCACAGGGGACTGTGCAAATAGAAAATTGTCTCTATAACCTGTCTCAGTTCCAGAAGCCATGCTAGGCTTCCTATATTTACAGATATATGGCTACTTCTCAGATTACTGGCGGTGTTGAAAACTTAGTATAATCTTATAACCCACTCAGACTATTTAACTTTGAGAATACATATTTTAACTAGCTAGTTATCAGATAATACATAAGCTAGCCAGGATATAACAGATTTTAAGCCTTTTAAAAGCTAAAATATATAACTAAATGTTCTGTTTAACTGATAAAAGTTGGGCTGGGTGTTAGGTACATCTTATACTTTTAAATTACGGAATGATAATAGTTGTGCTCAACTTATATTTGAGAAAAATTTTCTGTTTTTTTTTTTTAATTAAAAGGGTAAAAGAGTAGATTGATGCCATTATTAAGGGGAAGGGAGGTACAGGATAGAACCAGGCCTGTCATTGGAAAAGAAGGAAGGATGGGTGGGAGAAAAGTTTTAGAGAGGCAGTGGAAGCCAGAGTGAGAATGTGAGAGCACAGAGAACATGGCAGTAGATGTTTAGATGCCTCTCTGTACATATTACAGGTTGTTATGACTATTCTCAAGGGATGGGTGTGTACAGGATTTTGTGCCATCTAGATTGGCAAATTATATCTTATCGATTGCATCAGAAAATATTGTTTGATGTGTTCTTTCATAAGGCAACTTAATTGAGTTTAAGAGAGTGTATGGTGGCCAGATGCATGGGCCTACCAAAGAATTGTGATGTGTATGCCTGGCTTGGTGGAAACCCAACCTAGAGGGCTGTGAATGAGGGAGGAGCAGCCTGACAGGGTGCCGTGTTGGGAAGAACAGTGTGTCAGAAAGTAGATGGGGCAGCATGGAGCCACTGAGATAAATTATTGCTATTTCCAATGGCACCAGAAATATTAAGGGAGTGAGACAGCTAGGGTATACCTGGGAACAAGTTCTGTCGGGCTTTTTTTTTTTGTTTTGTTGTTTTTATTTTTACTGCAGCACATACATTGTGTGTCGAGTGTCCTGAAGGGAAAACATGCTTAATTCCTTGAGTATGAAGTAATTTATTGCATCATGGCCACATATAACCATGATGGGATACTAAAGACAAAGATAGGAGAGTGAGGATTTTTAATTTCCAAGAAATTATAGGATTTTGGTGTTGCTCAATCATATGATTTTTTTGGGTAGGATCTCTACCTTGTGATCTAGACTAATAAATGAATCACAGAAAGAAAAAAAGTGGAGGTAGAGTTACCATTAAAGGTTTTTGGGGCCTGGGAATCAGATGCAAGGGACAGAGAGACTACAAGGCCACAGAATATGTTGCTTATCAATTATATTGAGAGGTTACAAAGAGGATGGCAGGTTTGAGGAAAGCAGCCAGTTAGACAGGACTGTGAACCAACACTTCCTTGCTTATGAAAGAAAACTCAAAAGTCACATCCAGCTGGAAAGTCTTATGAATACTATGAAGTACCTATTCATGTGGGGAGCCAGGACTGCCCAAGGCTGTCTAAAAGACCTGGACAAAAGAATAAGTAGAACACTAGTTCTATTCCCTTAACCAGGATCAAACTTCTCAAGGCCTGTCCGATGCTGAAGCCAATGCCTTAAAGGAGTCAAGGTTGAGGGAAGAGACTCTTGTGGTTATCAGTTCTTAGGCAGCTGTATCTGTGGTATCCCATGTTCTTTTCTTCAGCATTGTCTGACTTAATCATTTGCTGACTTAGTTGTTCCCCATGTACAACCATCAGTTACCCCCAGGACTGGAAAGTATAAATATGATTCTACAATTTCTAATAAAGTGCAAATAAATTTCAAGCAATCTTCACAAAAATGTTTACTAACAGCAATCACATTTTAAATCAGACAAACTAAAAATGAATTGAACACCATGTGCTCCAGCTGTATATCCTCTGGACATAACCCCAAGACACCAAATTACTACAGAGGTACTTGTACAGTTTCACCCATTGTTGCTTAGTTCCCAGCAGGGAGGAAATGCAATTCATATGAATCCTAATGGGGTGACTGCTCTGCTTTTCCTATCAGTTATTTTGCTATACTGCCACTATGCCGTCCTCATCGTGCAATCCTAGATAGCACAGTGATCTATGACTCCAAGATATAATGTTTGACTCTGTAATTGCAAATATTGGAAGAGAAGTGAAGTCTTAAACGCTTCTATATATTTATTTAAATGTCCCTGTTTGTTTTATTCCAGAGACTGTGCTGCAAAAGGTATATACATACCTCTCCCTCATTTCCTTTGCTGAAGGCTATGTGGCTCAGTTTTAATTCTCATGTGATAAAGTATCACATTCTCTATACTATTTCAAGAGATGTATCTCTATTATTCCTTTTCTATTTAAAGAGTCTAAACTGTCCTTATATCAAACTATGCTGTTTATATAACAGGCAAACCCAGAAATATCAACTGTGCTTCACAAGGTAAGTATGCAAAATACGATTTATAGAATTGATTGTAATGCATCTACTCTTATTTTTATTTTCTGGTCTATTCAGGTGTATTTTATAATATCCACCTGCAGAGTTACCTATGGAAAATTACAAACGAAAGCAAAAACAGAAAACAATTAAGGTCTGTTATCAAATCTTAAGCAAACATTCACCACTCTAGGACTGGGAAATTGCTCAGTGGGTAGAAACATATGGACCTGGGTGTGAATATTCAGCATGTATACATAATGCCAGGCATAGGGGATAGCTACATATAACTATTACCTCTGAATCCTGAGGCCTCACTTACCAGTTCTCCAATCCCACACTGAATTTCTAGTTCAACAAGAGAACTCATGTCAAGAACAGTGAACAGCACTAAAGAAGACGCTTGAAATCCTTCTCAGAACTCCAAAAACACATGCACAGATGGGTAAAGCCACACAGTTACAGGCATGCACCACACACTCACATCCATCAACATTCTTACAACACACAACACCACAGATACATAGAAAATGGTTAAGGGACTGCAGGGTAATTCTTAATTTGCTGTTGTCACCCAGCAGGTATCTCAGATACTGATAATAACCAAGAAAAAATTAAGCTGGAAGAGAGTTTATCCATAGTTTTAACTTTTGCTTTATTTTAATTTAATTAAAATGCTTCCGTAATTTTACACAAAATATTATATCCAGATTTATGGGATTCTAGAATCACCCAGGACAAAAACTTTTGAGCATGTCTGAGAGAGAGACATCAGACTGGAAGCATTCTAGTGCAAATGCCCTCCAGCCAGAAGCTGGAACCCAGATGCCCTTCAACAGAGGAATGGATACAGAAAACGTGGCACATTTACTCAATGAAGTACTACTCAGCTTTCAAAAACAATGACTTCAGGAAATTCCTAGGAAAATGGATAGAACTAGGAAATATCATCCTGAGTGAATTGACACAGTTAGTAGATACTAACTAGTCCAAAGCTTGGAATAACCAAGATACAATTCTTAGACCATATGATGCTCAAGAAGGAGGAAGAACAAAATGTGTACACTTCAGTCCTTCCTAGAAGGGGGAACAAAATACTCAAGAGGGAGCAGAATATAGGGACATAGAGTGGAACAGAGACTTAAGGAAAGGCCATCTAGATGCTGCCCCATCTGGGGATCTATCACATATGCAGCCACCAAACTTAGGCAGTATTGCTGATGCCAAGAAGTCCTTATTGATGGAAGCTTGATGTGGATGTCTCCTGAGAGACTCTGCCAGAACCTCACTGATTTAGACAAGCATGCTTGAAGCTAACCATCGGACTCCATGGGGACTCCAATGAAGGAGTGAAGGAAGAGCTGAACTAAGTCTTTGCCTTCACACAGCTTCTCAACTGATTTCCAGAGATAGTTACAGCCCCAGTCCCACCCCCACCACCCAGCCAGCCGATAAATTTGGATGCTCGAATCTGAGGTTTGTCATGGTAGTGACTTTCTAAGGTGACATAGCTAATTGGGTGAAGAAATTTCTGGAGCTACAGGCCAGAAATTCTGTCAAGATGAGAACAGCCCACCAGGGCCAAATGACCCATTGGTGCCATGTGACCTGCTGGTACATGGGGTAATATGGGATTGTGCCCTCTTCGGTATTTCACGCTGCAGGTGTTCAAATTCAGTTTGAACCAAAATGAGTACTTTGGTATTAAAGTCTAAGTTTTAACCAATATCGATATTCCAGCACTGACATTATATTTCTTAGCATAAAGCATCCTATGGGATCTGTGTACGGTTCAGAATGAGTTCTCTGTATTTGATCTTTTCACAAGATTCAACCCAACTCCCAGCTCCTTTGGAGGTCACCAACTATACTATAGGCTGTTCTCCTATGGCACCAAACCTGGGCATAAAATGTAAAATGTTATCAGGTTGATTGAAATCCAATGAATCCATTTCCTTTCACTTTCCTCTTTGTTCAGCCACTGATGGCTTTTGGTTGTCTTTTTAAGTAGCCATACACATACCACCTTTTACATTGTCTTTTACAGAGAGGCTCTATGGCTCACGTCTGGACAAACCACACCAGGCCAAAGGGCTCTACGTGGAGAGGTTTATTGGAAAGGTAGAGACAAAGGCCAAGGGGTGAAGAGGGGTAGGAGAGAAAGAGAGGAGAAAAAGGGAAGAGAGGAGAGAGAATGGAAGAGAACAGAAAGGATCTGCCTTTTATGTGAAATGTGGTGTGACTGTAACATGAAATGTATGCTGGAAATGGATGACCGTTGCCTTGACAGCAGATGCTCAGGTGACCAGATGACAACATTGCTGGAGGTAAAAGCAGTTCCTGATACCAACATTTGGGAATTTAGGTCACCAACTGGGACCCTCCTTTGTACCTGTAGCATACCTGTCAAAAAAAACTAGATCTAACCATGCAGGGATGGCACCTTGTGTTTGTACCTTAGCAGCTGCTGAACTCCTTATTGAAGAATAAGAAAACCTAACATTTGGGTTGCCTATAATGGTCTTCTCCTCTTATAACATGTCACAGCTCCTACCTTTCAAAGGTTTACAGAATCTACCTCCCTCCAAGGTTCTTTCTCTTCAGGTAGCACTAATAGAAGACTCCACACTAACCTTTCAATCACACCTGCCTTTCCAGTCTTCTTTCGCCACCAAATACTAACCACTCCTTATCTCACCCCTGCACTAAAACCTTAGAGGAATTATTACCTCACCCTTCACACATACAGGAGGGCAATTTGCCTCAGACCATCTATACCTGGTATACAGATGGAAGCTCCTTTCTACAAGAAGGAGCCATAAGAGCCAGCTGCCCCATAGTGTCAGACACTGAGGCACAGGCCCTTCCTGCTCATACCACCAATCAACAGGCTGAAGTAGTAGTCCTTATCCATGCCTTTCAACTGGCACAGGGACAAACCCTCAACATCTACACAGATTCTAAACATGCTTTCCATATCATCCTGACCCATGCCACTAACTGGAAGGAGCATGGGGTACTTATGACTAAAGGAGGATCAGTAACTAATGCAAACCAAATTATGGCCATGCTAAAGGCCTCCCATCTCCACACAGATATTGGGTTTGTCCACTGCCGATCCCACCTGACGAATGACTCTATTGTCTCCAAGGGAAACAAGGGAGCTGAAGAGGCAGCCAGAGCTGTGGCCCGTAAGTGCCTACACATGTCTCACCCTCCCCAGGACATTCTTACACTACAACCCACATCCCCACTCTCACTTCCTAACACTCATCAAATTCTGTCCTATTTTGGCCACATCTTTCATCCTAACAGCAAGGCATTGTCTTATTTTGTTACAACCCACCTGAAGCCTACTCCTAAGGACTTAAGTTTCTTAAAATCCATCACTGCCTCTTCCAAAGTCTGTCAAGTGTCAGATTTCAACCTCTGGTATTGTAGCACCCCTTTTTCTACCCAACAAGGCAGAGGTTCACTTCCTGGAACTGACTGGCAACTTGTCTTTACCCACATGCCAAATGTGCCAAGTACCTCCTAGTTTTGATTGACACATTCTTGGGGTGGGTGGAGGCATATCACACAACTAACAAAAGGGTTCAGACAGTTTCTGAGCTCCTCTTCCAAGAGATCATCCCCAATTTTCATACCGTCAGTGAGACAATGGTCCCGAATTTACTTCCCAAATTTCTGAAATTCTGTCTAAGGCCCTAGACATCACCTGGCATTTTCATATTCCATACCACCCTCAATCTTCAGGTAAGGTAGAAAGAACTAACTGCTCCCTAAAAACCACTCTTGTCAAACTGTCACAGGAACTTCGATTGGGCAAAACTCCTACCTCTGGCTCATTTTAGGCTACAAGCTCTTCCCAAGTGACCTCTTTTTGTCTCACCTTTCAAACTCATGTATCGATGTCAGTACTAATTCCTGGTCTTTCAAGTAAATGCGCTCCCCTCCTAGACCATTGACTTACCCCATTACTTTGTCATCCCCTTTCTCTCCTATGGAACTCTACTGACCAACACTGACTAAGGCCACACGCTGTCTCCTGTCCACTACCTATCAACATTTGAGACCAAGTTCTTCTGTCCCCTCCAGATCAGCAGCTCTTAGCTGTCTCTCCTAAATGGTAGGGCCCTTCATGGACCCTGCTCTCTTAAGCTCCACAAGATGTTGAGACCACCCACCTTGTCCCCAATCCCAGAAGAATGAGACTCCACTCTAGCATCTGTGCTCCACTCCACTGGATTAGACCTGGGCTTCTCATCTGATCGTTTCCATCCATAGTATCACTTACATCTAGAGATTTGAGGTTCAAGGAATCCCCACTGATAACAAACAGACTTTCCCAATAGGATCAGGAAACTGCTCCATGCTGGGAGCCAATCCAAATTACTGTCATCCCTATATCTGTCATTCCTTCTACATATTATGTTCTCTTTGTCTGCTTCCTCTTTGACCAGACAAAAGATGATTGCAAAAAATGGCCAGACAAATATGGGGGCTGCCCACATTGGTCGTTCCAGATACATATGTTAGGATCAAGGACCAATCACTTCTGTCAGCAATGCAAGACCCTGTTCTTCTATATACCAGACCCATGGAATCCCAGGTAGAAAACAGGAGTTGTTGGTAAACTCTAATGTAAAAACCAAGCAGGGTCTTCAGTGAGTATTATCCACATCTAGAGAAATTTTGTCCAATTTCTCAAAATCTAGATATCAGAAAAATAGGAGAAATAATCAAACACTCCTCCAGGGTCCTTATGTCCTTGACATCCCCCCTCACAAATGGTACTAACTTGTCATTTAGCTTTTTGATTCAGACCCTGACCTTGGTGTACCAACTCCTTATGGCACCCAACCTGGTCACTTTAAAGACTGCTAGCTATGCAGTATACCCCTTAAACTAATTCACAATTGCCAATTACAGCCTCTCTAGTGATACTGCCCAATAACCTTACCTCAGCTTCTATCAGCTGCCCTATAGTAATGGAACCAAGATCATTCATGGTTCAGAACCAAGAAGTATACCTTTTGAGTGTGCACAGTATTGTAATCTGTATTGACAATAAGTCAATATTACTTCCTGAATCCTATTTGAGCCGATATAAAGGTAGGGGAAGAAAAGAATGAAAATGGCGGCCACCACATTCTCAAAGCTTAAAAGGTAAGATATTCCAAAAACAGTTAGAAAACATTTACTGGGAGTCTAATCCTGATGCTGAAACCAAACAACCAAAAAAGAAAGTCATACACCAACATCTCTGATGACCATACGTGCACAAGGCATTAATAAAATATGTGTAAACCAAATGCATTAACACAAACAGATTTCCCATTAGGCTTAAGGCAACTTCATCCCAGAGATGGAGGAAAGAGTCAATACATGAGAATTAACATAATCTACCACATAAGTACAAGTACCACCCTATTGCAAACATAAAAGACCTTTGATAAAATACAGCCTCAATTTGACATGAAAGTCTTGCAGAGAATAGAGATACAAGGGATTTACCTCAACTTGATAAAGGCAATATACAGCAAAAGTCATTCATAAGAGAGAAGAAGTCAAAGTATTTGTGTTGGAATCAGGACCAAGACAAGGATGTTCACTCTTCTCACTTCTCAACAAACTTCTTATAGTGTTAGGTCAAGCAATTAAACAAGTCAAGGTAATGAAGCAAATACAAATGAGAAGGGAAGAAATCAATATATGTTTATTTTCAGGTTTTAAGATTCTATACATAAAAACTAAATCTTAAAAAAAAACTCCTAGAGCTGATAAATATTGATAAAAGTTGAAAAACACAAAGTTAAAGCACAGGAATCAGTATCCTTTTTATATACAAAAGACAAACACAGAAAGCAAGGGGACAATACTATTCTCAAGAAACTAAAACAAAACAAAACAACAACAAAATACTTGAACTAAATATGACAAAGGAATGTGTGCCATGAAAACTGTAAAACACTAAAGAAATTCACTGAACATATTCCTGCTTAAGAAACAGCTACAGGTGTTTCTTGCCCTCTTGCTAAGAGCAGAAGAATAAATAATACTCTGTTAGTACTCAGTGGCTTCTGGGATTTTTCTAACATTCACATCACCACAGAGAACTACAAACAACTAAGAAACCTCTCAAGTTATTGAGAAGCAAATCCCACGCTTCATGCATTTTTCATGTAAATAAAATAAACCATTTAAGTATCAAGTTTAAAATGGAGATAGGATCTAGTATGCACCCCCCCCCCCCATTACCACAGTCGTGTGGGTGCGACTCAGTGTGACAGCTCCAAGGACTATGTGTCCCGAGAGCTATGTGTCCTGAGGACTTGATGCTGTTATGCTGTTATGGATTTCTACTCTGTTCACTGCCAGCATGTTCCTTCTAATCTAAGAATTATGGGAAAATTCACTCACTGGCCAACATCTCTGGCACTAACAATTGATTTCTTATACACATTTTTGCCCTCAGCTTCCTGATGAGATTTATTAAAAATTGCTCTTGAGTAGATACTCATTCTGAGGATTTAAAGTAGATATGACTGATATTTATATAAGTGGTTAGATCTGTGAGTCTTTTAAGAATACTTTTTAAGGATAAATAATGAAATAATACTCCTGTCTTTATTTAGAAGAAAACTAAAACAATTACATTGCAATTTAATGATGCTTGAAAAATTTGGCTGGGATATATAAGTGATAGAACAAAGAATAAAGCACAAGGGTTAGGGCATCCATCAACTATGTGGATCTGTTGTGTATGATGGGCTGGAACACTGTTCCTTCTAACATAAACTCTGTGTGTGTGTGTGTGTTTGTGTGTGTGTGTGTGTGTGTGTGCGTGTTTGTGTGTTTTTGTGTGTGTGTGTGTGTGTGTGTGTGTGTGTGTGTTTGAATTTTCTCTCTTCCCTGGTCTTTCTCACTGACGCCAAGGAGTTAAGAGTTCATAGGTTTTTCGCTTGTCATAGAGAGTGCCAACCCCCCAGTAACTTAAGCTTTGCTCCCTCAGAAAACTGTCTGTTGAGTAACATCTCTAGTCGCTGGCTGCCTGTGGCAGCATCTCCATAGGTGTCTGGATCCACCCCCATCAATAGCTTTAAGCACTGATGCCCAACGGCTGCCTGCCTCATTTTACGCACCACACAGATGCCAACATTGATCACCATCAATGGTAGAAAATCGTTTACTTTTAATTTAGAAGAAAATCGAGTTTCAGCTTAATTTTCTGTGTATTTCTTGATGGATGTGACTTGATGGAAGAGACGGACTGCCCAGAACTGCAGTTATGAACAGTTGTGAGGTGAGTTTTTCTTATATGTAAAGACTGACAAATAAGGCCCTGCCAATGCCATTCAAATAAAAAAAGAAAAAGAAAAAGAGAAATGTAGCTTTCAATTTCTTACCATTTTATACCAGATGGAAGATAAACATGACAATGTCTATTATTATTAATATTAATATTATTATTATTTTGGTTTTCACTGGAGAATCACTAGGGACTAATATGTTATTTAAAATTCTTTACATGGTAGTATAGATGAAGGACTCAGACTAAAATATTTCCTTTGTAATATATATTTCATATGTGGAAATTGTAGAACTGACTTGCGAGGATTACTCTTTCTAAAAATATAAAAAAAATCAACTATCCATTAAGAAATAGAACTCACTTAGCTTCTCCATGCCTGCCTTCATGGCCACAAGAAGCAATTTCATCTCTTGAGCAAAACAGAATCAATTTCTTTGCGTAGAATCAGGATTCTTACTCACTGATTAATCTGATATTAGGTCTGCAATAAAATAAGATTTAATCATTATGTTAAAACAGATTTTCCTTAAATTTTATTAAGGAAATATGGTTTCTATTATTTTCAGGTGCAAATATTTAGGTTCCAAACACCTGCATGAATGGCCATTATTTCTATACTTAGTACAAAAACTAATAAAATTGTTTTTTTTTCTTCAGCACTGTTCAGACAAAAGCACATCACAATGAACTCACGGTATCATGTTTTAATAAATGGAAACCATCCTGTTACATTGTAACACAGTCCCTGGGGTAGGCAAGGATGAAAGTGGTAAGAAGGATGAAGTCCACCTCCTTGCTTAGGAGAACAATGCAGCTCACTATAATTGGAAAAACAAAAAGAACTTTCTTGGAATGGTTATTTTTTCTTTCCTAAAAGAACTTTCTATAGAACTTAAAACTAATATGTTAAAGAAATTTCAAGTTTCTGCCAGCCATTTGATTAAACAAAAACTTACTAATCATTTTTAGAAAGTTTGGTTCCCTGTTTCCCATATCCAGATACTAAGTCAGTGTAACTAGATGATCTCATCTATACACTACATCCATCAATAAATGCATGCACACACACACACACACACACACACACACACACACACACACAAATATATGCACATTATGTAAATATTTTTATATACTATAATGACACTTTATCTTAAACATTAAAGTTTTTCTACACACAGGTAAAAACAGTCTAATAGCATTATTTTCTATTTGTCATGAAACAAGTGCACCTTCAACTAAAAAACCTGAGCTCAATTTTTGTCAGTAGTAACTGCTTTACAGAACATTATTCCAGTATCGATAGAAAAACAGCTTATCAGCATTTGTAATATCCAAACCAAATTTGCAATCTCACCCAGATGTATAAATGTGCCCGGCACCTGAACCATAAAGAAGTCCATTAATAATGGATAAGTATATTAAAGAAATTGGTCATTGTTTCTGGATAATATTATTAGGTTAAGCATGATGTGTGCTGTTATAGAACCTTTTCTGCTACAAACAACACTGTTAGTAAAGCAAGACCCAAACCTATCACTTTAGCTAATTCCAAACAAAGCTATTCTGTGTACACTGCAGTAGCACATAGTTAAAAAAACTACTCACTGCCTCTTTTTCACACATATTGAAACACCTCAATACTCTATGAAAAACTGCAAAGTTATTGCACCACCAGAAATACACAGTATAATATCTAACTTCATTTCAGTAGAGCATGAGACTTAATCTCAGACTCAAGGGCACCAATTACAAAAGGAATTTACTCTAACTAGTCCAAATAAAAGACACACAATCCAGGTACTTTATTTACAGGTCATAAGCCTAATTGGGCAGGTTTAGAGCTACACTAACCTATTTCCATGCCATAATGTCCCTTGTTACTTGCTGTTTTTCCAGGCCATATGCTCAGGGTCCATCTCCTTACATGGTGGTTTCCTCCTCCCTTGGTCTCCTCTCTTGTTCCCCATTCTCCTCTCTCTTGAGACCCTCCACTCCATCCTTAAGTCCCACCTTTCTTCTTCTATTCCCTAATCACAGACTCTATCCATTTTTGATGAGTTAAACTAAGAAGCAAAGTTTACAAAGCATCACTTGGGGTACCTGAGGATCTGCTCCTCAGGGCTTCTGGATCTTGGGAGCCAGTATGTAGGGAGCATTTAAATACAACCCCACCAATAACTTTTCCTTATCTGACCAATAACCACCAACATCTTTACCTAATACACAGCCCATACAGATATTTTCAGATCCTAGCACCCATAGCTATGGCTTCTGGTAAAATGTAAGTACATGTCACATTCTTACAAACTCAAGACAAACTGAGCAGATTATCCAGTGTTTTCACAACAGTCCACTATTTAATCTGCAAGAATTTAAGTGTCATCAATAACAATCCAAAAGAAAATGCCACTAAACAAAGACAACAGCCATGATATATTATATTCCAAAGTTACAACCATGAATTAAGCTTTAAAAGGAAGTTGCATTACCTTTATATTTTAAGGACTTTTAAAATAAGAGTCTCACTTGGAAATTATGCAAAGTTCATGTTTGACCACTGAGTATTGGCCATGCACCCCCACTGCCCTGGCCTGAGAGGCAACACCATAGTGTTCCTCTTCACTGGGCTAGCTGACCTGTTCCACAGTGCAGCAGAGTGCATGGGTCTCTCCACAAGCAGAGTGAGCTACTCTATCTGAGATTCATGGAAATGCAAGGATACACGGTCCTCAGTGTAGGGCAAACTAGACAAGCACATGGAGAAAGGATGTGGAGGAATAGTTGGAGAAATCAGAGACCAAGACACAAAATTGTGAAAGAGTAATCACTGAGAGTCAGAATGTGACTAATAGAATTTAAATTGTTGCTCTTGTAGAATGAAAAGTAAAGTTGCTAACAGGGTAGAAAACATCTACATCCTGGGAATCCAGGAAGGGTTTGTAAAAGGCCCCAAACATGTGCAGAGATTAAATAGGTCTAAACGGAATCATCAAAGAGATGACTCAGGAAACAGCACACAAAGGAAGTCACAGATGGATCAAATGCTCTGGTTACATTGACCTAATTTCTTAGTATAAGGAACAAGAAATCAGTTTCCAAAAAACACGAAAGATGCTTCATCTAACAATACAAGTCAATATTAGACCTGATTTTTATAGAGCTAATGTGTAGAAGTCAAAGATACTAATTTCTAAAATGACTCTTTGTACATTTAATTTTTGTGCGATGTCTAATAATGACTCAGAGAATGTGGTATTGGAAAAAAGTAGAAGAAAGGCATTGGAAAAGGAGTTTTAGGCACAGGTTTGGCTGTAAATTTAGTAAAAGACAATCTAGTCATTTTATATCTATCAAATACTTTTACAGGCTCCAAATGGGTCAAAGACCTTAAGATACAAAAATGAATGTCATGAAGTTAAAACAAGAATATAGTATCAAATTATTATGACCACTTTTTTAAAGGAAAGGAATATTTCATTTTGTGGAACTTAAACATTTCCTCTAGTATTTGACTTCCGGTGGCCCATCCAAAAGAAATGAAAAAGATATGAATTATAAAAGGATGTTAAATATTTTAAAACTCCAGTGGCTAATAAGATGAAGCTAATTAAGTAAGCAAAGAAAATATTCTGCTGCAAAACCATGCTTGGCCAGCCAGTGATGGAAAGCAAGACAAAAGAAGATTAGTTTCCTGCTATTTTCAAAGAACAAGCACCTACCCAGGTCAAAATCTAGATGCAGACTACTAAAACAAGCAGCTGACTTGGAGTCTACCCACCAGACTGAGCAACAAAGGAACTTAGAAACACCAACAAACATGCACAACAGTTTTTTTTTCCCTCATTTTGACAGATGTTCACTAAGTATTTTCTTAGTGTTCAGCATGGGACACGTACTGTGTACTTCCTTCAGTTACACATCCCTTGTTTCTAGAACTTAAATTTTTATCTATTTAATAATACAATGTAGGAAATTTAGAAAGAAAAAGCAACATGGTACCCAAGTATGCTGAAGAAACTGACCACAAGCAATGAAACAAAGACTCAACAAGCTCAGGAAGTTATCCCAAGATCTACTGACACAAATCACTAATCTCAAAATTTTCCGATAACATTTAACAGCTAATAAGAGCCCTAGAAAACTTGAAAAACTGATACACATATAAATTATAAATATGTGTCTACAATCACCCTTCCTGGTGGACCGTGTAAGCAGATGATGGCAACCAAGAAAGACTAATTCCAGAAAAGAAATCCAGATGGCCAGATTCCGTTTTTCCTCAACAGGGTCGTTTCTAAAATAACCATTGTTTTTTTTAAATCTGACAAAACAGGAAACAGAAGTAACTGGGATAAAACCAAAATCTAGATCCTTTCTACTCTGTTATATGTCTTTCTTCTCGTTAATGTGTTTCTAAAACAATGATTTTTTTTAATATTTGTGGTTTTATAATTTATTCTACAAGGAAACCAATGGAAAAGACTTGCCAATTTCTTTGGAACTGTAATGCAGGGTAGTAAAACAAATGAAGATCTTGTGATTGTAAAGAGACTAATTTTCCAACAGAGTTACGGAAATATTTTTTCTAAGAAACCAGCTCAGTCAAATGAGGCATTTAGACTCTGGTTACCATAGTGGTTGTGTCTTTCCTTGAGCCAGGGTTCCCTGCTCTGTAGCCTTCCCTTGAACATTCTGTTCTCTTGGTGTCATCTCCTGAAAGCCGAGATTAGGCACCATGGTGTCTGCTTTTAAGTTCTAAAAAATACTGAAGAACCTAAACTTTAGTGTCTGCATGGTGACATAAGCCACATCGCTAATAGCTCATCTAGTTAATATGAAAAAAATCATGCTTTCACTCACAACCTAAATTGGGATTGAGTTCCAGGTGAACATCATCCTCCAGTTCCAGTAACCAAAACTATACACTGGTCATTGCTCAGATTTCGATTTTGTTTCGATTCATGTTGTCACTTGTAGAACTTTGGACCCGGTTCTTCCTCCAAGCCCCATGCTCCCAGAAATAAGACAGAGACTCAAAATATATTAACAAATACCTTGGCCATAGAGCTAGACTCTTCTCTGACAAATTCTAACCCACTTACTCAAATCTACATTCCGTCATGTGGCTCATTACCTGTGCTCAGGAACCACGAGTCTGTCTGGTCACGTTTTCCAGGGCAAATCTCTCCAACCTGGCTCTATCCCAGAATTCTTTCTGCCTCCTGGATGTCCCACCTTCTATTCTACCCTTTCCTATAGGCCATAATTTTTTTTAACTGAAAGGTGATATATCCATAAAAATACACAAGATACTCTCTCTACAGTCACTAGCATTCTTAAAGCCTTCAAAGAGCTAATTATTCCAATTCTACTTTTACTTCTAATGCACCAACACCAACACCAACATTCAGAGACCATCCATGGGAGGACTATTGCTTTAAAGAACTTATGTGCACCGACTTTTCCTTTCAGTTTATTCTGGTAATAATGCCACTCCAGCTGGGTGTTAGTATCAAGATGAAAAGGTGTTCTATGTACACCAGCCTGGCCGGGAACTCATAGAAGTTCACCTGCTAGGATTAAAAGCTTGCTCCACCAAACATGGCTTTGATGAACTGACTCAATCTAACAGCAGCAGAGTCAGTTTTCTGTGGCCTTTGATTTCTTACAATGAAAAACAGGCAACTCGGATACCAGGTTCAGATTGTAGGAGAAGAAAATGAGACAAAAAACTACAATCAGACTTTTGTAATTCTGGTATAAGTAATTATAAATAGATTTTGAGAGCAGGTTGCTCAGAACAAAGAAACATATAACACACAAGCTCTCCTGCCTCACTACATAAGCCAGACAAAAGAACAATAGACCAGAAGGTAAGTGTCCCTAGCCTAAAATCAATTCCTTTACATTCAAAAAAATCCCTTTCAGAGCTGAGTCAAAACTATCCAGAACAAAATAAAGTCTTGCTGGGAATCTAGAATTTTCTAGTATTTTCACATAAGAGAAAAACTGACTTTCAAATGAAACTGCAAATGTAGCTATCTTGTCCAGAAAGAACTAAAGAAAAATGCTAAATAAATGCTTCTAATACCAGTAAGTAGTACACACATAAACCTGAAATTTCATTTGCAAAGCAGACTGCCCAGTTGACTCAACTCAATGATACAGAATTATCCAAAACCCAGAAGTTAGTATGTTTACCTACATTAAGGGAGGAGTTATTTGAACAGAAGAGAAAGTCTGAAGACACAGTATCGCCGAAAATTCCCCTTAATGTGCAATAAAAAGATATAGAATATATCCAGAAACTCTCATCTATGTGAGATAACGGAGTCCTCAATTTAAGATACTCTTCTCTGTATATTTCAACGTACACTAAAGCAGTACTATTCTAATTTTCCTATACCTGTGATAATAAAGGGTAGCCAATTTGAACAAATGAATAAATTTAATTGAGAAAGAACAAAATACTTTCCAAAGAATATATTGTTATCATTTCAGATACACACACAGACACACAGACATACAGACACTCACTCTCTCTCTCTCTCTCTCTCTCTCTCTCATGTGTCAATTTTTTTAAACAAACAAGAATACAGATCTTTAAGATCTGTTATACTTCTTACACCCAGGAGACAAAGAAGAAAACAGTATCAACATGCCTTCCAGAGCTCTGATGTCTGGGTGCCCTCAATACTGACATATTGCCTAAACGGAAAAAAAGAGCATTCAAACCCAAACTAATTCTTCTCATTAAAAACATAGTTAGTCAATTTTAAAAAATCACATTTAAGAAAAATGTTAACATAATGTAGGATATATTATGGACTGAACTCCACCTTAATAGATGAATTTCCATTTCTTCAGTTTTCTGATAGAATGTTCAATCACTTCTAACAATAGCATAGCATTATTTCCTATTCTACATTCTAACCTTCTTCCTTTAAGATTATAATTTTATAAGATAAATCTGATTATACAATTTAGTTATGTGTAGTTTCACCTATTTAGCTTTGATAAACTCCATTCTGCACAACTCTACAAATTTTACTTAATGAAACAATTACAATGGCTACTACTACCCAATGTTGTTAATAAGTAATAAAACACAAGAAGTTTACAAGGAGTTAGATTAATTCTCACAAATTATAGGGAAAAATTACTATCACCCACAACTTGTATATTAGTAATATAAGTTCAACACCTGGTACGTGCCCAAATTGGAATTTATTTCCAGTCAGTCTGATTTCCAAGCTCTTAAATTATCATACTTGTTGTTATTAAAATCTCGTTGTAATAAAATACCCACCACACCCATCCAAATAGAGCACACAAAACTAACACAGTTCCACTTGGTGAAATTTAATGGGAGAACAAGTCAAGGGAAAGGGGCAAGAGAAAGAAGAGAAAAGAATGAAGAGAAGAGAGAGCATGAGGGCAGAAGAAGTCTGCCTTTCATTTGGTATATGACATAACTATTCCCACAAGGAGTTGGGATTTGGACCAAAGGAATACTGGGAAGTAGGGCTGTTGCCATGTCAACAGTTACCAAATGGTGTCGCTGCTCAAGGCAATTCCTGATACCAACAATACTGCTGTTATAATTCAACATATTTCAAAAAGTAGTTCACAAAAAAAAAAAAAAAACAAAGTCTATATACACAGGGAATTGTTCTTTCATCATTAGCTGTTACTAGTTCTGCCGCATGACTATTATATTTATGGAGATAAAAGTAAATATTATCTCATAAGGAAAATTACTGACTTAGAATAACCAAAGATTGTTAATAAGGATTATTATAACCCAACTATTAGATTAACATTACTTTATAATAATATTACTTCTAATAATCCCCCTGGTGTTCCAAAATATGATAGTACAGGTCCTAAAACTGCCACCCATTTCTCCTTGTTTCAAGCTCTGGCCGAATCTTTCCTGCACTGTGACAGCCAACTCTGTGAAAAACTGACTCATAAAAGGGCAGTGAAAGAACACAGACTAGAAACCATTAAAAAAAAAGTCTATTCAGTCCCAAAAAAAAGGACACCTGCCTGGTAAGATAAAGGAGAGAGCAAGCAGTGAAGATCCAGGTAAATATATTTAAAATGCAAATTATACCAGCCCTCAACAAACACCGAGAAGTCAACAAAATGATCTAAGTATTAAAAAGAAAAAAGAAAACAAACAAACAAAAAAATCCCAAAAACCCCAAACCACTCTTTCTCTTCAACAAGGTGGCCAAGTAGCAGATACCAACATGCAGATCTTCATGAAGACCCTAATGGGCAAGACCATTACTCTTGAGATTGAGCCCAGTGACACCATCAATAATGATCCAAGACAGGGAAGGCATCCCACCGACGAGCAGAGCTGATATTTGCTGGCAAACATTTGGAGGATGGCCACAACCTGTCCAACTACAACATCTAGAAAGAGTCCACCTTGCACCTGGTGCTGTGTCTGCACAGTGGCATCATCGAGTCATCCCTTTGTCACCTTGTCCAGAATTACAATTGTGACAAGATGATCTGCCACAAGTGCTACTCATGCCTGCACACAGTGTAGTCAACTGCTACAAGAAGTTCGGCCACTCCAACAACCTGAGCCCCAAAGAAGAAGGTCAAATAAGACTGGGGCCATACCTGGCCTGTGACCCTGTGACCAAATAAAATCCATTGACAGGGGCAAAAAAAAAAGAGAGAGAGAGAGAGGGAGAGAGAGAGAGAGAGGGAGAAAGAGAATGACAAAAATATCAAGCTGGGCACAGGACTTAAACCCAAGCATTAAGAGACAGAGGGCAGGCACATCTCTGTAAGTCTGAAGGCAGCCTGGTCTACAAGGTGAGTTCCAGGACAGCCAGGGCTATACAGAAAACCCTGACTGTAAAACAAAACAAAATTCTGACAATTAGCTTTTCTTTGTAAAACCATTATGACTCTTTAGCATATCCAACAAAAATTCATGTATTGGTGGCAAGAAAATATACTGTTAACTATGAATACTCTATGCTGGTACAGAACACCAGACAAACCCACATTTGGAAAATAGCTGTGTAAGAAATATGGTAAGACACACATTTAAACAACTAACATTATTGGATTTTGTACTAAAAACTGAGATCTTACGAGTAAACTGTAGTGGTTTGGCTTGATGCTGCTTGTATATTATTATTCATATTGGTTCCTCAAGAGGGGTTGCCCCCACCCCACAAGCAGAGCATCATGTACTTAGGTGATGCTATGTGAACCTTCTCTCCACTTTAATAGGTCAATAAATGGTTAGAGCCTATGATTGGGTACTGGATAGGAAAGGTGGGACTGGAGGCTCTGGAGGGGGTGGCAGGTAGAAGGAGAAAAAGAATGAAGGAAGAGGAGAGAAGGAAGCCACTATACACCAGAATCATGTGGCTGGGAGAAACCAGAAGTAGTAAGGAGTCTTAGAATTGGGAAATAAGTTAGTATTGTATTAGATATGCCCAATGTAGGCATATAACTTATAATTAAAATATTTGGATTGTGTGTCTTTTACATGGGCTGTTAGGGTTGGAAATTTTAGTAACAAATTGACAAACCCATGTCTGGCTTAGAAACGAAGTAACCCGATACGGAAATCCACCCCCATCCACTCATTATTAACAACTAGGGCTTCACTCTATAGCTGCTTCAGGGTGGAAATTAATCATGAGTCTAAAGGGTATACAGAGAGCTAGCTGAGAGGCTCCCTTCCCAAGTCCCAAGCAAACCTAGGCAACCAGAGGTACCACACCAGTCCTGAGCTGGGACACAAGGTGGCGCCAATCCCACAACATAGTTGGGGTTCCCTGAGTCTGAGAGATAAAAAAGAAGGACAGGAAGTCAAGGTTGCCTGAGATGAGGCCTTCACAACTGAAAATTAGCAAGTGAAAACACAGCAGGTATCTTTCCAAAGCTTTCTCACAGATAACAATGGGCTGATCTAGGCATCTCTCTCCCAAGTCACCCTTCCCATGCACACTTTGATTTCCAACATCCCTCCACTTCTAAACAGGGCACAGGACACAGGTAGCAAGACCAGCTCTCTCAACTGCTTACACTGCAGGCTGTGTAAGATCAATACACAGGCTGAAGGCTATACAGGACAGTCAAAAGACCTAAAGGGCTCAAAACACAAAAGCCAAGGGTCTTTGTACAGTCAGCCCCTCCCTACTAGTGAAAGAATCTGAAAGGACCTTAATGTCCTAAATCAAACACCAGAAGGAAACAAAGATAAAAGAAACTTCAGACCAAATATAAGAATTAAAATAGTATCACAGCAATCTTTTCCTCCTTCACTTTTTCCCACATAAGGTGCTATCGAGAATTGAGGAGTTTCTTAAGTAGTGAATATAAAAAGCATTGATTTTGTTTTTAACATTCTTAGCTTGAATATATATGACCAAAGTCTAAGAAATTAAATTTGCCAAGGTATGTTGAAGAAAATTTTTGCATTTTCTATAGGCTAACTCTAAAAGCTGTACCAGGATCCACTCTGACGTAACACTTTACCAGCAAAACTTGTAATTATAAACAGTATGATCTGCTCTCTTTAAGCAAATATCTTGATTGATTAGTATTTAACTTTAACTCAATGAATAAATAAAATAGTTAGATTCAGTCATCACAGAGACAACAACAGTACAATTAATACTGTAATGAAAATGTAGCTCTACCATATGTCTATATAACAAGGAACTATAGTAAGGACTAAAAAGTGCTAATATTGCACATACCCTAAGAGGCATGGACCTGGACAGGAGAGATAGCTCAGTGGATAAGAGGTCCTGAGTTCAATTCCCAACAACCACATGGTGGCTCACAACCATCTGTAATGGGATCTGATGCCCTATCCTGATGTGTCTGAAGACAGCTACAGTGTACTCATGTTAATTAATTAATTAATCAATTAATTAATTAGCCATGTTCCCAGAGAAACAAGGTGAATTCATCTAAACCACTATGAAGACAACCAGGCAATCAAGCACAGTGATATTGAAAGAGCGTACCCCAAAACAGGGAGCTGCATTTCTCGCTCCGATCGCGGGGTGGGGTGCAATATCTGAAGAACAATATGGATGTTTGGAAAAGTTAAAAAACAAGAAAGCTATAGAATTTTCCCCACCAAATTCCCCTACAAAAAGATAAGAAAAACAAAGGGGAATAAACCCAAAACAGTAATTTGGAAAACCCTCCATTTAAAAAGTACTTACAAAGAGGGCCAGAGAAGGCTCGAAAGGTAAATAAATCCCTTGCCTTGAAATCCGAGTTCAGTTCCAGGAACCCATGTAAAAGGAGAGAACTGGAAAAAATACTACTAGAATGGCTTTCCTAACTCCCACACTTTCTCCTGTATAATCCACTCCCTGATTCTTTGCATTCTTGCTACATTCTTGATTGTTACTAGGAATACATGAGACTTGAGTTAAAAAAAAACAAAGAAAAACAAGAAGCAAACCCACACACAAATTATACTTAAGCATATTCTATCAGTCTCTATGTCCTCCACACAGAAGTCTTCCCCTCCCCAGACTCTGTTTCTCTTAGGTTCTACTTTTCATTTCCTTTAAGACTTTCCAAGCTGCTCTAACACAGTGTTCTGTAAATAAATGCTGGTGTACTTCTGATGATGCAGAAAGAGCTCATGGCTGCCCAAATATAACATCAGTGTGAGCTGTCTCCACTGGGTAGTGAAAGCAGCCATGTTTCCAGTTGTCTTTGGCTTTCTTTGTGCTGTTTGCCTAGATATGCTGTGCTTTTCCCCAAATCAAATCACCTGTTATTGTTACATGTGACCTGCTGGCCACCAGCACTTCCTCTAGAACTTGGTACTTGAGCCAGAACGATGTTCCTGAAGTCAATGATAGCAATAGCAAGCCTTAACTGAGCCATCTATAACGTATAGGGCTCGGCCTGGGCACTCTTTCCACTGTATTGTTTATCCGGTAATCGTGCCTCATTTTCAGATACAGAAATGGAGTGTAAAGGGATTACCTGCCTTAACCAAGAACCCACTCAGCAAGAATGAAAAGCCAAACTTCAAGCCCACGCTATCTGACCTCTGACTTCCCTCAAAACATGGGCAACAGCTGAACCTCTAATTCTGCCAGCCAGTTCTTCTGTCCCAGATTTTCATGAAGCTAGAATTATGTGTGCTCAACTGGACATACCTCATAAAATTAGAGGTCTTTAAATATCTGAATTCTTTAGACTGAAAAAATATGACAAGCTTTTAAAAAGCTTGCAGTCTAGATTTGTTGATGATGTTCTCATAATTCATTAAAAATTTATTACACAATAGACATTGCAATGGATTCGCAATCTTCGTCACATCGTATGAGATAAGAAAATTGAGATTTTGAAATTTTAAGTGGCTTACTCGTGCTCCAACAGATAACAGTAGCTAAATGAAAATCTGAATGGCCCGAAAAGCAACCTCATCCATAAATATAGCTATGCTTCATTAATCCAGCAGGAGGAACAGGGGTTGTAAGCCATCCAGAATTACTGCAAAGTTCTCAGAATTCTTCCGAGAATGAGCATCACACATTATACCACAACATAAAATACTAAATGAAGAGTGGGTTCCACTGAGATGGTATCATTTACTGGTAATAGAATGTCATGTCACACACTGCATGTCTCTTCCTACTGAAATACTATTGTCAAGATTATCCTGGGCAGTAGTGAGTTCTCACTTTCTTAGTGATGAAAAAGGGGGCTATATTCTAAGGCTGCTTTTCTTCTTTGTTTTGGTCATTTTTTTGGCTACTTTTAACTGTCATTTTTACCCAATCTAGAATCACCTGGGAAGAGAGTCTTACTTAGGAATTGTTTCGATCATGTTGGAGTATAGACACGTTTTGGTGGTTGTGGTGGTGGTGGTGGTGGTGGTAGATATCTTGAATTTTTTTTCTTAATCTCAGCACCCAATGACTATCTTACTCTTGGTACCAATTTTTGTTCTAGTCTTATTTGTCTTACTGTCATTACATATCCTGGCAAGATCAACTTAGGGAACAAGGGATTATGGTGGCTTGAATGAGAATGGCTGCCAAAGGTTCATATGTTTAAATACTTAGTAAGAAGTCCTAGCTCATCCTACAACAGATAGAAGCCTTATATCCAAAATATACAAAGAACTCAAGAAGTTAGACCGCAGGGAAACAAATAACCCTATTAAAAATGGGGTTCAGAGCTAAACAAAGAATTCACAGCTGAGGAATGCCGAATGGCTGAGAAACACCTAAAGAAATGTTCAACATCGTTAGTCATAAGGGAAATGCAAATCAAAACAACCCTGAGATTTCACCTCACACCAGTGAGAATGGCTAAGATCAAAAACTCAGGTGACAGCAGATGCTGGCGAGGATGTGGAGAAAGAGGAACACTCCTCCATTGTTGGTGGGATTGCAGACTGGTAAAACCATTCTGGAAATCAGTCTGGAGGTTCCTCAGAAAATTGGACATTGAACTGCCTGAGGATCCAGCTCTACCTCTCTTGGGCATATACCCAAAAGATGCCTCAACATATAAAAGAGACACGTGCTCCACTATGTTCATCGCAGCCTTATTTATAATAGCCAGAAGCTGGAAAGAACCCAGATGCCCTTCAACAGAGGAATGGATACAGAAAATGTGGTACATCTACACAATGGAATATTACTCAGCTATCAAAAACAACGAGTTTATGAAATTCGTAGGCAAATGGTTGGAACTGGAAAATATCATCCTGAGTGAGCTAACCCAATCACAGAAAGACATACATGGTATGCACTCATTGATAAGTGGCTATTAGCCCAAATGCTTGAATTACCCTAGATCCCTAGAACAAACGAAACTCAAGACGGATGATCAAAATGTGAATGCTTCACTCCTTCTTTAAATGAGGAAAAAGAATACCCCTGGCAGGGAAGGGAGAGGCAAAGATTAAAACAGAGACTGAAGGAACACCCATTCAGAGCCTGCCCCACATGTGGCCCATACATATACAGCCACCCAATTAGACAAGATGGATGAAGCAAAGAAGTGCAGACCGACAGGAGCCGGATGTAGATCGCTCCTGAGAGACACAGCCAGAATACAGCAAATACAGAGGCGAATGCCAGCAGCAAACCACTGAACTGAGAATAGGTCCCCTGTTGAAGGAATCAGAGAAAGAACTGGAAGAACTTGAAGGGGCTCGAGACCCCAAAAGTACAACAATGCCAAGCAACCAGAGCTTCCAGGGACTAAGCCACTACCTAAAGACTATACATGGACTGACCCTGGACTCTGACCCCATAGGTAGCAATGAATATCCTAGTAAGAGCACCAGTGGAAGGGGAAGCCCTGGGTCCTGCTAAGACTGAACCCCCAGTGAACTAGTCTATGGGGGGAGGGCGGCAATGGGGGGAGGGTTGGGAGGGGAACACCCATAAGGAAGGGGAGGGATGAGGGGGATGTTTGCCTGGAAACCGGGAAAGGGAATAACACTCGAAATGTATATAAGAAATACTCAAGTTAATAAAAAATAAAAAAATAAAAAAAAAGAAGTCCTAGCTCACTATGGGCAGCACCATTCCCTAGGTTGGGCCCTGAACTATATATACAAGTGAAAAAAGCTAGTAAGTAACTATCCATGCAAATATGCTCTCTTTACTCTTGACTGTGAATATTCGTCAGGCATCTGCCTCAAATTCCTGCAATTCCTATGATTTTCCTGAAATAATGGACTGTTACCTGAAATTGTAAGTCAAATAAACTCTGTGTTTGTCACTATTCTATTGCTATGAGGAGATACCATGACTAAAGCAACTCTTGTAAAAGAAAACATTTAATTGGGGGCTTGCTTACAGTTTTAGAAAATCAGTACACGTTATCATTGCCAGAAGCAAATAAGAAGGTGCTGGGGCAGTAACTGAGGGCTGTACATCCTAATATATCCCAGAATGATACACTGGACTTTGAAACCTCTAAACCCACTCCTTCAATAACATGCCTCCTCCAATAAGGCCATACCTATTCGCAAAGGCCACACCTCCTAATCCTTCTCAAATAATTCAACTCCCTGATGACTGAGTATTCAAACATATAAGCCTATTGGGGTTCATATACAAAAGAATGTAAATGACTAAACTAAATAGTACACCAAGGACTGTGGAGAACCAACCCACTCATTGGACATTCTGTGCATGTGATGGCTTGTACTGGGTAGGGTTTTTCCTAAAAGGAAGAAACACACAATGTAAAGCCATAAAATTATAGGATACCACAAACTGTGGCTTTCCTCTTTGTGAAACATTAACATACTTTAAAAATTCGGTTTTTACAAAAATCACGAGCAACAGAATACTGAGGCAGCCACATGCCCCTCCCTCTATAAGAGGTCTGAAATGGCACTGTTGTTTTTTCCTGATCTTTGAGAAGAAACAATCAGACAATTTCAGTTGGGCTCTATTGAAAAGCCCTCACTGGGATCTAGAGGTGAGGTGGTCAATTCAGATATTTTGATGTTCAGAAGCCTACCTCCAAGAAGAAAACCGGACCAACCAACTTAGCCTCAACACAACCCTTTTCTTCTGGTCAACTTTAAATAGTGGGAGGGAAAAATAAAACAATAAAAGCCTAAAGCATAATAAGGTTATGAGGAGGTAAAGAGCTACTCTATTGATAAAAAACTCCACAAAGGTCCGCTGAGGTTATCCAAAGCTAGAACTGAAACATATAGATTCACTGAATCCCAGACAGTTATATAACACAAGTGTCATGTATTTTACACACTGCAGGGCCCCTAAGAATTGCACCCCAAGCACCATCAACTGTGTCCTGTGTATTGAGGACTTACACATTCTGTTTAAGTAGTTTCTGACTACATGTGTTCTCTACTGTGTGGTGATATTTTGGTACTATCCCTCTAGGACCTTGCCCATCCTACAGGCTTGCCTTCTCTTGGGCATGCTTGAGGTTTTAGGCACAGTCAAAACAATAGGCCATTTCTTTCCATTCCCCCTCTGTACTGTTAAGTCAGCAGTCAGCAGAAGATAAAGCAACTTGGATTGGACTAAAGGTACCTTTGCTGAATTATAATTAATTTTGTTAGGCTTTCCGTTTTAAATTTTCATCGCATTTTTATGTGTATGTATGTGTATACATGTATGGGTGCGGAGGTCAGAGGCCAACTTGTGGGTGGTAGCTCCTTCTACCATATGTGATCCAGGTATTGAATTCAAGTCATCAAGCTCTGTGGCAAAAGCCTTTTGCTGAGCCTTCATGCTGGTCCTCAATTTTTATAATAGTTCTTCATGAGGAAAATGGACTTGACAAACAGATCTTATATTCAAGACTATTATTACTGTTGGCGAACTTTCCCATATTGATGTAAAAGGGTAAAAAAACCCTCCTAAACATTAATGATTGAACAAGGTGAGCATTCAACTAAATGGGTGTCTCCTCAGCTAGGCTTTGAGAAATTAGAAATCTACAGAAATAGCCAACCCCAGGAGTTTAATGTAGGCCTTGTTCTGTCTGAGAACAGAATTTCGACTAGATGTTGACCCTTCACATCATTGTGTTGAACATTGAGCATCCTATTTCCCCAGTCCATCCCTCTCCTGTATTCTGCTGAAATCTGTGGCACTGCTCTGTGTAAGGTGATGCCATTATGGAGCAAGGCGAGTCCGGGATAAGGCATACCCTATCATTGGATGAGAAGGAATGGTAGGTGGGGAAAAGTCTAGGAAGGAGGGAGGAGAAAGAGAGGTGAGGAAAATCAAGATGGAGACAACAGAGCAGGATGATCCAGGTCCAGGTGGATAGTTTTCCAAAGCATTGTTTAAATTTGGCTTATGAGAAAGGAACAGATTTGTAGAGATAACAGTACTTGTTTGGTTCACATGGTATAAAAGAAACCAGTATGTTTACCTCCCTTTGACTCACTCTTTTTGTTAGCTACATCTTAAAAGGACAAAGTTTTGCATTTTGCCATATATTCATAAGTGTATATTCATCCAAATTACTGGCAGTATTTCATTATTTTTGCCTAAGAAGATGTTGTCTGATTCCTGGCAGCTGTAGTGACTGGTGTTTGCAGGATGCTGGGATTCGGACTGCAGGCCTCATGATCGCACAGCAAGTTCTTTCAACCTGGGAAGTATCTGTCTAATCACCAGAGTTATAGTTTATAAGAAGGCGAATATAGATTTAAACATGGACACTAAGGGAGGAGAAACACACATGAAAGAATGACAGGCATGAGAGAAGGGGAGGCAAATGTGGGGAGTTGAGCTGTGTAAAGCAAAGACAGAGTGAGCTGGGGCCAAGAACAGATAATTAGAAAAACTTTTAATTAATTAATTAATTGATTGATTAATTAATTAACTCATTAATGTATTCTGTGTCCATATGTCTATATATGTTAGTGTGTGTATATGGAGACCAGAGGACAAATGAGTGGGGAGGTCGTCCTCCTACACCATGGATTGTAGTGATAGAATTTGGATCCTCATAGGTGATGACAAATTCATTTACCCCTTTTAAAAGTGACAATTTTTATTTGTGTGTGTGTGTGTGTGTGTGTGTGTATGACAGGATTTGTATGTGTGAATGTTGTAGAAATGGTTTAATCCTCACACAGGGTTTCTCCCCTGCCTCTGACCACTTAGTTCCTAGATAAAAGACACTCACAAGCTTTATATTTACATTAATCAGCAAAGGAGCTGGGCAGATATGGATCCTCTTGCTGTTATGTCTGTTTCACAGCCAATAATCCCACTATAAAATTAAATTTCCTATGTGTGGGCTTCTCTTAACTCCAATTAGCCAACCTACCTGACCCATGGAGGCTTCCTCCTCCCTTCACATTCTTTTCCCCTCATGGTTCTTCTCTGATGCCAGAAGTCCTGGAATGCTAAACCCTGTCTCTGTGTCTTCTGCCCAGCTGTTGACTTTTGGCATCTTTATTCACTTATCAGAAATAATTTGGGGAAAAGATCACATCTCATCACTTGGGTCTACTTGTGGACTCTTGTCTCTGGGACAATCAGGCCTTGGGGGGTCTGCAGTTAGCATTACAATGCAAAGCAACAGACCAAACCTCAAAACAAGGAGGTCAGGGGCATCTGGTAGGAGTCAGGTTTTAGTGTTGGTCCCAGGTATTGAACTGATTACATCTGGCTTGGCGACGCAAGAACCTTTACCCATTGAGCTATCCAATTGGCTCATATCATATCCAAGAAATCATTAACAAATCCACTGTCAAAATATTTACCTATTTTCTTTTTCTAGACTTCAGTAGTTTTGGTCTTATGTTTAAGTCCATTTTAAAATCTATTATGAATTAATATTTATATATAGTGTAAGCTAATGGTCCATCTTTTTTTGCATGTGATATCCCAGTTTCACCAGCTCTCTTCATTTAAAAGACTGTCCCATTGATTTCTTACAGAGAAGCCCCTTTAAATACAGATGTCCCTGGATTGCACTATACCTTAAGGTCCTCAGTTGTAAGTAACTGCCTAAGTAGGAAACTGATGGCTAAGGTAAGGGAGAAAGGTACTGAGAAGAGAGATAAGTGTGGGCCCAAACCCAGCTTCTCTCTCCTTGTCTAAGAGTGGCCCCAGGTTGCTTTCTCTACATTTGTGGCACATTATGTGTTATGTCAAACAACTAAAATGGGCACAACAGTGAACTCATTGTACATTTGTTTTAGTTAACAAATATTTCTTGTAACAATTAAGTGAGGGTAAGGTAGCACTTTGTATCTGTATATGACCACAGCAATGAGACTGAATAAAGTCACTCAAAGCAGTTGCACTTACTTGTTTTGGTTATTGGTTTGTTTGAGATAGGATCTAACTACATAGCTATCTAGCCTCTGTTGGCTTGAACTCAGAATGCTCTTGCCTTAGCTTCTTCCTGTGTTCTGGGATTACAGGTATGATTTACTCTACCTGGCTTGTTCTTTTTATGTCTCCTCCCCACAACACCGCCATTACCACTCTTAGGTAGCCCAAACCAGCCATAACTGTTCAGCCTCAGTCTTCTGAATGTTGAAATTATGGGGGCGTGGGGGGGAAGGCAAGCTTCAGTTTCTTTCATTAATACTTCATATCTTTAGGAGTTACAAATGCCATTAGCTGTATTTGGGAGCATTTTGTCAGGGTGTGATAAATGAGCTCTTTCTTATTTATTGTATAAGTAATTTTCTTAGTAAATATGTGAAATGCCACTTGTGGAAAACCTGATTGTTCCTAATGAAGATAGTTCCTTTGAAAAATATTAAAATTAAGAATCAAATGTGGTAGTCTATGCCAAGACCCAGTCTGAGTCAGTAGGATAACTTTGAGTTCTAGGCCCTCCTTGGCTATAGAAACCCTATGTCAGAAAATCCAAAAAATAAGCAAAATTAAGTAAAGCTTACCAATGCCCACGTAAGCAGACAAAAGGAAGTTTTGATGGGGTGTGAGAGGCCTCTTAACATGTACATTGAAGTCCAGAATGAGCTGCTACTGCTGTGCCCATCAAGAAGGACACATGCTTTAGTAATCCTGTAAGTCAAGAAGCCTATTGTAAACATTCTAAATCCATGCTGCTCTATCATTCCCCTTCCATTGAAGGGAAGCCAGCTGGCTGACTGTTCTGGTATGTTGAATGGAACAGGGCATAGTTATATTTTATAGTCACTGATTGGCTGACATTTAATATTTTTGCCTTAATATTTCTTTACAGTTTTAGCTTACAGAACCTTTCACTGGTTGAGGCACTTTGGGCAACTTTCATAGAGTCATATGAAAACAAGAAGTAAGAACTGTGTGGTACCATGAAAGAGAGCCTGGTTCCTGGTTGAACTAAGGCTAGAAATCCCGGTGACACTGAAGAGACAGTAGGCATTTCGCCTGACTCCTGGGAAACTAGGCAGATCACAAGCCCACAGCCCTCCATAGATTCATGGCCATCAGTCACAGAAAGGTAATGCCTCAAGTTCCTCCACAGGTAGAGGACATGGCCTGTGGTCTCATAGACTCAAGACATTTCTCCATTTTAATGAGGTACCAAAGGCCTGGAGGCTTAGCTAATAACCTTTCCTTCCTAGATATTTCACCCTTCAAAAGGTACTTAGTCGCAAGTCCACCCTAAGAAGTGGAGTATGGTTTTAATCATTCACTTTTCACCATGCCGATAAATATCGTAAAACCATGGACTGCCTCATTTTATTGGGATTCACCATGGTGAGCCACAGAGAAGGCTTTAGACTACAGAGCCAGCATCTAATCTCCTGCAGAAGGCCTCCCTGCTCTCCCAACCACAGCAACCACCACAACCAAGCCACACCAAGCACCCCCTCACCAAGCAAAGCCTCTCCTCAAAGGACTAGCTAGAGACCCCCTTCTTTCCCCTTCAGCCTGGGACTAGATCCAGTTCCATGGGCCCCAACTCTATTCTCAACTCTTCTGTGGCATTCAGGGGCACCTGGATGCCTAAGAGCATAAGAACCAGAAAGCCCCTGCCTTGTTACAGGCCCAAGGAACCTTCCCAATCCCTCAGGCAGCTCCAGTGGTCCTGTGCCTCAGACTGCATTTCATCATCCCCAGAGCAGTGTACCTTGACCTCCCACACAACCACTGGTCGATGGGGTAAGTGCAGTCATCTCCCACATCCCGCCTATTGCAGCCTTGCCCTGTGGCAGAGTGGACATGGGACCCACACAAAACTACACTGAGGAATTTTACACTATTTTTAGCTGACTAGTTTAAATCAGTCACATCTGTTCAAAACTCTTTACTTTTACACCTTGAGGAGACTCTATTCAGAACTTAAATTTAAAACTTAAATAAGAAAAAGACTGCTAAAGACAGGATTAAACAATGGAACCCTCCTTGCTTGACATATTTACATTCAGTTCTCTTTACTCTGGTCACATCACTACCTAATATTCACATATGGCCCCACATGGGGATTTTCTGATCACTAGTCAGTCACATTTCTTGTTAATAGGTGAAGAGATCTGAGGCTCACTGCTCTTGAATATACTCTGTATAATAGCTAAGGTGGCAGTCCTT
This sequence comes from Rattus norvegicus, assembly GCF_021556685.1. NCBI lineage: Eukaryota > Metazoa > Chordata > Mammalia > Rodentia > Muridae > Rattus > Rattus norvegicus. Next base: position 1,991,914 of record NC_141538.1, on the reverse strand, counting down.
TGACTAAGATCTGAGCTGAGGTCTTTCATTAGTAAATCCTTTCCATTGTGTCTCTCTGTAGCGGTTGGATGGTGCCTTTAAGTAACTTTATGTTTGTATAGTTTTCAAAGGGATTCTAAGTCTGTTCCAATATGCTTTTTGCTCTGCACTGGCAGGATAGAATCCTGTGATAAATCACTAAAGTGTTTTGAGGACATTCCCCAAATGATGGGCATAATGTGTTGTAGGTTTATGAGTTCATGTCTAATTTACTTTTAAGCTTAAGTTTTTGACATCATCATTGATAGTTTCTCTGTTAATGTTGCAGAATATAGAGAAGTTGTGGGCTGATTTATTTTGTGCATTGTATTTTAGACACTGTTTATCACTGATGCTCACCTGAGATGAGCAAACACCATACAATTAGCTTTGGAAACCCAATCAGCTCAAACAAGGTGATTTTTACCTACAAGTCTAGCTTTATAATTGATGACTTGTCAATACAGAACCATTGCTTCCTAATGAGTCAGCATAGTAAAGAGGACACATTGTAATTGGAAAAGTTGCTTGGAACAGGAAGAAAAACCTCATTTTTTGAACTATGCCTCATCATGTTATTTGTATCCTAATCCATTGCCCTCTTCCCTTTAGACAAAGTCTTATTTAAATAAACAGACAAGTCTTGTGGAGTGGGGAACCTCTCTATAGATAAGACCACAGAGACATCAATAAACTATTTCTTTTCTGGTGATCGTTATGGATTAGCAGAAATTTATGCTTTTATACCATGACACCTTATAGAGTATAATCCTATAAATGATTTGTAGTAATTTTCCACATACTACATGTTTTTTTTACTATCAATGAGGTTCTAATGCTGGAGTTTTTTCCTATACTACTTTTAGGAGAGAATTTGTGATATATATGTTCAGAGTTTGAGTCTGAATTTTCAAAATTTTTTCTATTAAAATGTTTTATTTTATTTTAATAATATGCATGTGTATGTAGTAGCTGCTTGGTCGTGATGGTGGGTATGCACACATGTGAATGAAGGTGCTGGCATCCAGAGAGTGCGTCTGAGCTTTTGGAGCTGAGTCAGGTGGTTGTGAGCTGCTAGATGTTTTTGCTTTGGCCAAACTCTGATCCTCTGCAGGAGTATTATATTCTCTTCTCTACTGAAGCATCTCTTCAGTCCTGGAAAAAACTTTTTTGTTCATTTTCCTTGTTTGTTTTTTGTTTTTGTTTTTTTTTTTCTTGGAAACAGGTTCTCACTATGTGTTAGTTTTCTGTCTAAGCTCCACTCCCACAATTACTTGGTAATGAAAGAACAAAAGGAAGAACCCCAAATTGGGACTCTCGCTCCAGTCTCCGGATAGCGGCATGCCCCAGGAAGCTCGAGAAGCCATTCATGGTGTAATAACAAGAGGCATCTTTTATTAACGAGATCTCAGGCCGACACCGAGGTCTCGGGCCGACATGCCACGCATCTCACGCAGGAGACAGAGGGCCGATGAACCATGAACCTCTAAAGGTGGGGGTTTATATAGGGAAAGCCATGGAATTTCGCGCGGTTACACAGGATTGGCTAATTCAAATGGTGTAGTTACTTTTGGCACGGAGTTACATCAGGAAAGCATACGTGCAACCTAGCTGCTCAGCAATGTGGGTAGGGATGATCCATCACACTCAGCAGGGGGATGACTCACCTCTAGGGAGTGAAGGAAGGGGAGGGGGTGGCTCCAAATGATTATGACTAACTTTTTGAAATTTAACTCTTCAGTAACAGCCAGTTATGCCTGGCACTATAAAAGGGGATGCTTGTCCCCTCCTCATTCTCTTACTCTCTTCCTTTCTTGCTTCTTGTTCTCACCCTGCTTCCCCTCTTCCCCTTTGTCCCTTCTCTCCCCATTCTCCTTCCCCCGTCCCTCCTCATGCTCATGGCCTGTCTTTACTCCTCTCCTCTTCTACTCTTCTCTCATTAAACATTTCCACATGGAACCTTGTTGTCCCATTGTGGTTTGTCTGGACGTGAAATGAGATTTCTACCCCAACATTATGTAGTCCTGGCTGGACTGAAACACTCTTTGCTACCCAATCACACGTACAGTTAATGGCAATTTAATATATTTTCATGATAATATTTGAGTATGTGAAACAAGAGTCTTGTTGGTTTCAGTGAAATATGAACATGTACATATGAATATGCTCTCCATGTTTATGTCAGCTCAATCTAGGCTATAGTCATCATAAAGGAGGGAACCTCGATTGAGAAAATGCTTCCCCATAAGATCAGGTTGTAATCAAGCTTATAGGGTGTTATTTCAGTGATTTATACAGGAGGGCCCAGGCTCTTGTGGGTGTGGCCACCCCTGGCCTGGTGGTCCTGGGCTGTATAAGAAAGCAAGCTGAGGAAGCCAGTAAGCAGCACCACTGGTTGACCACTGTACCAGTTCCTGCTTCTAGGTTGCTACCATGTTTGGGTTCCTATTCCAAGTTCCTTCAGTGATGGATTACCAAGTGGAAGTGTAAGGCAAATACACTCTTTCCTCTGCAACTTGCTTCAATGTTTCATCACAGTGATAATAACCCTAACTAGGGCAATGAGTATCAATGCAAGTGTCGAGAAATGTATCACTTGCCTTGTATTTGGTCTTTTAGTAGAAGTTGTCCGGGGTTTAATTTCCGGAAAACTTGATTTGTTTACTTCTAGTTTGTTCTTATTTCTTTTTTTAAATTAATTTATTTATCTTATGTATGTGAGTATACTGTCACTCTCTTCAGACACACCAGAAGAGGGCATCAGATCTCATTACAGATCTAATCTGAGCTACCATGTGGTTGCTGGGAATTGAACTCAGGACCTCTGAAAGAGCAGTCAGGGCTCTTACCCACTGAAACTTCTCTCCAGCCTCAGTTCTTATTGGTAATATAGAGATCAGTATATTCGGAAGATTCAACTCCAGTTCTCATTCGTTTCGTGTGGTGTTTGTTAAAATTATGGCTGCTCTTCAGCCACTCCTCTGGAGTTGACAGATTATTCTCAGAGAGGAAAGAATCCCATTGGGGAGAAGTAGCAGGTATTTGTAAGTTTTGTTCTCTTCAGATATTTATTTCACTGATTTCCACTACTTAGTAAGTGACTTTGCCTTGGGACAATTTTTTATAGAAAACACAGTTTTAGCTGCTTGTGGGGCTTGCTTGGTTTTGCGTTTTTCCTTAATTATTGACACCAAACCCACAGCCTCTTCAATGACAGGCGAGTGCTGCACCCCTGATGCATACCCATATCTTTCTCAGTGTCAGACTTGATACCCTCCTTGTTACACCATCAATAATGATTTTCTCACTGGCTTTTCACACCAGAAATTTTAGTGAGCATACCGTGCTCTTAAATGAATAATCAAATGAATTGTTATTATTTTTTATTTCTCATTTATTTTTCTTTTATTTGTTCATTTTTTTTTTATAAGAACTGAGAGTAGGGTTCTGTAGTTGAGGCTGGTCCTGAGTTCATTATATAGATAGGGCTGGCCTTGAACTTCTGATTCTCCTCATTGTACCTCCCAGACACTGAAATTAAAGGTGTAATACACCATACCTGGCTTTAAGTTTGAAGATATATTTTATTATTTGTAGAGAAATGGCAAGAGGACACTGTTCCTAGCTTGCCAGCTTGCAGGCAACCTAGGGTCTTTGTCATTCTAAGCAAACTGAGACAAAGGAAGCAGACTTTCTCAAGCAGAGAATCCTGGTGCTCTGCCAAGTAAGCTGCAAACCTGAGGAAGAGACCTTCCTGTTGCTTTTCCCATGAGAAAGTAACTTTGTTTATAGTTTAATCGACATCTTGATGGGAAGCATGGTGGTGAGCAGAAGCAGAGAGAGCAGACTGGATAAACAACATTCTTTACCTCTCAAAGCTTCCCTCCTGGGACATGCTTCTTCCAGCAAGGCCATACCTCTTAATCCCTTCCAAACAGCACCTCCAGCTAGGTGTCTAAATATCAGAGTCTGTGAGGACATTCTCATGCATATGACTACATGTTGTTACATTTAATGACTGCCACATACACATTTGCAGAATGTTCAAATCATTTGCTGTTAAAAGTACGTGTATAGATTCAGAGTTTCTTTGAACCAGTCATTATGCAATAGGAATTTCTTTGGCTCTTAAGGGATGAAGACTAGCAAATAAGCCTCCTAAGGAGAATTTGTGAGATACATCTGGCAATTCTGTGCTTGATATGGAACACACCATGGAACACCCTGGTACCAGCCTAGAGCAAATTTAAGAGCAAAGTCCACAGAATTAGTAATTTATTCTCAGGGCCTTTTACATAGGCCCCTAAAACATTTAAATTGTCTTTCTCACTCTAGAGACTTAGCTGAAAACGTCCGTGTGTTTTTAGCCATTTTTCATGTATATAATATGTTGTTAATACAAATGTCAGAAAGAGAAACCAAATCAAAAGGCATTTCAAAAACTAGGAATCATGTGTGTGGAAAAAATATGTTTTAAGATTAAAGATTCTTACAAATCTTACCAAAGCTAGTTTGACTTTGATACTGAAGGCTTCATATAATAGTCTTTGATATAATCTTAGAGAATTACAGAAAGCAATGTAAATATTGCATTAATTTATGAAAGTTAATGCAGTGGTGGCCTAACTTGTACCTGGAAAATTTAACTTTGTGCCTCTTTTGATCCAACAATGACTTATCTAGTTAGTCCCTAGGCTGGAAGCTTGAGACATGCCAGGATCTGGTAATCTTGGTGTTGTACAGTACAGTTAAGTGTTGCATTAAGAATGCCAGTCTTTTCTGTCCTCTGACCTTGTCTTCCCTTCTCTGGCCTCATGGCTCTGCTCTTGTCTGCCTGCTTCTTCCCAGTCTCCAGGCTCTCACCGCCCCCCAATCCTTCTTACCCCTGATCTCTTGCATGTAATCATTTCTCAAGAGCACATCTTGGCATGGGTCTGCAGTAAGTAATACTCCCTAAATATATTTTGTTTCAACCTCATGTATTAAATTTGTTATCACACTAACAAGTCCCTTATGTAGATCTTTTAATGAAGTTCTTGGGGGTGCATTTTGCTTAGTAGATGTATTATATTATGTGTGTTTTCTTGAGTTGTTTGTATGACACAGTTTAAGAGTCATTTTAGGTCAGATGATGAAGGAAATATTTTAATAGATTGTTTAACTAATTAATGGTAACGAGTAAGTTACAGTTGGATTTATTGATGTTTTATCCAAAGAGGATATTAAGTGTAATTCAGGAGCTCATAGATTCCCCATTGACCCCTCTTACAAGTAGAAAGTTGGAAAGTGTTTAAATATGAGACTAAAAGTGTAGGGAGGATGTTCTCTGGACAGACTGCACTGATAAAGCAACCTGAAAAGAACACATTTTGATAAGGTTTACTTGGGATTATACTTTTGTCTTTTGTTAATTGGACATTTGAGTTTTCAAATTTCCCATTTCCCTTGATAAAATATCAATGAAGAGTACGTTATGGTATAAAACTCACTTATTTTTTTCTCTCCATACAGAATCTCTGCCTACCATGAGGAGGTGTTGTTGGAGGACGAAATCTGAAAATAATGGCTGGGAAAAAGGCTGTGTTTTAATGAATAAAGATATTTACATATCCAGATAATTTTTGTTCACTTTAGTTTACAATATGGCTTCAGGTAGTATATATTTTCACTGTTCAAAAATTCTAACCTTTAAAGTTAATTTTACTCTCAAAAATTTTGTTCAGAGGAAGTAGATATTCTTGCACAAAACAATTTAATATATTTTTGTTTATCTCAGCATTTCTAGTAATACTGAGAATTGGGAAAAACATATAAGTATCTAGTACAAAGTGTTATTAGTTAATCATCTGTATATAGCAAAACATTTTCTTTTTATGTTTCTAATTTTTGAAAAATACAAAAAATATAAAAAAATTTACTAATCAGTAAAAGTAAGTTGTTTGCAGTTTGGACAAAGTATACCACTAGTTGTCACCTATAGCTTCACTTTAAAGGCAAACTAATCTTTACTATATTAATCTTGCCAATCCAAGAACTTGGGAGATCTTTCCATCTTCTGAGATCTTCTTCAATTTCTTTCTTCAGAAGCTTGAAGTTCTTATCATACAGATCTTTCTCTTCCTTGGTTAAAGTCACACTGAGGTATTTTATATTATTTGGGACTATTATGAAGGGTGTCATTTCCCTAATTTCTTTCTCTGCTTGTTTCTCTTTTGTGTAGAGGAAGGCCACTGATTTCTTTGAGTTAATTTTATACCCAGCCACTTTGCTGAAGGTGTTTATCAGGTTTAGTAGTTCTCTGGTGGAGCATTTGGGATCACTTAAGTATACAATCATATTGTCTGCAAATCATGATATTTTGACTTCTTCCTTTCCAATCTGTATCCCTTTGATCTCCTTTTGTTGTCTGATTGCTCTGGCTAGAACTTCAAGAACTATACTGAATAAGTAGGGAGAGAGTGGGCAGCCTTGTCCTCGATTTTAGTGGGATTGCTTCAAGTTGCTCTCCATTTAGTTTAATGCTAGCTACTGGTTTGCTGTATATGGCTTTTACTATCTTTAGGTATGGGTCTTGAATACCTGTTCTTTCCAGGAACTTTATCACGAAGGGGTGTTGTATTTTGTCAAAGTCTTTCTCAGCCTCTAATGAAATGATCATGTGGTTTTTATCTTTCAGTTTGTTTATACAGTGGATTACGTCGATGGTTTTCCGTGTGTTAAACCATCCCTGAATCGCTGTAATGAAGCCTACTTTATCATGACGGATGATTGTTTTGATATGCTCCTGGATTTGGGTTTGCAAGAATTTTATTGAGTATTTTTTGTTGATATTCATAAGGGAAATTGGTCTGAAGTTCTCTTTTTTTGTTGGGTCATTGTATGGTTTTGTTATAAGTGTAATTGTGGCTTCAGAAAAGGAATTCTGTAGTGCTCCACCTGTTTCAATTTCATGGAATAGTTTGGATAGTATTGGTATGAGATCTTCTATGAAGGTCTGATAGAATTCTGCACTGAACCAATCTGGACCTGGGCTCTTTTTTGTTGGGAGACTTTTAATGACTGCTTCAGATTCAATGCAATCCCCAACAAAATTCCAAGACAATTCTTCATAGAGTTAGACAGAACAATTTGCAAACTCGTCCGGAATAACAAAAAAGCCCAGGGTAGCTAAAACTATCCTCAACAATAAAAAGACTTCCAGGGAAATCATTATCCCTGAACTCAAGCAGTATTACAGAGCAATAGTGATAAAAACTGTATGGTATTGGTATAGAGACAGACAGATAGACCAGTGGAATAGAATTGAAGACCCAGAAATGAACCCACACACCTATGCTCACATGAGTTTTGACAATGGAGCCAAGGAAAAAAGATAGCATTTTCAGCAAATGATGCTAGGTCAAAGGGAGGTAATCATGTAGAAGAATGTAGATCTATCCATTCTTATCACCCTGTACAAAGCTTAAGTCCAAGTGGATCAAGGACCTCCACATCAAACCAGATACACTCAAACTTATAGAAGAAGAAGCGGGGAAAAGCTTCGAACATGTGGGCACTGGAGAAAATTTCCTGAACAAAACACCAATAGCTTATGCTTTAAGATCAAGAATTGACAAATGGGATCTCATAAATCTTCAAACCTTCTGTAAGGTGAAGGACACAGTTGTAAGGGCAAAACAGCAACCAACAGATTGGGAAAAGATGTTTACTAATTCTATGACCTATAGAGGGCTTATATCCAAAATATACAAAGAACTGATGAAATTAGACTGCAGGAGACAAATAACAGTATTAAAAAATAGGGCTCAGAGCTAAACAAAGAATCCACAGCTGAGAATGCTGAATGGCTGAGAAACACCTAAAGAAATGTTCAACATCTTTAGTCATAAGGGAAATGCAAATCAAAACAACCCTGAGATTCTACCTCACACCAGTGACTGGCTAAGATCAAAAACTCAGGTGACAGCAGATGTTGGTGAGGATGTGGAGAAGGAGGAACACTCCTCCATTGTTGGTGGGATTACAGACTGATACAACCATTCTGGAAATCAGTCTGGAGGTTCCTCAGAAAATTGGACATTGAACTACCTTAGGACCCAACTATACCTCTCTGGGCAGATACCCAAAAGATACCCTAACACATAACAAAGATACGTGCTCCACTCTGTTTAAAGCAGCCTCATTTATAGTAGCCAGAAGCTGGAAAGAACCCAGATACCCTTCAACAGAAAATGGATACAAAAAAATGTGGTACATCTACACAATGGAATACTACTGAGCTATGAAAAACAATGACTTTATGAAATTCATAGGCAAATGGATGGAACTGGAAAATATCATCCTGAGTGAGGTAAGCCAATCACAGAAAAACACACATGGTATGTACTCATTGATAACTGGATATTAACCCAAATGTTCGAATTACCCTAGATGCACAGAATACATGAATCTCAAGAAGTATGACCAAAATGCGAATGCTTCACTCCTTCTTAAAAGGGGAACAAGATAACCCTTGGGAGGGAATAGGGAGGCAAAGTTTAAAATAGAGACTGAACGAACACCCATTCAGGGCCTGCCCCACATGTGGACCATACATATACAGCCACTAAACTAGATAAGATGGATGAGGCAAAGAAGTGCAGGCCGACAGGAAACGGATGTAGATCTCTGCTGAGAGACACACCCAGAATACAGCAAATACATAGGTGAATGCCGGGAGCAAACCACTGAACTGAGAATCGAACCCCATCGAAGGAATCTTAGAAAAGACTTAAAAAGCTTGAAGGGGCTTGAGATCCCATATGAACAACAATGCCAACCAACCAGAACTTCCAGGGACTAAGTCAGTACCCAAAGAGTATACATGGAGTGACCCTGTGCTCCAACAGCATAGGTAGTAATGAATAGTCTAGTAAGAGCACCAGTGGAAGGGGAAGCCCTTGGTCCTGCTAAGCCTGAATCCCCAGTGAATGTGATTGTTGCGGGGAGGGTCGTAATTGGGGAGGATGGGGAGGGGAACACCTATATAAAAGGTGAGTGGAAGGGGTTAGGGGGATTTTCTCCTGGAAACCAGGAAAGGGAATAACAATTGAAATGTAAATAAGAAATACTCAAGTTAATAAAGATGGAGAAAAAGAAGCAAACTAATCAAAACAGTGTAAAACCATGAAATTGTATTTGTAAGTGTGTTGGGATTTTAAAGTTATTTTTGTGGCAGGGAGCTGTACCTGCTGTTTATTGGAATGTCTTTTCTCGGTTGTAGGATGAGCACCTGGCTGTCTTGTTCTAGAAGCTGGAGGAACCGTTTGTTCTGTTAAGCAGGAGGATGGAACACTGCAATATTTAGAGGAATTGCTATCTATATTAATGGTTAGAGATGTTGAGTGCTTTTTACTGGTTTTGTGCCCAATTTTATCATGAACTTTTGAAGATTAAGAAAAAATTGTTTTAATCTTCAATTACTTATAGTCTGACTTATTTGCTTTTCTGTTGCTATAATGAAATGCCATGACCAAGCCAGTTTATGGAAGAGGTCATTTTGGTTGGGCTTCCATGAGACCATCATGGCAGGGCGCTGAGAGATCACATGTTAAACCCCAAATATGAAGCAGAGAGAGTGGACAGGAATTGGGGCTAGTCAATATATAATAGCCTCAGAGCTAGTCCCTAGCAAGGTATAGCCTGTAAAGTCACCACCAGGGTTCAGACATTTGAGCCTATGGGAGATAGTCTCATTCAAACCACCACATTTCCCTCCCAGGCTCCAAAGGCCATTGTTAAAATATGAAGTATATTTAATCCTACTTCAGAAGTCCCCATGGACTCCCACAGTCTCGATAAAACCCTGTGAATTTGAAAACTGAATTCATTTCAACATACAATGGAAAAGATATATATTACTATTTCCTAAAAGGAGGAATGGGGGCATAGTCAGAAAACGCTGGACCAAGCAAGACTGATAAGGCAGCATGTAAACATCAAGTCCCGTAGGTCAGACTTCCCACCTCTGGGTCATGGCCCATTTACAGGGGCTCCCTAAGTCCATCTGTAAACATATATTTACATTATGATTCATGACGGTAGCAAAATTACTGTTGTGAAGTAGCAACAAAGATAATTTTATGGTTGGGGTTCACCACAACACAAGGAATTGTATTGAAGCGTCACAGCATTAGGAAAGTTGAGAACCAGGGCTCTAGCTTAATATCTGATATCAGAGGCTTAGATGGCGCCATCCCTCCATCTTTCTGCCTGTAAAATATATCTCTTCCAGGCTGGTTCTATCCCATGTAAGCAACTCTCCCTGGCAGAAATCACAGCTTTGGCGCTTCCAACATGTTGGAGTCTGAAGAAGTATCCCAGGCTTCACTTCATCTCTCAGGGTCTTCATGCAGGAACTCAGGATTAGGGTTGGCCCTGAGGTCCTTTGGTGTGCATGCTTGTGATTTCCTAGAGAAAGATCTGTTTTTACTTGCTTGAGAAAGGGTACATTCATAGCAGAGAACATTTTTGGATTTGTCAAAGAAGGTCAGGAAAGGGCCACAATTGTCAGTCTAGAAAGGGTATCACCGAGTTACCCCTTTGTATTGGTTGCCTCTTCTACCAACTCTATCTACTCTTCCTGGGTCTAGTCTCTGGAATGAATGAGTAGTTTGTCTTGTGGGTCTGTGAAGATATCTGGAAATTTTAATTTTTATAGAGTTTTAGCTATGATCTCCCTGTCTAAAGACTTATCTGCTGTGATGATTTGAATAGGAATGACCACCATAGGCTCATATGCTTGAATGCTTATTGTATAAGGAGTGGCACTATTAGGAGGTGGGGCCTTGTTGGAGTATGTGTGGCCATGTTGGAGGAAGTAGGTCACTGGGAAAGTGGGCTGTGAGGTCTTTATATTCAAGCTATGACCAGTGTCGAAACAGTCTCCTGCTCCTGTCTTCAGATGAAGATGTAGAACTCTCAGCTCCTTCTCCAGCACGATGCCTCCCCGAATGCTGCTGTGCTTCCCGCCATGGCGATAATGGACTAAACTTCTGAGAGTGTAAGCCAGCCCAATGTCCCTTTTCCTTATCAAAGTTGACTCAGTAACAGCGTCTCTTCACAGCAATAAAACTGTAAGACACCTATTCACCTACTTTCTTTTGCCCAGTGAGATTGTTCCATCTGTTTCTGGCCCCAAATTTTTTTATTTATTTAATTAATTTTATTTTCCTTTTTTTTATACCAAATAATTTCTTTCTGAGTTTTCATTTACCCAATCTAGATTTATTCCTTTCTGATCATTTTAGCACTTGTCTTTCTTTATTGAGTATTACTACCCAAATTTTTCTTAACTTTGAGTCTTCTTGATGGTCATAGTTGTGTATGTTTGCCCCCAATTGACAGCAAATTGCTGTCAATATGTATGTCTGTGTCATTTTTTTAACCCGTGCAGTTGACTGATACATATTTGTCATTTGAGATCTCTTCATATATCACTGTGCGTGATTGTCTGGTTGTCTTCATACTGGTTTAGATGAATTCACCTTTTTTCTCTGGGTCCATGGCTAATTAATTAATTAATTAATTAATTAATTAACATGAGTACACTGTAGCTGTCTTCAAACAAATCAGGATAGGGCATCAGATCCCATTACAGATGGTTGTGAGCCACCATGTGGTTGTTGGGAATTGAACTCAGGACCTCTTATCCACTGAGCTATCTCTCCTGCCCAGGTCCATGTCTCTTAGGGTATGTGCAATATTAGCACTTTTTAGTCCTTACTATAGTTCCTTGTTATATAGACATAAGGTAGAGCTACATTTTCATTACTGTATTAATTGTACTATTGTTGTCTCTGTGATGACTGAATCTAACTATTTTATTTATTCGTTGAGTTAAAGTTAAGTACTAATCAATCAAGATATTTGCTTAACGAGTGCAGATCATACTGTATATAATTACAAGTTTTGCTTGTAGAGTGTTACTTCAGATTGGATCCTGGTCTAGCTTTTAGAGTTAGCCTATAGAAAATGCAAAAATTTTCTTCAACATACCTTGGCAAATTTAATTTCTAAGACTTTGGTCATATATACTCTGAGAAGCTAAGAATGTTAAAAACAAAATCACTGCTTCTTATATTCACTACTTAAGAAACTCCTCAATTCTCTATAGCACCTTATGTGGGAAAAAACCAAGCAGGAAAAGAGTGCAGTGGTACTATTTTAATTCTTATATTTGGTCTGAAGTTTCTCTTATCTTTGTTTCCTTCTGGTGTTTGTTTTAGGACATTAAGGTCCTTTCAGATTCTTTCACTAGTAGGGAGGGGCTGACTGTACAAAGACCCTTGGCTTTTGTGTTTTGAGCCCTTTAGGGTCCTGTATAGCCTTCAGCCTGTGTATTGATCTTACACAGCCTGTAGTGTAAGCAGTTGAGAGAGCTGGTCTTGCTACCTGTGTCCTGTGCCCTGTTTAGAAGTGGAGGGATGTTGGAAATCAAAGTGTGCATGGGAAGGTTGACTTGGGAGAGAGATGCCTAGATCAGCCCATTGTTATCTGTGAGAAAGCTTTGGAAAGATACCTGCTGTGTTTTCAGTTGCTAATTTTCAGTTGTGAAGGTCTCATCTCAGGCAATCTTGACTTCCTGTCCTTTTTTTTCTCTCACACTCAGGGAACCCCAACTATGTTGTGGCATTGGCGCCACCTTGTGTCCCAGCTCAGGACTGTTGTTCTACCTCTGGTTGCCTAGGTTTGCTTGGGGCTTGGGCAGGGAGCCTCTCAGTTAGCTCTCTGTACACCCTTTAGATTCATGCTTAATTTCCACCCTGAAGCAGCTTTAGAGTGAAGCCCTAGTTGTTAATAATGAGTGGATGGGGGTGGATTTCCGTATCGGGTTACTTCGGTTCTAAGCCAGACATGGGTTTGTCAATTTGTTACTAAAATTTCCAACCCTAATAGCCCATGTAAAAGACACACAATCTAAATATTTTAATTATAAGTTATATGCCTACATTGGGCTTATCTAATACAATACTAACATATTTCCCAATTCTAAGACTCCTTATTATTTCTGGTTGCTCCCAGCCACATGATTCTGGTGCATAGTGGCTTCCTTCTCTCCTCTTCCTTCATTCTTTTTCTCCTTCTACCTGCCACCCCCTCCTGAGCCTCCAGTCCCACCTTTCCTATTCAGTACCCAATCATAGGCTCTAACCTTTTATTGACCTATTAAAGTGGAGAGAAGGTTCACATAGCATCACCTAAGTACATGATGCTCTGCTTGTGGGGTGGGGGCAACCCCTCTTGAGGAACCAATATGAACAATAATATACAAGCAGCATCAAGCCAAACCACTACAGTTTACTCGTAAGATCTCAGTTTTTAGTACAAAATCCAATAATGTTAGTTGTTTAAATGTGTTTCTTACTATATTTCTTACACAGCTGTTTTCCAAATGTGGGTTTGTCTGGTGTTCTATACCAGCGTAGAGTATTCATAGTTAACAGTGTATTTTCTTGCCACCAATACATGAATTTTTGTTGGATATGCTAAAGAGTCATAATGGTTTTACAAAGAAAAGCTAATTGTCAGAATTTTGTTTTGTTTTACAGTCAGGGTTTTCTGTATAGCCCTGGCTGTCCTGGAACTCTCCTTGTAGACCAGGCTGCCTTCAGACTTACAGAGATGTGCCTGCCCTCTGTCTCTTAATGCTAGGGTTTAAGTCCTGTGCCCAGCTTGATATTTTTATTTGTCATTCTCTTTCTCCCTCTCTCTCTCTCTCTCCCTCTCTCTCTCTCTCTCTTTTTTTTTTGCCCCTGTCAATGGATTTTATTTGGTCACAGGGTCACAGGCCAGGTATGGCCCCAGTCTTATTTGACCTTCTTCTTTGGGGCTCAGGTTGTTGGAGTGGCCGAACTTCTTGTAGCAGTTGACTACACTGTGTGCAGGCATGAGTAGCACTTGTGGCAGATCATCTTGTCACAATTGTAATTCTGGACAAGGTGACAAAGGGATGACTCAATGATGCCACTGTGCAGACACAGCACCAGGTGCAAGGTGGACTCTTTCTGGATGTTGTAGTTGGACAGAGTGTGGCCATCCTCCAAATGTTTGCCAGCAAATATCAGCTCTGCTGGTCGGTGGGATGCCTTCCTTGTCTTGGATCATTATTGATGGTGTCACTGGGCTCAATCTCAAGAGTAATGGTCTTGCCCATTAGGGTCTTCATGAAGATCTGCATGTTGGTATCTGCTACTTGGCCACCTTGTTGAAGAGAAAGAGTGGTTTGGGGTTTTTTGGGTTTTTTGTTTGTTTGTTTTCTTTTTTCCTTTTAATACTCAGATCATTTTGTTGACTTCTCGCTGTTTCTTGAGTGCTGGTATAACTTGCATTTTAAATATATTTACCTGGATCTTCACTGCTTGCTCTCTCCTTTATCTTAACAGGCATGTGTCCTTTTTATGGGACTGAATAGACTTTTTTTAAATTGTCTCCAGTCTGTGTTCTTCTTTCACTGCCCTTTTATGAGTCAGTTTTTCACAGAATTGGCTGTCACAGTGCACGAAAAATTCGCCCAGAGTTTGAGACAAGGAGAAATGGGTGGCAGTTTTAGGACCTGTACTATCATATTTTGGATCACCAGGGGGATTATTAGAAGTAACATTATTATAACGTAGTGTTATCCTAATAGTTGGGTTATAATAATTCTTATTAACAATCTCTGGTTATTCTAAGTCAGTAATTTTCCTTATTAGATAATATTTACTTTCATCTCTATAAATATAACAGTCATGCGGCAGAACTAGTAACAGCTAATGGTGAAAGAACAATTCCTTGTGTATATAGACTTTGTTTTTTTGTGAACTACTTTTTGAAATATGTCGAATTATAACAGCAGTATTGTTGGTATCAGGAATTGCCTTGAGCAGCGACATCATTTGGTAACTGTTGACATGGCAAGAGCCCTACTTTCCCAGTATTCCTTTGGTCCAAATCCCAATTCCACATGGGAGTAGTTATGTCATATTCCAAATGAAAGGCAGACTCCTTCTGCCTTCATGCTCTCTTTTCTCTTCATTCGTTTCTCTTCTTTCTCTTGCCCCTTTCCCTTGTCTTGTTCTCCCATTAAATTTCACCAAGTGGAACTGTGTTAGTTTTGTGTGCTCTATTTGGATGTGTGTGGTGGGTATTTTATTACAACGAGATTTTAATAACAACAAGTATAATAATTTAAGAGCTTGGAAACCAGACTGACTGGAAATAAGTTCCAATTTGGGCACTCAGCAGCTGTTGAACTTATATTACTAATATAAAAGTTGTGGGTGATAGTAATTTTTCCCTATAGTGTTGTGAGAATTAATCTAACTCCTTGTAAACCTCTTGTGTTTTATTACTTATCAACAACACTGGGTAGTAGTAGCCATTGTAATTGTTTCATTAAATAAAATTTGTAGAGTTGTGCAGAATGGAGTTTATCAAAGCTAAATAGGTGAAACTACACATAACTAAATTGTATAATCAGATTTATCTTATAAAATTATAATCTTAAAGGAAGAAGGTTAGAAGGTAGAATAGGAAATAATGCTGTACTATTGTAAGAAGTGACTTAACATTCAGAAAACTGAAGAAAAGGAAATTCATCTATTAAGGTGGTGTACAGTCCATAATATATCCTACATTATGTTAACATTTTTCTTAAATGTGATTTTTAAAAATTGACTATGTTTTTAATGAGAAGAATTAGTTTGGGTTTGAATGCTCTTTTTTTCCGTTTAGGCAATATGTCAGTATTGAGGGCACCCAGACATCAGAGCTCTGGAAGGCATGTTGATACTGTTTCTTCTTTGTCTCCTGGGTGTAAGAAGTATAACAGATCTTAAAGATCTGTATTCTTGTTTGTTTAAAAAAATTGACACATGAGAGAGAGAGAGAGAGAGAGTGAGTGTCTGTGTGTCTGTGTGTCTGTGTGTGTATCTGAAATGATAACAATATATTCTTTGGAAAGTATTTTGTTCTTTCTCAATTAAATTTATTCATTTGTTCAAATTGGCTACCCTTTATTATCACAGGTATAGGAAAATTAGAATAGTACTGCTTTAGTGTACGTTGAAATATACAGAGAAGAGTATCTTAAATTGAGGACTCCGTTATCTCACATAGATGAGAGTTTCTGGATATTTTCTATATCTTTTTATTGCACATTAAGGGGAATTTGCTGCTATACTGTGTCTTCAGACTTTCTCTTCTGTTCAAATAACTCCTCCCTTAATGTAGGTAAACATACTAACTTCTGGGTTTTGGATAATTCTGTATCATTGAGTTGAGTCAACTGGGCAGTCTGCTTTGCAAATGAAATTTCAGGTTTATGTGTGTACTACTTACTAGTATTAGAAGCATTTATTTAGCATTTTTCTTTAGTTCTTTCTGGACAAGATAGCTACATTTGCAGTTTCATTTGAAAGTCAGTTTTTCTCTTATGTGAAAATACTAGAAAATTCTAGATTCCCAACAAGGCTTTATTTTGTTCTGGATAGTTTTGACTCAGCTCTGAAAGGGATTTTTTTGAATGTAAAGGAATTGATTTTAGGCTAGGGACACTTACCTTCTGGAATATTGTTCTTTTGTCTGGCTTATGTAGTGAGGCAGGAGAGCTTGTGTGTTATATGTTTCTTTGTTCTGAGCAACCTGCTCTCAAAATCTATTTATAATTACTTATACCAGAATTACAAAAGTCTGATTGTAGTTTTTTGTCTCATTTTCTTCTCCTACAATCTGAACCTGGTATCCGAGTTGCCTGTTTTTCATTGTAAGAAATCAAAGGCCACAGAAAACTGACTCTGCTGCTGTTAGATTGAGTCAGTTCATCAAAGCCATGTTTGGTGGAGCAAGCTTTTAATCCTAGCAGGTGAACTTCTATGAGTTCCCGGGCAGGCTGGTGTACATAGAACACCTTTTCATCTTGATACTAACACCCAGCTGGAGTGGCATTATTACCAGAATAAACTGAAAGGAAAAGTCGGTGCACATAAGTTCTTTAAAGCAATAGTCCTCCCATGGATGGTCTCTGAATGTTGGTGTTGGTGTTGGTGCATTAGAAGTAAAAGTAGAATTGGAATAATTAGCTCTTTGAAGGCTTTAAGAATGCTAGTGACTGTAGAGAGAGTATCTTGTGTATTTGTATGGATATATCACCTTTCAGTTAAAAAAATTATGGCCTATAGGAAAGGGTAGAATAGAAGGTGGGGCATCCAGGAGGCAGAAAGAATTCTGGGATAGAGCCAGGTTGGAGAGATTTGTCCTGGAAAATGTGACCAGACAGACTCGTGGTTCCTGAGCACAGGTAATGAGCCACATGGCAGAATGTAGATTTGAGTAAGTGGGTTAGAATTTGTCAGAGAAGAGTCTAGCTCTATGGCCAAGGTATTTGTTAATATATTTTGAGTCTCTGTCTTATTTCTGGGAGCATGGGGCTTGGAGGAATAACCGGGTTCAAACTTCTACAAGTGACAACATGAACCGAAACAAAATCGAAATCTGAGCAATGACCAGTGTATAGATTTGGTTACTGGAACTGGAGGATGATGTTCACCTGGAACTCAATCCCAATTTAGGTTGGGAGTGAAAGCATGATTTTTTCATATTAACTAGATGAGCTATTAGCGATGTGGCTTATGTCACCATGCAGACACTAAAGTTTAGGTTCTTCAGTATTTTTTAGAACTTAAAAGCAGACACCGTGGTACCTAATCTCGGCTTTCAGGAGATGACACCAAGAGAACAGAATGTTCAAGGGAAGGCTACAGAGCAGGTAACCCCAGCTCAAGGAAAGACACAAGCACTATGGTAACCAGAGTCTAAATGCCTCATTTGACTGAGCTGGTTTCTTAGAAAAAATATTTCCGTAACTCTGTTGGAAAATTAGTCTCTTTACAATCACAAGATCTTCATTTGTTTTACTACCCTGCATTACAGTTCCAAAGAAATTGGCAAGTCTTTCCCATTGGTTTCCTTGTAGAATAAATTATAAAACCACAAATATTAAAAAAAATCATTGTTTTAGAAACACATTAACAAGAAGAAAGACATATAGCAGAGTAGAAAGGATCTAGATTTTGGTTTTATCCCAGTTACTTCTGTTTCCTGTTTTGTCAGATTTAAAAAAAACAATGGTTATTTTAGAAACGAACCTGTTGAGGAAAAACAGAATCTGGCCATCTGGATTTCTTTTCTGGAATTAGTCTTTCTTGGTTGCCATCATCTGCTTACACGGTCCACCAGGAAGGGTGATTGTAGACACATATTTATAATTTATATGTGTATCAGTTTTTCAAGTTTTCTAGGGCTCTTATTAGCTGTTAAATGTTTTCAGAAAATATTGAGATTAGTGATTTGTGTCAGTAGATCTTGGGATAACTTCCTGAGCTATTTGAGTCTTTGTTTGATTGCTTGTGGTCAGTTTCTTCAGCATACTTGTGTACCATGTTGCTTTTTCTTTCTGAATTTCCTTCTTCGTATTATTAAACAGATAGAAATTTAAGTTCTAGAAAGCCAGGGATGTGTAACTGAAGGAAGTACACAGTACGTGTCCCATGCTGAACACTAAGAAAATACTTAGTGAACATCTGTCAAAATGAGGGGAAAAAAAACTGTTGTGCATGTTTGGTGGTGTTTCTAAGTTCCTTTGTTGCTCAGTCTGGTGGGTAGACTCCAAGTCAGCTGCTTGTTTTAGTAGTCTGCATCTAGATTTTGACCTGGGTAGGTGCTTGTTTTTTGAAAATAGCAGGAAACTAATCTTCTTTTGTCTTGCTTTCCATCACTGGCTGGCCAAGCATGGTTTTGCAGCAGAATATTTTCCTTGCTTACTTAATTAGCTGCATCTTATTAGCCACTGGATTTTTAAAATATTTAACATCCTTTTATAATTCATATCTTTTTCATTTCTTTTGGATCGGCCACCGGAAGTCAAATATTAGAGGAAATGTTTAAGTTCCACAAAATGAAATATTCCTTTCCTTTAAAAAAGTGGTCATAATACTTTGATACTATATTCTTGTTTTAACTTTATGACATTCATTTTTGTATCTTAAGGTCTTTGACCCATTTGGAGCCTGTAAAAGTATTTGATAGATATAAAATGACTAGATTGTCTTTTACTAAATTTACAGCCAAACCTGTGCCTAAAACTCCTTTTCCAATGCCTTTCTTCTACTTTTTTCCAATATCACATTCTCTGAGTCATTATTAGACATCGCACAAAAATTAAATGTACAAAGAGTCATTTTAGAAGTTAGTATCTTTGACTTCTACACATTAGCTCTATAAAAATCAGGTCTAATATTGACTTGTATTGTTAGATGAAGCATCTTTCGTGTTTTTTGGAAACTGATTTCTTGTTCCTTATACTAAGAAATTAGGTCAATGTAACCAGAGCATTTGATCCATCTGTGACTTCCTTTGTGTGCTGTTTCCTGAATCATCTCTTTGATGATTCCGTTTAGACCTATTTAATCTCTGCACATGTTTGGGGCCTTTTACAAACCCTTCCTGGATTCCCAGGATGCAGATGTTTTCTACCCTGTTAGCAACTTTACTTTTCATTCTACAAGAGCAACAATTTAAATTCTATTAGTCACATTCTGACTCTCAGTGATTACTCTTTCACAATTTTGTGTCTTGGTCTCTGATTTCTCCAACTATTCCTCCACTTCTTTTCTCCATGTGCTTCTCTAGTTTGCCCTCCAGTGAGGACCGTGTATCCTTGCATTTCCATGAATCTCAGATAGAGTAGCTCACTCTGCTTGTGGAGAGACCCATGCACTCTGCTGCACTGTGGAACAGGTCAGCTAGAGGAACACTATGGTGTTGCCTCTCAGGCCACGGCAGTGGGGGTGCATGGCCCACACTCAGTAGTCAAAGATGAATTTTGCATAATTTCCAAGTGAGACTCTTATTTTAAAAGTTCTTAAAATATAAAGGTTATGTAACTTCCTTTTAAAGCTTAATTCATGGTTGTAACTTTGGAATATAATATATCATGGCTGTTGTCTTTGTTTAGTGGCATTTTCTGTTGGATTCTTATTGATGACACTTAAATTCTTGCAGATTAAATAGTGGACTGTTGTGGAAACACTGGATAATCTGCTTACTTTGTGTTGAGTTTGTAAGTATGTGAAACGTACTTACATTTTACCAGAAGCCATAGCTATGGGTGCTAGGATCTGAAAATATCTGTATGGGCTGTGTATTAGGTAAAGATGTTGATGGTTATTGGTCAGATAAGGAAAATTTATTGGTGGGGTTGGTGTGGTGCTGCTTGTATTTAAATGCTCCCTACATACTGGCTCCCAAGACCCCGAAGCCCTGAGGAACAGATCCTCAAGTACCCCAAGTGATGCTTTGTAAACTTTGCTTCTTAGTTTAACTCATCAAAAATGGATAGAGTCTGTGATTAGGCAATAGAAGAAGAAAGGTGAGATTGAGGATGTAGTGGAGGGTCTCAAGAGAGAGGAGAATGGGGAACAAGAGAGGAGACCAAGGGAGGAGGAAACCACCATGTGAGGAGATGGACCCTGAGCATATGGCCTGGAAAAACAGCAAGTAACAAGGGACATTATGGCATGGAAATAGGTTAGTATAGCTGTAAACCTGCCCAATTAGGCTTATGACTTGTAAATAAAGTACCTGGATTGTGTGTCTTTTATTTGGACTAGTTAGAGTGTTTAATTCCTTTTATAATTGGTGCCTTTCACCCTGAGATTAAGTCTCATGCTCTACTGAAATGAAGTTAGATATTGTACTGTGTGTTTCTGGTGGTGCAATAACTTTGCTGTTTTTCATAGAGCATTGAGGTGTTTCAATATTTGTGAAAAAGAGGCAGTGAGTAGTTTTTTTTAACTATGTGCTACTGCAGTGTACACAGAATAGCTTTGTTTGGAATTAGCTAAAGTGATAGGTTTGGGTCTTGCTTTACTAACAGTGTAGTTTGTAGCAGAAAAGTTTCTATAAATGCACACATCATACTTAACCTAATAGTATTATCCAGAGCAATGACCAATTTCTTTAATATATTCATCCATTATTAATTGACTTCTTTATGGTTCAGGTGCCGGGCACATTTATACATCTGGGTGAGATTGCAAATTTTGTTTGTATATTACAAATGCCGGTAAGCTGTTTTTCTATCGAAACTGGAATTATGTTCTGTAAAGCAGTTACTACTGACAAAAATTGAGCTCAGGTTTTTTAGTTGAAGGTGCACTTGTTTCATGACAAGTAGAAAATAATGCTGTTAGACTGTTTTTACCTGTGCGTAAAAGAAAAACTTTAATGTTTAAGATAAAGTGTCATTATAGTATATAAAAATGTTCATATAATGTACATATATATGTGTGTGTGTGTGTGTGTGTGTGTGTGTGTGTGTGTGTGTGTGTGTGCGCGCGCGCGCATGTATGTTTGATTGTAGTGTATAGATGAGATCATCAAGCTAACTGACTTAGTTTCTGGATATGGGAAACAGGAAACCAAATTTTCTAAAAATGATTAGTAAGTTTTTGTTTAATCAAATGGCTGGCAGAAACTTGAAATTTCTTTAACATGTTATTTTTAAGTTCTATAGAAAGTTCTTTTAGGAAAGAAAAAATAACCATTCCAAGAAACTTCTTTTCTGTTTTTCCTGTTATAGTGAGCTGCATAGTTCTCCTAAGCAAGGAGGTGGACTTCATCCTCCTTACCACTTTCACCCTTGCCTACCCCAGGGACTGTCTGACAAGGTAAAAGAATGGTTTCCATTTATTAAAACATGACACCATGAGTTTATTGTGACGCGTTTTTGTCTGAACACTGCTGAAGAATAAAAAAACAATATTACTAGTTTTTGTACTAAGTATAGAAATAATGGCCATTCATGCAGGTGTTTGAAACCTAAATATTTGCACCTGAAAATAATAGAAACCATATTTCCTTAATAAAATTTAAGGAAAACATATTTTAACATAATTATTAAATCTTATTTTAATGCAGACCTAATATCAGATTCATCAGTGAGTAAGAATCCCGATTCTACGCAAAGAAATTGAATTGGTTCTGTTTTTTTCAAGAGATGAAATTGCTTCTTGTGGTTATGAAGGCAGGTATGGAGAAGCTAAGTGAGTTCTATAATAATAATAATAATAATAATAATTATAATTATAATTATAATTATAATAATAGTAATAGGCATTGTCATGTTTAGCTTCCCTCAGGTATAAAATGATAAGAAATTGAAAGCGACATTTTTATTTTTATTTTTATTTTTTTATGTGAATGGCATTGGCGAGGCCTTATTTGTCAGTCTTTGCAAATAAGAAAAACTCGCATCACAGACATGTTGATGTATGACTTTCTTTTCCGGTTGTTTGGTTTCAGCATCAGGATTAGACTCCCAGTAAATGTTTTCTAACTGTTTTTGGGATATCTTACCTTTTCAACTTTGAGAATGTGGTGGCCGCTGTTTTCATACTTTTCTTCCCCTACCTTTATATCAGTTCAAATAGGATTCAGGAAGTAATATTGACCTATTGTCAATATAGATTACCATAATGTGCACACTCAAAAGGTATACTTCTTGGTTCTGAACCATGTATGATCTTGGTTCCATTACTATAGGCGGAAATATTTTCAGAACGAAATTTACTTCCTAAATGTCATAGTTTAGGGCTCACCTGCTTTGTTTTGCAACATACCCTGTTTTTGCTTTTTGTTTGTTTGTTTTGTTTTGTTTTTTGAAAAACTGCTTCTGTTTGCTGTAGCACAAAACTGTTATTTAGCCTACTAATTTAAAATTAATATTTTGTAATTCCATCCTTGATTTATATGAAAACAAGTCACTATACCATTTATTTCACTTCTTTGTGTGTTTTTATTGAATTTCACCAGGTCCATTAATGAACATAAGAGGAAGGACCATGGAAAGGAATATATCTCTTACATATTCACAGAAGATTATGCCAGCAGGAATACTGCGTATAAGACCGAAATTTCACTGGAAGAACCTGACTGAGGAAGTGAAAAGGAAAAGATGGGAAATAGGAAAACATTTGAAAATAAGGCTGTTGACAGGCTGGAGAGGAAGGAGGAGATTGAAAATTTAAATTGTGCTACCTGAAACAATGTATTTTCTTGGATACAAATATGTCTTTGCCTATTTAAAAAAGTACTAGTTACTATGAGGTATGATTTATCCATGTCAGTTATGGTACAATATGCTTTAGGAATTTAATTCCTGGGGACTGTAATTGAAAGTTAGTGGTATGGTTATTTAAAAACTCTTTAAAAACAATTTAAAGGAGATAATTTCTCACTGTAATTGTGTACTTTTCTCCATTTCCATTGCTTATGTAGATACGTATTACTTCTTACCATCTTTTAAATGATGTTTAGTTACTTATAATAGTTTTTCTTTATGTGAGCATAGTTATAAATACACGTGATAGTATAAAATAATACAAAGAATAGTGTACTCTACCTTACTTATCTGTTAGTAAAAACTCATTTGTGTGTGTGTGTGTGTGTGTGTGTGTGTGTGTGTGTACTTTAAATGTGAGTGAGGCATGTGCCTTGAGAGTGTGGTGGTTGCCATGGCAACAGAAGCAAGCAGGTCTTTGTTACCTAAGGATGATGTCATTGCTGGATTCAGAGGCTAGCTGTAAACCACTTCTGATGATAACATACCTCCCTTTTTCTTATCATAGAGAGAAGAAAAAAGGGAAACAGGGGAAGCCAATGCTAAAAGGGAAATCGGGGCTGTAGACCTCTTAAACTGCTCCCTGCTGTCTAGGAGCATTATCAGATTTAGGGTGTAGCTGACTTTCACCATCCGGGCCCACTTGATAGTTGTGCAAAAGGAACTGTTTGACTTTTTGGTTAGAAAATTTTGAATTTTTCTTTGAAGGAATGTGGAAACAAGATTGATGAGGCAGGGAGGAAATAGTAGGTCCAGGAAAATGGGGGGCATTAAGAAGGGCAGTATCCTATTTCCATGTAGGGTTTTGAAAAACCCAGGAATTGGAGGCCTCATGTTGTTCCCTGCATTTCTGGATGTCTGATTGCAGCTAATGGAATGTATTTCTTACTGCCCCAGATTCGTTGACATAGAAACAGCATTCTTCCTGGTGAAACAGACAAAGACCACCTCCTTTAGCTGTCAGGACATCTAATCCCTGTCAGTTCTGAAGCACAACTGCTGCCAAAGAATCGATCTTTTTCTTGATGATGAGCATGGTTTCATACATTCCTTGGAAACAGTTGCAAGCTGGGATAAGAACTTCTGGTATAGGGTTAGGGAAGTCTTCGGTCCTGCTGTTCCAGTGCCAGCACCTGTAGCTACTCCTGCAGCAACCAGGAATGGCACAACCTGCAGTGCCCTCTTATGCTGGACAGGTATGTCAAAAACTGGAATTGGTAGAGATTCTTTGCCATGTATTACTCCTAGTTCAGGGAAGGAACACCAGTATGCAAACTCTTCCAGACCAGCTGGCAGGTAAGTGATGATATATACTAGTGCCACAGAGAACTGACGTGTTTTGGACTTCAGGGCACTGCGGCAGAGATGGGGTATCAAGGATGGTGGTTCTGTTGCAGTGTAGGGAACTGAGTTTTCCTTCAGAACATGTCCTGGATGTCCTAAAACTGTCAAACCAATAAGAGGGATATAAAAAGTATGGGGCAATGTCAGTATTGGAATCAGGGCAGCTGATAAAAGCTGAGGTAAGGTTATTGGGCAGTATCACTAGAGAGGCTGTAATTGGCAATTGTGAATTAATTTCAGACTAATTAGTTTAAAGACTGCGTAGCTAGCAGTCTTTAAAGTGACCAGGTTGGGTGCCATAAGGAGTTGGTACACCAAGGTCAGGGTCTGAATCAAAAGGCTAAATGACAAGTTAGTACCATTTGTGAGGGGGGATGTCAAGGACGTAAGGACCCTGGAGGACTGTTTGATTATTTCTCCTATTTTTCTGATATCTAGAGTTTGAGAAATTGGACAAAATTTCTCTGGATGTGGATAGTACTCACTGAAGACCCTGCTTGGTTTTTACATTAGAGCTTACCAACAACTCTTGTTTTCTACCTGGGATTCCATGGGTCTGGTATACAGAAGAACAGGGTCTGGCATTGCTGACAGAAGTGATTGGTCCTTGATCCTAACATATGTATCTGGAACGACCAATATGGACAGCCTCCATATTTGTCTGACCATTTTTTGCAATCATCTTTTGTCTGGTCAAAGAGGAAGCAGACAAAGGGAACATAATATGTAGAAGGAATGACAGATATAGGGATGACAGCAATTTGGATTGACTCCCAGCATGGAGTGGTTTCCTGATCCTATTGGGAAAGTCTGTTTATTATCAGTGGGGATTCCTTGAACCTCGAATCTCTAGATGTAAGTGATACTATGGATGGAAACGATCAGATGAGAAGCCCAGGTCTAATCCAGTGGAGTGGAGCACAGATGCTAGAGTGGAGTTTCATTCTTCTGGGATTGGGGACAAGGTGGGTGGTCTCAACATCTTGTGGAGCTTAAGAGAGCAGGGTCCATGAAGGGCCCTACCATTTAGGAGAGACAGCTAAGAGCTGCTGATCTGGAGGGGACAGAAAAACTTGGTCTGAAATGTTGATAGGTAGTGGACAGGAGACAGCGTGTGGCCTTGGTCAGTGTTGGTCAGTAGAGTTGCATAGGAGAGAAAGGGGGTGACAAAGTAATGGGGTAACTCAATGGTCTAGGAGGGGAGCGCATTTACTTGAAAGACCAGGAATTAGTACTGACATCGATACATGAGTTTGAAAGGTGAGACAAAAAGAGGTCACTTGGGGAGAGCTTGTAGCCTAAAATCAGCCAGAGGTAGGAGTTTTGCCCAATCAAAGTTCCTGTGACAGTTTGACAAGAGTGGTTTTTAGGGAGCAATTAGTTCTTTCTACCTTACCTGAAGATTAAGGGTGGTATGGAATATGAAAATGCCAGGTGATGTCTAGGGCCTTAGACAGAATTTGAGAAATTTGGGAAGTAAATTCAGGACCATTGTCTCACTGAAGGGAGGCTGAGACACCAAATAGAGGATGATTTCTTGGAAGAGGAGCTCAGAAACTGTCTGAACCCTTTTGTTAGTTGTGTGATATGCCTCCACCCACCCCAAGAATGTGTCAATCAAAACTAGGAGGTAGTTGGCACATTTGGCATGTGGGTAAAGACAAGTTGCCAGTCAGTTCCAGGAAGGGAACCTCTGGCCTGATGGGTAGAAAAAGGGGTGCTACAATACCAGAGGTTGAAGTCTGACACTTGACAGACTTTGGAAGAGGCAGTGATGGATTTTAAGAAACTTAAGTCCTTAGGAGTAGGCTTCTGGTGGGTTTTAACAAAATAAGACAATGCCTTGCTGTTAGGATGAAAGATGTGGCCAAAATAGGAGAGAATTTGATGAGTGTTAGGAAGTGAGAGTGGGGATGTGAATTGCAGTGTAAGAATGTCCTGGGGAGGGTGAGACATGTGTAGGCCCCTAAGGGCCGCAGTTCTGGCTGCCTCTTCAGCTCCGTTGTTTCCCTTGGAGACAATAGAGTCATTCATCAGGTGGGATCGGCAGTGGACAAACCCAATAGCTGTGTGGAGATGGGAGGCCTTTAGCATGGCCATAATTTTCTTTGCATTAGCTACTGATCCTCCCTTAGTCATAAGTACCCCATGCTCCTTCCAGTTAGGGGCATGGGTCAGGATGATATGGGAAGCATGTTTAGAATCTGTGTAGATGTTGAGGGATTGTCCCTGTGCCAGTTGAAAGGCATGGGTAAGGACTACTACTTCAGCCTGTTGATTGGTGGTATGAGCAGGAAGGGCCTGTGCCTCAGTGTCTGACACTATGGGGCAGCTGACTCTTATGGCTCCTTCATGTAGAAAGGAGCTTCCATCTGTATACCATGTATAGATGGTCTGAGGCAAATTGCCCTCCTGTATGTGTGAAGGGTGAGGTAATAATTCCTCTAAGGTTTTAGTGCAAGGGTGAGATAAGGAGTGATTAGTATTTGGTGGAGAAAGAAGATTGGAAAGGCAGGTGTGATTGAAAGGTTAGTGTGGAGTCTTCTATTAGTGCTACCTGAAGAGAAAGAACCTTGGAGGGAGGTAGAATCTGTAAACCTTTGAAAGGTAGGAGCTGTGACATGTTATAAGAGGAGAAGACCATTATAGGCAACCCAAATGTTAGGTTTTCTTATTCTTCAATAAGGAGTTCAGCAGCTGCTAAGGTACAAACACAAGGTGCCATCCCTGCATGGTTAGATATAGTTTTTTTGACAGGTATGCTACAGGTACAAAGGAGGGTCCCAGTTGGTGACCTAAATTTCCAAATGTTGGTATCAGGAACTGCTTTTGCCTCCAGCAATGATGTCATCTGGTCACCTGAGCATCTGTTGTCAAGGCAACGGTCATCCATTTCCAGCATACATTTCATGTTACAGTTACACCACATTTCACATAAAAGGCAGATCCTTTCTGCCCTCTTCCACTTGTCTCTCCTCTCTTCCCTTTTTCTCCTCTCTTTCTCTCCTACCTCTCTTCACCCCTTGGCCTTTGTCTCTACCATTCCAATAAACCTCTCCACGTGGAGCCCTGTTGGCCTGGTGTGGTTTGTCCAGACATGAGCCATAGAGCCTCTCTGTAAAAGACAATGTAAAAGGTGGTATGTGTATGGCTACTTAAAAAGACAACCAAAAGCCATCAGTGGCTGAACAAAGAAGAAAGTGAAAGGAAATGGATTCATGGGAATTCAATCAACCTGATAACATTTACATTTTATGCCCAGGTTTGGTGCCATAGGAGAACAGCCTATAGTATAGTTGGTGACCTCCAAAGGAGCTGGGAGTTGGGTTGAATCTTGTGAAAAGATCAAATACAGAGAACTCATTCTGAACCGAACAGATCCCATAGGATGCTTTATGCTAAGAAATATAATGTCAGTGCTGGAATATTGTTATTGGTTAAACTTAGGCTTTAATACCAAAGTACTCATTTTGGTTCAAACTGAATTTGAACACCTGCAGCGTGAAATACTGAAGAGGGCACCATCCCATATTACCCCATGTACCAGCAGGTCACATGGCACCAATGGGTCATTTGGCCCTGGTGGGCTGTTCTCATCTTGACAGACTTTCTGGCCTGTAGCTCCAGAAATCTCTTCACCCAATTTGCTAAGTTACCTTAGAAAGTCACTACCATGACAAACCTCAGATTCGAGCATCCAAATTTATCAGCTGGCTGGAGGGTGGGGGTGGGAGTGGGGCTGTACCTATCTCTGGAAATCAGTTGAGAAGCTGTGTGAAGGCAAACACCACACAAACTTATTTTAGAATTAACAGGTAATTCAATCACTGAGTACAACTACTAACATTCCTTATTAGTAAGCCATAGTAAATGAAATCCTTCAGTGGCTGACCCTGACTGATCTGAAATCTAAGTGGGAGGCTCTAGTTTATTATATCACCTATCCCAAGTTCTCCCACAATCCAAAAATCCACAGGTCCCTTTTCTCATCCTCTCTTTCTCCCTCCAACCTGGAAGTCTAACCTGGGGTTATATGTCTAGTGATTGGTGCCCTGAAATCTTTATTCATTAAGGAAAAGACCTTGCCGCAAACAGCCACCATATCAAAAACTAATCCATATGAAATAAGCATGGGCATGGTTGATGTGCATACCACAGGTCACATGGTAAGGTGGAAAGAGAAAAGAAGATCAGTCTTGGATGCTTCTGATCAAGGTAGCCTTGACTACTCAGTGGTAGTAG
Organism: Rattus norvegicus; assembly: GCF_021556685.1. NCBI lineage: Eukaryota > Metazoa > Chordata > Mammalia > Rodentia > Muridae > Rattus > Rattus norvegicus. Next base: position 1,963,113 of record NC_141538.1, on the reverse strand, counting down.
CAATAGAGGCTACCCAGGACAAGGTAAGGGGTGAGAACCTACACATGAACTTTTCCTCTGACTTTCACATGTGTTTCCACACAAAAGGGTGTGCATTCACACATAAATATATACACATCACACACATGCCACACACACACACACACAACACACACACACACACACACACACACACACACACACTCACAGACTACACACATTAATAAAGACTGATGTGCAATAAAGACACCTAACCCGTGGGTATATACCAGCCACACTTGTATATGTGTATATATGTAGGCATGTGTTTACATATGTCTACTTGAATACTGTAAAATGTTTTTGAGTAATTTAGTAAATATGTAACTTATTTACATGTGTATATAGATGTCTGTCTGACACACAGTTAGATACACATAATAAATGCATAGGTTCTTGTATATTTGGTTTTGTCATGGAGTATATTGGTTTCTCCATCATTGTTAATTGACAGTTTTGCTGGATAGAGTAGTCTGGATTTGTGTTCTCTTAGGGTCTGTATGACATCTGCCAAGGATCTTCTGGCTTTAATAGTCTCTGGTGAGAAGTCTGGTGTAATTCTGATAGGTCTGCCTTTATATGTTACTTGATATTTTCCCTTACTGCTTTTAATATTCTTTCTTTGTTTTGTGCATTTGGTGTTTTGACTGTTATGTGATGGGACAGATTTCCTTTCTGGTCAATCTATTTGGAGTTCTGTAAACTTCTTGTTTGTTTATGGGCCTGTCTTTCTTTTCTTTAGGGATGTTTCCTTCTATAATTTTGTTGAAGATATTAACTGGACATTTATGTTGGAAATCTTAGCTCTCATCTATACTTAGTATGCTTAGGGTTGATCTTTTCATTGTGTCTTGGATTTCCTCAATGTTTTGGGTTAGGAGCTTTTTGCGTTTTACATTATCTTTGATGGTTGTGTCAGTTTTCTCTTATCATCTGCCGATGAGATTCTCTTCTCTATCTCTTGATTTCTGATTGAAAATACTTGTGTTTCTGACTCCTGATCTCCTTCCTTCTTTTTCCATCTCCAGGGTTGTCACCCTTTATGCTTTCTTTATTGTCTCTATTTCCATTTTTAATTCCTGGATGACTTTGTTCAATTCCATTACCTGTTAGTTTATGCTTTCCTGTAGTTCTTCAGGAGATTTCTGTGTTTCCTTCTTAAGGGCTTCTATTCCTTACCTCTGTTGTGCTGTACTTCTTTAAGATAGGTATTTATGTCCTACAAAGAATAATAGATCAAAAACTCAAACACAAGGAGGAAAACTAACCCTAGAAAAAGCACAAAAGTAATCTTCTTGCAACAAAACCAAAGGAAGAGAAATACACAAATATAATTCCACCTCTAACAACAAAAAATAACAGGAAACAACAATCCTATTCTTTAATATCTCTTAATATCAATGGACTCACTTCTCTAATAAAAAGACATGGACAAACAGAGTGGATACTTAAAGAGGACTCAGCATTTGCTGCAAACAGGAAACCCACATAAGTGACAATGACAGACATTACCTCAGAGTAAATTGCTGGAAAATAATTTCCCAAGCAAATGGTCCAATGAAAAAAGCTGGAGTAGCCATTCTCATATCGAATAAAATCAACTTTCAACTAAAAGTTTTCAGAAAAGATAAGGAAGGATACTTCATATTCATCGAAGGAAAAGTCCAACAAGATGAACTCTCAGTCCTGAATATCTATGCTCCAAATGCAAGGGCACTTGCATTCATAAAAGAAACCTTACTAAAGTTCAAAGCATATATTGCATGTCACACAATAACAGTGGGAGATTTCAACACCCCACTTTCATTAATGGACAGCTCATAGAAACAGAAATTAAACAGAGACATAGAGAAACTAACGTAAGTTATGAACCAAATGGACTTAACAGATATTAATAGAACATTTCATCCTAAAACAAAAGAATATACCTTCTTACAACCTCATGTTACCTTCTCCAGGACTGACCATATAATTGATCACAAAACAGACCTCAACAGATATAAGACTGAAATAATTGCATGCATCCTATCAGATTACCATGGACTAAGACTTGTTTTCAATAACAACAGTGACAGAAAGCTCACGTATACATGGAAGCTGAATAGCACTCTACTCAATGATAACTTGGTCATGGAAAAAATAAAGAAATAAATTAAGACTTTTTTGGATTTAATGAAAATAAAGATACAATGTACCCAAACTTATGGAACACAATGAAAGCAGTGCTAAGAGGAAAACTCACAGCTCAAAAAGAAATTGGAGAGAGCATACATTAGCACCTTGACAGAACACCTAAAACCTCTAGAACTAAAAGAAGCAAATGCACCCAAGAAGAGTAGAAGGCAGGAAAATGTATTAAACTCAGGGCTGAAATCAACCAAGTAGAAGCAAAAAAGGAATATACAAAGATTCCACAAAAGTTGGAGCTGGTTTTATGAGAAAATCAACAAGATAGATAATAAACCCTTAGCCTGGCTAACCAGAGGACACAGGGTGTCCAAATTAACAAATCAGAAATGAAAAGTAAGACATAACAAGAGAATCTGAGGAAATTCAGAAAATGATCAGATCCTACTACAAAAGCTCATATTCAACAATACTGGAAAATCTGTATTGAATGGACAATTTTCTAGACAGATACCAGGTACCAAAGTTAAGTGAGGATCACACAAAGCATCTAAACAGTCCCATAACTACCAAAGAAATAGAAGCGGTTATTAAAAGTCTCCCAACCAAATAAAGCCCAAGACCAGATGTGTTTAGTGCAGAATTCTATGAGACCTTCAAAGAAGATGTCATACCAATATGGTGCAAACTATTCCACAAAATAGAAAAAGAAGGAACACTACCCAATTCCTTCTATGAAACCATAATTATGCTTGTGAAAGAGCGTACCCCAAAACGGGGAGCCGCATCTCTTGCTCCAATCACGGGGTGGGGTGCCCCCAGGAATCACGAGTAGCCATTCTTGATGTAACAGCAAGAGGTAGCTTTTATTAACGGGATCCCGGGTCTTAGCGGGATCCCGGGTCGACACGTATCCCACACAGGAGACAGAGGAATCGACCCCGAGCCTCCAGACTCGGGGGTTTATATAGGGGAGGTTAGGGGCATTCGCGCGGTTACACATGATTGGTGATTTCAAATGGTGCACAGTTACTTTCGGCGCTAAATTATATCAGCAAGGAGTACATGCTCTCTAGCAGCTCGGCAGGCAGATAGGGTGGCTCATCTCACTCAGGGGGGTGAAGGAAGGGGAGGGGGTGGCTACAGATGGTCAATGTCCTTGGGGCTGATATCTGGTTTGGCAAGTCCTACCTCTGGCTCTCCCTCAGGCACGTCCAGCCCTGCACATCCGGACTCTGACAATGAGTAACCTTTTTAAAACTCTAGTTCTACACTTGTTGCTACTAAATATTGGCTGCGCCCGTCCAGAAAGAGCACACCAAACCAATACCAACCTGGTTCCATGTGGTGAGAACTAATAATTCCCTTATTAAATACAAGGGGAAGGGGCCAGAGAAAGAACAGAAAAGAGAGTGAGGGTGCAGGGAGTCTGCTTTTATTTGTACTGTGAGGTAAAGATGCCCAGGTGGAGGTAAGTCTTGAGCTAAAACATCTTCTGGGACTGTATGGTGTTACTGTTAAAGGCAACACTTGATACCAACAATGCTTATACCTAAACCACACAAAAAAACCAAGAAAGAAAGAGAACTTCAGAGCAATTTCCCTTATGAATATCAAAGCAAAAATACTCAATAAAATTCTTACAAACCAAATCCAAGCAACCTTCAAAATAATAATCCATCATGATGAAGTAGATTTCATCCCAAGGATGCAGAGATGGTTCAATATATGGAAATACATCAATGTAATTCACTAGAGGGGCAGGCAGTGAAAGGTACCCTGATAGGAGATAGGTTGAATCCCCAGGACACTTAAAGGGGACTGCCAGTGCCTTCCCAATTTCCCAGGATAACAGGTCCCCCAAAGACCCCTTTATAGAGGTTTGAGACAGACCAGTCATATAGGGCAATGCTGCAAGCACTGCAGCACAGGTCATGTAGGATCAAGACAGATCAGAGGTAGAAGCAGGACCACACCTACAAATAAGTATATGAGGAGGTCTTCCCAAGCTCTCAGGACAAACCAATAGGAAGTACCTTTTTTCAGACACTGACCCATTCACAAAACTATTTAAGCACAATGAAAGGTGTGCAGGAATTATTCCATTGTCTACGAGCTTCTGTTATAAGATCTGTTACTCTGCCACTTGGAGATGAGATCTGCTCTCCAGAAATCATCACTGCCAGAATCTCCCTTGCACTCCTCACTGGCTAGTCAGTCCCCTGCTGGTTCAGCCCAGCCCAGGTAACCAAAGTGGCAGGCAGTGGGGATAAGGAGAATGACAGGCAGTTGGGGTGGCAAAAAAATGTTCCCCCTCCCTGCCTGAGATCTTTCTCCCTTTACCTGTACCCACACAGCTAGTCAGCCTGGTCAGAGATCACTGCTGAGAGCACTCTGGCACCAGAGCCCTGCAATGTAGTGCTCGAACAATGATCAACAAAACTGCAGTGCAGGAAGGTGAGTCACCTCCCCCAACTCTGGAGACTAGTGAAAGATCCCACGCAGAGAGACCCTTACTCAAGTCTTGGGAAATCGCGGACCCCAGACACAGAGAGACCATTTTGGATGTAATAAGCAAAGGCGAGGTTTATTACGGAGACCTATTACAGAGATCTCCGGGCCGACACGTATCCCGCGCAGGAGACAGAGGTGTCGGCCCCGAGAGGCTGGGAAAAAGAGTATTTAAAGGCAGAGGCTGTGAGCACCAGGGGATGGGGGATGTCAAAGGGGAATGTACCACAAGTTACAAGATTGTTTTATGGCTCCAGGAGATAAGGGGACGCCAGAAGGTTTTATGGCCCCCTGGTTCCTGGAACAGAGCTACTAAATCAGGAGAAGGGTAGGGTCTGCAGGTCCTCATTATTTTTAAACGTTTGTCAAAACTGATGGAGCATTTGTATTTGAAACACCTCTGGTTAGGCTTGGGCTGCCCGGTTTCTTGGAGTGCTCTCTGCAGGACACAATGGCTGAAAAGCACAAGTAGGGGCTTATCAGGGTCTGGAGGACATCTGGTTAAAGTATGACTCTGAGTAAGCTGGGGGGACGTCTTTGGATGGTTTATGGGTCAGTCCTCGATAGCCTGAGCTGGATCCTGCATTCCTTTTTTTTATCTTTATGGCCTGCTATTCCTGGCGGCAGGGCTTAGCCCTGAGTTTGTGGCTTTTGGGGCTAACTCTTTTAATTTTATATTTCTAAACCTAGAATTTGTATAATTTTCTTTTCATTCCCGTCTTCTCCTACTAAATAATTCTAATCTTAGAATTTTGATATCAAGTCTTATTTGGTCTCACCAGTTGTCCTAACTGACTGGTATTGTTGTCTCACAACCATCAACCGCACAGCACCCACTCAATTTTTAACAAAAGCAATTAACCTGTTTGTCACGCAGGAGCCAAAGACTAAAACCAAGAAAATTATTAATAATGGCCCAGCTGTAGCAGAGAGTAGGGTAGTCATCTAGGGAGATCTACTAAACTAGCTCTCGAACCATCTCTTATGTGTTTTTTTGTCTGTCTTTGTCTAACCTTTTTTTAAGTTTATTTATGGAGTCTTTAATTATTCCTGAATAAGCAACATTTTTTCAATGTAGCACACAGGCTCTTTTTTTAAGGAATATCAGGTCTAATCTTTTTCTATTTTGAAGGACTACCTCTGAGAGGGAGGTTAGGTATTCTTGGAGGTCAGCTAAAAAGTCTTTTAATCTTTTTATATCTGAGTCAATGGCAGTTCTGAATTCTCTATAAGCCTTGTATTGTAGGGCAACAGCAGATGTCCTTGTGTTGTCCTTGTAGCACCTAGATAGCCCTAGCCCTAAGTAATTCTCAACTCTTTTTTTTTTTTTTATATCTTATTAAGTCTTTAGCATCAGGATTCTAATCTGGACACAATCTGAACCTATACACCAAGGTCATGATTGTCTTTTTAGAACTTTTAAACTTATATAGGTTGTGATCCCTGAGGCACAGTCCCAAGAAGTGTTAGGAGTATTAACATATGTAATGTTACATCATTTGTAATAGAAATCAAGCCTATCTCCACACCTATCTCGATGGAACCCAGGACAAACATGACTGAATTTCCCTCTAGGTCCCAGCTCTCAGCCCTAACAGCTAGTACACGGCTGGTGAGGGCTGAGAATTGACGGCTGTCAGGGTGGTCAGCAGCACCAGGTACGGTCCTTTCCAGCGAGGCTCGAGTGTCTGGGCTCAGTGTAGCTGCTTCTGACCTGGAACTGATGGGATGTCTCAGGGGTCTCCGGGGCATAGGCTGCTGTCAGCTGTGAGCAGATTTTTTTCTGTATCACCTGTAGGTCTTTTAGCCTGGCACACAAATCATTATTACTATGACATGTTGGTTCAGTAACATCATCTAATACAGTCAGGGGAGCTGAGGCCCCATATAAGATCTCAAAGGGGATAAGGCTGAATCTGGAAGGGGTATTTCTTGCTCTGAAGAGAGCAAGAGGGAAGGAGTGTCACCCAGTCTGTGCCAGTCTCCATGGTCAATTTGTTCAGGGTCTCTTTTAAATTTTTATTTATTTATTCTACCTGTCCTGAACTTTGAGGTCTGTAGATATAATGTAATTTTCAATCGACCTCTAAATACTTGGCCACACCCTGGCTTACCTTGGCAACGAAAGTAGGGCCGTTGTCTGACCAGATTACCTTGGGCATTCCAGACCTGGGGAAGATTTCTTCCAGTATCTTCTTGATGACTACCGAGGCCGTCTCTCGTTTGGTGAGGAAAGCTTCTATCTATTCCTGAAAAGGTATCTACAAGCACTAGGAGATACTTGTGATTATATTTTTCTGGTTTTATCTCAGTGAAGTTCACTTCGACTTTTTATTAAACTCTCTAGGTCTCTTTGTCTTGTTTGTTTGTTAAGCATTCACTTACTGACATATCTTATACTTTCTACTGTCTCTCTGGCTAAAATCTTAAAGTCTATTATATATATTTTAACTATTTGGACAAACTTCTTATCTCTTAAATGAGTCCATTTTTTAATTTGGCAAAGTGAGTCTTTTGTTTGTTCTTTGGGGGGTATAGCTTTCCCCTCAAGTGTGTCATTGTCCTTTTATCTTTTAAGCAACTTGGGCCTTTTCTTCTGTTGTACATTCTAAGTGGGGCCATCTCTTAGTCTAATCCCAGTTCCCAGTGGCTGTTTCTTGTAGGCCTGTAACCAGGATAGGCTTCTGTATAGCCATTTTCCGAGCCACTTTATCTGTTTTGTTACTGTCCCATGTCACTGAATCTCTTCCCTCCCGATATCTTGAGCAATGAATAGTACTCACAGTTGTTGGCTTCATCAGGGCATCTAAGAGATGGCAAAGACATCTGTGGCGCTGATGTGCTGGGGGGTAGAGGTTCAGCCATCCCAGATGACATTGTGTTGTCCACCATGGCAGCACCCACTTGTCTCTGACCTTTATTCATGAAGAGAACTGTTCCCGTCTGTGGACAAGCTCCTCGGCTTTCAGCAGGGGTCAATCAGCCAGTCACAGAGGTCTTTCCTCCACCCATGGGCTTCTGTCAGTGTTTGACACTCGTGCTGTGGTGGCTCCAGGTCCGGATTGGGCAGCAAGGTGACCAGATTGTCCCCAACCGGTGGAGAATCTAGTCCATGGCAGCTGACTAGTGGTCCCATCTTTTGGGACACTCTATCAGCCACTCTATCACAGTTTAAGTCCTGGATTGGGTGATAATTGTCAGTGCCCAGCTGGCAGGAGTGATGTGTTCCAAGCAGAAAAGCACTAAGCCATTCATCTCCCAGCATCAGTTACTGGTGTACTGAGACAGGTCTTAAGCTCCACATACACAGTCTATAGATATGTATATACATGGCCTCATCCAGCCATTTTAGCCCACGCAAGCCAATTTGGAGAGCAATTTTCTCATGAGCAAGGGATAGGGGCAGTCAGGGATGACCATGAATTAGTGGGTGGGTTACCCGGCCCACACCAAGGTCCACTGTTCTTCGGGCAGTCCATAAGTATTGTTCGTTGTCAGTAGCTCCTTGCACTCAAGGTTTTTGGATATTGGCCCACTGGGGGGCATAGGAGCACAGAGCATTGGGTCCCTGTCCAGCACTCTAGCACCAAGAAGCTCTCCAGTGGCCCCTCTTGTTCTTTCTTGGGCAGTGTCTGACCCAGTGTCCTTTTTCTTCGTCTTAGGCACACTGATCTTTAGCCAGGAATTCTCTTCTGTTGCCAGGTACTATCTTCCTAGGTTCCCTAATTACTGTGGCCAGTATATGTTCCTCTCTCGTCTTTTATCTCTCTTTAGCTCTCTAACTTCTTCTTCTTTTTGTCTCTTTTCTTTTCTAGCTTTCTGTTCTTTTTACCTCTTTCTTTTTTAACCTTATTTTTTCTGTAACTTATATTAACTCTCAGCAACTTAACTTAACCCTTTAAATTTTTGTAACTTTTTCTTCATATCCTTTTTTTATCTTAGCCAGATTGGTGGGGCATTTTCTAGCCCCTCAGAGACCCACCCTTGGAGCCTGGCGGCAGACCTGGAGCACTCCCTACCTTCAGGCGTCTGAAGAGAGCAGGCAGAAGTGAGGGCCTTCTATCGTGTCTGGAACATTTTTTTTTTCTGGCCTCTAGTAGGATTCCGTCTTTTCTCGGTGGTAAAGAAGACCTGTAACAGTTACTAACAAGAATCTCAAATGGGATGGTGAGAAAACAAGGGAATCTTGAGGATAGAGGTCCACTGAAGAGGGCAAATAGCATTTAGTCACACAGCTAAGCCAGGGGGCTTTCTTGGGACAAAAACACCTTGTGTCTGTGAAACAGAAAAGTGAGCAGAGGGGCAGTCTATCTGTTACCGGTTGTCTCTCTGGACTTAGATTTTCCCTTAAGGAGTACCTTCCTTTAGTGTCAGCTCAGTGGCTTTATCACTCAAGAGACCCATCCTCTGAAGGACACTAGGCTTCTAGTAAGAACTAATAACAAAAGGATGGAGAGACGGTAGAACCTGGGTGTTAGATACTAAGCAGCTGACAAAAGAATTGTAACCAGTTTACCTGGGGCTTTCAGGACCTCAGTAGCAGCCCTTTACCAAACTTTCTCAGTGGGCTAAAGGCCCATGGAAAAGAAAACATTAATCCTGACCTTCGCCACAGCCAAAGTCTGAATTCTAAATCTTGACTGGCAAAACAAAACAAAGTTCTTTACAGTTTGTTGTAGATTCTTTGAAACTATTTTAGGGGCTTCTCTGTCCCCCAACCTGGGACATTTCGACCATAGGGGCAGGAACTGGCTGCTGTGGGGATAGGATCAAAGGCATTCTCCATGCTAATGATGACCAGTGAGAAAAGTAATTTAATGTTGGAGACTGGCTCCTCTCTTGGAATAGGGCCAGCAGATAAGGCAGGCTCCTTAAAGAACTTCTCCTAATGAGCACCCTCTTTCTGTGAGCAAGAGTTGAAGGTCTGGTCACTAAAAGCAGAAATTCCTTTCTTGTTCTTGTTTTCTTTAGAGTCCTCTCCCACCTCACTCTCAGCCTTTTTAGATTATTCTTCATGTAGCATTTTTAACACAGCCTGTCCCTTTTTTATAGCCTGTTGACAGCATTTCTGATCTTTTAGCCATACCGGCTGAAACTCCGCCTTTAAGATTCCTTGTTCCCAGGCAAAATTTAAATCTTCCCCAGCTTATCACAGCTGTCTACCGGGAGATTCCCAGAGATAGCGAACCAAGGTGTAGCAATTCACTAAGAAATCTCTCTATAGTTTTTCTTTTTACCTTAAGCCTTTTCCTTTTAAACAGCTCCTGAAGAGCCAGAAAAATTGGGTGAGACTTGAGAAGTCCCCATGCTCGCTGTAGCAGCTCCGCAGCTAATTTCGCTCCCCCCTACTGTGTGTTGCTAGCACAAGCACAGATAAAACACTATGTTTTAAAAAATTAACGTTGGCTATCAACCAACACACCGCCACTAGAGCGGGGTCCATAAAATTAACTTTCTTACTCACTATACTTGTTTCATACCGGAGGCCTAATCTGGGGAACTTTTTTATTTACGAGAGGTTTTTTCCTCAAGGTTTTTGTTAATGTCTGTTTACACAACTGTTAACAGCAGCTAGGCTGCTCAAGGGGAGTAAAGGGAGGGGCCTCTCTCCTTGGGGAGGAGGCTCAAGAGAGAAAGACAAAACTCCCTGGCAGAAAACAATTTCTCTCAAGCAAATTATTTTTAACTTTTAACTTAAGCACCAAGAGGACCAAGTAAAACTCTTTGACGAACAAAGCAAACAGTTTCATGATTTCAAACACAGTCGTCAGTCCAAGATTCAAACACAGTCGTCAGTCCAAAATCCAAACACAGTCGTCAGTCCAAAATTCAAAAACGAAACAAAAGCCAAAAAGACACTCGACAATACCACAGAAAACAAGCCAGACAAACAATACCAAGACAAAGCATCTTATAACCAACTTTCACAGATGCCTGGTACCTTCAGTACGTGGCCCAAACTGCAGCTTAACCTTAGCTGCTTTTGGGATGAGATGGACCATCTGATTCCACCTCCCAACAGGATTCCAGAGTGTCCTCTTGTCCTAACGACCAAGCACACTTGTCCGTGCCTATATTTAAATAGGCAGCCGAACTCGACCTCTGACGGAGTGGGATTCCTCGTCCACTCCCGCCTAGGTAAAAGGAGCATTCCATCTCCTTTGTTCCAGAAAACCAGAGTCAGGTCCTCCTGACTGTCCATAGCCGGGCTCTCCCGACTGTTCTCCGCCCGTGGAACGTCTTCCAGGGGCTGCAGCCTTGCGGGCCCGGGGCGTCCCCCCTTCCGCAGCCAGGGGGTCCTCACGGACCACAAAGGCAGCTGCACTGAGTGGGGATACACATCCACTCTCCTACAGGGCAGGAATACACATCCACCCTCCTAGCACAGGGCAGGAATACACATCCACCCTCTCAGCACAAGGCAGGAATACCCATCTGCCCTCTTACCACAGGGCAGGAATACCCATCTGCCCTCTTACCACAGGGCAGGAATACCCATCTGCCCTCTTAACACTGACCAGTATTAAGACACACATATATACACACACGGCGGAACCAAAACAGAGACAGACACAGACTGACAATTGCGGCGCCGCTCACACAGAAACACTCAGACAAACATCCAACTCACCTCCAAGGGGTCTTCAGAGTCTGGGGTGGTCGCGAAGATCCCGGACGAGCCCCCATAAATATGAAAGATCCCACGCAGAGAGACCCTTACTCAAGTCTTGGGAAATCGCGGACCCCAGACACAGAGAGACCATTTTGGATGTAATAAGCAAAGGCGAGGTTTATTACGGAGACCTATTACAGAGATCTCCGGGCCGACACGTATCCCGCGCAGGAGACAGAGGTGTCGGCCCCGAGAGGCTGGGAAAAAGAGTATTTGAAGGCAGAGGCTGTGAGCACCAGGGGATGGGGGATGTCAAAGGGGAATGTACCACAAGTTACAAGATTGTTTTATGGCTCCAGGAGATAAGGGGACGCCAGAAGGTTTTATGGCCCCCTGGTTCCTGGAACAGAGCTACTAAATCAGGAGAAGGGTAGGGTCTTCAGGTCCTCATTATTTTTAAACGTTTGTCAAAACTGATGGAGCATTTGTATTTGAAACACCTCTGGTTAGGCTTGGGCTGCCCGGTTTCTTGAAGTGCTCTCTGCAGGACACGATGGCTGAAAAGCACAAGTAGGGGCTTATCAGGGTCTGGAGGACATCTGGTTAAAGTATGACTCTGAGTAAGCTGGGGGGACGTCTTTGGATGGTTTATGGGTCAGTCCTCGATAGCCTGAGCTGGATCCTGCATTCCTTTTTTTTATCTTTATGGCCTGCTATTCCTGGCGGCAGGGCTTAGCCCTGAGTTTGTGGCTTTTGGGGCTAACTCTTTTAATTTTATATTTCTAAACCTAGAATTTGTATAATTTTCTTTTCACTAGCAACCTATCTTTTCCTGCTGAGTTTTCAGTCAGCACCATCTCAAGCTTAGGTCAAGCTGAAGGGGCAACTGAAGGCTCCTGGCCAGAGCTACTCTCTGGAGTTGGCTGAAGGTCCCTCTAGCCCCTGTCTAAATCCTGACAGCCTGCAAAACAGCCTGCAATTGGTTTTGGCAGACTCCCTATCTAACCTGGTAACGCAGCAGACACATAAAGCCACAGGGCACCTAGTTCTTTAATCTGCAGAAAGGCTTAACGTTTTGGACTTCTGTGGAATCCCCCAAAGCTGATAGGCCAAGGGAATGTCCCCATTGGACAAACCATTTCTCCTCTTTTCTGTAACAGACAGTTCACCAACACACACAAAAACACAACATTAAAAAAAATTCCTCAGTTCCTGCACTCGCCCCCCCCCAGCAGTGTTCTTGCAGCTTTCCACAGCCCAACACCCACCCTGTGGCAGTGTGGGGTAAGTGTGCTCAAACTTCTAAGTCTTGTATCACCTTGGGGATGTGCCCTGTGGCTGAGCTGATGCAGAAAACCTCCAAGGCTTCACAGGAGACACTAAAGAGACTGTCTGCTCCTCCCTCTCCCCCCCTGTGCAGGACTCCATTAAAAAAACAAAGGAGCTTCCACCTGCCTCTCCCCTTACTCCACCTCCCCCCATCCAACGAAGGAGATCTCTTCTTAAAGGTAGTTGTTAAAACAGCCAACCAGATAAAGACCACATTAGGACAGAAGATATCACCTATAAAGACAATGGAATACCCAAGGAGACCCAGAACCCCCCCTCCCAATCACTGCCAATTCTAAGGGCCACTGTTGACAGCACACCTAAAAGCTCTAGAACAAAAAGAAATAAATAAACCCAAGAGGAGTAGAAGGCAGGAAATAATCATAATCATAGCTGAAATCAACCAAGTACAAACAAAAATGAGTATACAAAGAATCAGCAAAACCAGGAGCTGGTTCTTTGAGAAAATCAACATGATAGCTAAACCCTTAGACTAACCAGAGGTCACAGACAGTGTATCCAAATTAACAAAATCAGAAATGAATAGGGAGGCATAACAGCAGCATCTGAAGAAATTAAAAAAAAAATTACATCCTACTACAAAAGCTTATATTCAACAAAACTGGAAAATCTGGAGGAAATGGACAGTTTTCTAGACGGATACCAGGTACCAAAGCTAAATCAGGAACAAATAAACCATCTAAACACCCCCATAACTCCTAAAGAAATAGAAGCACTTATTGTTATTAAGAGTCTCCCAACCAAAAAGAGCCCAGGTCCAGATGGATTCAGGTCTGAATTCTACCAGAGCTTCACAGAAGACCTCATACTAATACTGTTCAAACTATTCTACAGAATTGAAACAGATGGAACACAACTAAATTCCTTCTATGAATTAATAATTGTATAATAAGATTATACAATTAATCTTATACTGAAACCACACAAAGACCCAACCGAGAAAAAGAAGTTCAGACCAATTTCCCTTATGATTATTGATGCAAAAATACTCATAAATATCTTACAAACGGAATCCAGGAACACATCGAAATGATCATCCATCATAATCAAGTAGGCTTCATTCCAGGGATGCAGGGATTGTTTAATATACGAAAATCCATCAATGTAATCCACTATATCAACTAACCCAATGATAAGAATGACATGGTCATTTGATTAGATGCTGAAAAAGCGTTTGACAAAGTTAAACACCCCTTCATGATAAAAGTTCTGGAAAAATCAGAATTTCAAGGCCCATATCTGTACATAGTAAAAGCAAACCAGTAGCTAAGATCAAACTAAATGGAGAGAAAATTGAAGCAACCCAACTAAAATCAGGAACTAAACAAGATTGCCCACTCTCTCCCTACTTATTCAATCTAATAGTCGAAGTCATAGCCAGAGCAATCAGACAGTGAAAAGAGGTCAAAGGGATACAAATTTGAAAGGAAGAAATCAAATTATCACTATTTGCAGAGGATATAATAGTATAATTAAGTGACCCCAAAAGTTACACCAGAGAACTACTTAACCTGATAAACAACTTCAGCAAAGTGCTGGGGTTAAATTAACTCAAACAATTCAGTAGCCTTCTTCTACTCAAAGGATAAACAGGCTGAGAAAAAAAATTAAGGAAATGACACCCTTCACAATATTCCCAAGTAATATAAAATATCTTGGTGTGACTTTAACCAATCAAACGAAAGATCTGCATGACAAGAACTTCAAGTCTCTTAAGAAAAAAATTGAGGAAGAACTGAGAAGATGGAAAGGTCTTCCATGCTCATGGATTGGCAGGATTAATATAGTAAAGATGGCCATTTTGTCAAAAGCAATCTATAGATTCAATACAATCTCCATCAATATCCCTACTCAATTTTTATAGAGATTAAAAGAGCAATTTGCAAAACCCAGGATAGCGAAAACTATACTCAACATTAAAAGAACTTCTCTGAGAATCACCATTCCTGACTTCGAGCAGTATTACCAAGGAATCGTCATAAAAACTGTATGGGATTGGTACAGAGACAGACAGATAGATCAGTGGAATAGAATTGAAGACCCAGAAATAAACCCACACACCTATAGTCACTTGATCTTTGACAAAGGAGCTAAAACCAACCAATGGCAGAAAGATAACATTTTCAACAAATGGTGCTGGTACAATTGGAGGTCAGCATATAGAAGAATGCAAATTGATCCATTCTTATTACCATGTAGAAAGCTTAAGTCCAAGTGGATCAAGGCCCTCCACATCAAACCAGATAGACCCACACTAAGAGAAGAAAAAATGAGGAAGTGTCTCGAACTCATGGGCACTGGGCAAAATTTCCTGAACAAAACGCCAATGGCTCATGCTCTAATTTCAAGAATCGACAAATGGGTCCTCATAAAGCTGCAAAGCTTTTGTAAAGGAAAAGACACTGTCAATAGGATGAAATGGCAACCAACAGATTGGGAAAAGACCTTTACCAATCCTACATCAGATACAGGCAAAACATACAAAGAACTCAAGAAGTTAGAATCCAAAGAGTGAAATACCCTATTAAAAATGGGGTACAGAGCTAAACAAATCATTCTGAGCTGAGGATTATCGAATGACCAAAAAACAGCTAAAGAAATGTTCAACATCCTTAGTCATCAGGGAAATGCAAATCAAAACGACCCTGAAATTTTACCTCATCATTCAGAAAACCTTAAATATAAAACTCAGTTGACAGTGAAAGACCCACCCCATGAGTCTTAACTCAAAGCTGCAACAGGCTTGAACGAGCCCAGGCACGCTCAGATACCTAGGCCCTAGTCACCGTTAAAACTAACAGACCATAAAAGGAAAGGAATACAGAACAGACTAGGATTATGGGATCTGACTCACAGGCCACCTGGCAGGAAGGGATAAGCCCCTAGCCCCCGACATTCAGGTCGTCCCAGCCCGCATGTACTCTCTTACCCTGTTACAACCTCATTCGAATATGATTCAAACCTGCCAATGTGTGTAGCTATACCTTATTACCTCATCATGTGAAATAACCAATCATATGTGAACATGTCTATATGCCTCGTTTAAATCCACCAATCCCCGTAACTATGCATCTGCTTCTGTATGCCCGCTTCTGCTTCCCCAAACCCTATAAAAGCCCCGTGCTGGAGCTGCTGGGCACACAAGTCCTCCAAAGAGACTGTGTGCCCGCAGGTACCTGTGTTTTCCAATAAACCCTCTTGCTGATGGCATCCGAGTGGCCTCGGCTCGGTTTTTGGGCGCTTGGGGTCTCTCCTGAGGGAATGGTCCTCTCCGGAGGTCTTTTAACAGCAGATGCTGGGGAGGATGTAGAGAAAGAGGAACACTCTTCCATTGTTGGTGGGATTGCAAACTGGTACAACCACTTTGTAAATTAGTCTGCAGTTTCCTCAGAAAATTGGAGATTGCACTACCTGAGAACCCAGCTATACCTCTCTTAGGCATATACCCAAAAGATGCTCCAACATACAACAAAGACACATGCTCCACTATGTTCATATCAGCCTTATTTATAATAGCCAGAAGCTGGAATGAACCCATATGCCCTTCAAAAGAGGAATGGATTAAGAAAAGTGGTACATCTACACAGTGGAGTACTACTCAGCTATCAAAAACAATGACTTCATGAAATTCATAGGCAAATGGAATGAACTAGAAAATATCATCCTGAGTGAGGTTACTCAATCACAGGAAAACACACTTGGTATGCACTCATTGATAAGTGGACATTATCCAAAAAGCTTGAATTACCCAAGAGGCAATCCACAGACCACAGGAAGCTCAAGAAGAAGGATGACCAAAAATCAGATGTTCCCACTCCTTCTTAAAAGGGGATATATCTATATCTATATCTATATCTATCTATCTATCTATCTATATATATGTATATATATCTATATATCTATATCTATATATATGTGTGTGTGTTTGTATGTGTGTGTATGTATATATGTGTATATATGAGTATATATATGTATATGTATGTGTATATATATATGTATACTTGATAAGATTGATGAAGTTATAAAATGCATCTTGAAAGGAGCCGGATATAGATCTCTCCTGAGAGACACATCCAGAGGATGTCCAATACAGAGGTCAATGCTAGCAGCAAACCACTGATCTGAGAACAAGACCCTTGGAGGGAATTAGACGAAATATTGAAACAGTTGAAGGAGCATGCAACCCCATCAAAACAACAATGCCAACCAAATAGAGCTTCCAGGGCCTAAACCAGTACCGAAAGACTATACATGGAATAATCCAGGGCTCCAACGGCATATATAGCAGAGAATAGACTTGTTGGGGCACCAGGGGAAGGGGAAGCCCCTGGTCTTGCCAAGGTTGGACTACCAGTGCAGGGGAATATGGGGGGGGGGGGTGATAAAGTGGATGTATAGGGGGAATACCTGTGTGGGGGAGGGGGAGGGGAGAGAATGGGGGCTTATATACAGGAAATTGGGAAGGGGAATAATGTTTGAAATGGAAGTAAAGAAATACATCTAATAAAAATTTTTAAAAAATTAAAATTTAGGAACCAAGAAGATGCCAAAGCCAGTTCTAGCTATAATGTTTAGGTCCTGAGATGGAGAAGGGGAGTTAACAAAAGTGAAGACACTGACCACCTTTTGATTTTCAGGCAAGTGGCCACAAATAACTTGAGCCTTCTATATTTATACAATGACAATTGAGCTTACCCAAGCAGTGATATCATTGCTTAAATTATTAAAAGAAATCATAATATCCACATTTCAAAAGCTCTATCTTTACACAAATCCCCCAATAGTTCCCCTTCCTCCTTCTCCCATTCCTTGGATCCGTCACCACCTAAACTTATTTTGCATTAAAAAGCACAAATTCAGCAAGACAAAAGAGATGACTGGGCAGGCTTGTCCTATAAACAGGAAGACATACTGGTCTGGTAGCAAACATGGTTACATAGTTATGCATGGTGAGAGGCCGAATTAAACATTTGTTGGTAAACTATACCTAGTTATTATCTCCTATAATAATTCCCTTTTAATTGCAGACAGACAAGTTCATTTTACAAAGCAGATCTTCTAGACATCTTTCTAATATATAGATCTTTGTAAGATGTAATCATTCTAAGAGCCACTTTCAAGTCTCTATCAATCCAACATAATCTCTGCATTTTCCATGTCTCCACTGATCAGATATAGCTTCTTAAAAACAGTTATGTAAGCAGGACCTCTCTCCACAACTGACACAGACTTGCTCAGTGTGACTGGGTACTTCTCTAAAGATATGATTATAAGTCTCAAATTCCCAGGATTTATAGTAACATCTGGAGGATTGATAGATACAAAAAAGGTGAAGAACATTTTATCCCTTGAAAGAGTTTTGAGAAAAATGTAGAATCATCCACAGTGACTTAGTCTGTGTGACTCCAGATGGCCTTGTCCATGACTGATGAAGTGCTACAGTTTTGATAATGACTATATGCAGTACAATGAAGGAATGGAGAGCTTGTAGGGCATGCAAACTTGGTACTAAATATAAAGGCCACCAAATTTACCTTGTCAACTGAGAAGTGGTTTCCATGGAATTGCCACAGTAGAATCCTGTCACTGAAGCACTCATATGCTATTCCTTGCAGCAGCTACATGGCCACTGCCAGAAAGAGGTAGCAACTCTGCTAAATTATTTCTGATACATGCATGAGGATCTGAGTGCAGTCTCCAGAGAACATGTAAAAAGTCATGGGACTGTGTTCCAAGCTAATCATCCTGGTGCCTGTGAAATGGAGAAGAAAGAAACCCTGTGGCTTGACAGAGCCCCAGTCTAGCTAATTTGGTAATTCCATGGTCAGCTTGAGACCATGTCACAAAATCAATACAGTAGAGAGTGACTGAGAATGATACCCAGTATTGACCTTTGACCTCCTTATTCACACCTGTGGACATGCAACTGCATGCACATGTGCCCCCACACAAACATGTACACACAAAGTACTGTGACCTTATAAGCAGACTCAAGCCTCTTTAGAAAGTTTCATGTCATTTTTTACCCTGCAACATCTCTCATACAGCACACTGTTCCTTATTGTTTGCACTTTATCTTTTTTTAGTTTTAGATATATTATGCCCATTGTCTATCATAATGAATTTCATCTTTAAAAATAACCTCAGAATCATTATATTCATTCAGCCTCCTTGTCTTTAGGCAACAGAAATAATTTTTTTAACTTATTTTTACAGGAGACTGGAGAGATGACGGAGAAATTAAGAACATGTACTACTTTTGAAGAAGACCCATGTTAGATTCAAAGAACAAGATGACTCATAATCACGGGTAATTTCAGTTTCAGGGACCCAATACCCTTCCTTTTCTAGCCTCCACAGGCAACCCTATACATGCAAATACTCACACATAATTTAACAAAGACACACCCCGCCACATACACACGTTTACAATTTAAATTATTTTCTGGCCTTATTATTCTTTTTACTAGGACAAAGAGGGTAAAATTATTCAATCTACTTCAAATTTCTGAAGGGGAACATTTTGCCTTCTCGATAGGAGACAAACCGCACCAGATTTAGAGGCATGTAAATCCAAGTTGACAAAAGTGTCCATCATATACATTAATGTGCCTTTTGAATTGTCTTTTACTTTTCCATAATGGGTATTGCTTACAATTGTGTTGCTGCAGATATGGTTTTACCACAGGGTTCTTTGATGCTCTGAGCTGCTTTGATTTTAATTTCTGCTCCTCTCTCAATTACCTTCTCGCCCTACATTGTTATTCTATCTTATCATTCATTTTATAACATCCATGCTCCATAAATTTGAAGAAGATAACAATGGCTGCTTAAAGTATACTTCTTTTACTTATAGTCACTCTATTGAAAAACATAGACTTTTGCCTTTAATTGTTGTTTTGTTTCTTTGACAAGAAACAAAACAAGCTTTTTACACAAAAAGCTTTACACAAGCTTTTTCCTTGAGTATAATAATATCGTTTTACTCTTTTAAATTTATCCTTTCCAAGGAAGACAGTAGAAAACTTGTGGGTGTGCTTTGTAAATGAATATGAGGATGATCCCCCTTGTCTATATTTTGATGTCTTCTACATTTGAAAAATGAGTGCTGATTCAGCAACTAAATCCTACACAGGCAACCACTGTGGAGAGTCCAGTGGAAGTATTCCATGACTCCTGATGGATGTCAGATCCCCTTGGACTCATACACTTGAGATTTTTTTTTTTTTTTTTTTTTTTTATTGCTTAACTATAAAATCTTTTTTTTTTTTTACTTTTTTTTTTTTTTATTAACTTGAGTATTTCTTATATACATTTCGAGTGTTATTCCCTTTCCCGGTTTCCGGGCAAACATCCCCCTCCCCCCTCCCCTTCCTTATGGGTGTTCCCCTCCCAACCCTCCCCCCATTGCCGCCCTCCCCCCATAGACTAGTTCACTGGGGGTTCAGTCTTAGCAGGACCCAGGGCTTCCCCTTCCACTGGTGCTCTTACTAGGATATTCATTGCTACCTATGGGGTCAGAGTCCAGGGTCAGTCCATGTATAGTCTTTAGGTAGTGGCTTAGTCCCTGGAAGCTCTGGTTGCTTGGCATTGTTGTACTTTTGGGGTCTCGAGCCCCTTCAAGCTCTTCCAGTTCTTTCTCTGATTCCTTCAATAGGGGACCTATTCTCAGTTCAGTGGTTTGCTGCTGGCATTCGCCTCTATATTTGCTGTATTCTGGCTGTGTCTCTCAGGAGCGATCTACATCCGGCTCCTGTCGGTCTGCACTTCTTTGCTTCATCCATCTTGTCTAATTGGGTGGCTGTATATGTATGGGCCACATGTGGGGCAGGCTCTGAATGGGTGTTCCTTCAGTCTCTGTTTTAATCTTTGCCTCTCCCTTCCCTGCCAAGAGTATTCTTTTTCCTCATTTAAAGAAGGAGTGAAGCATTCACATTTTGATCATCCGTCTTGAGTTTCGTTTGTTCTAGGGATCTAGGGTAATTCAAGCATTTGGGCTAATAGCCACTTATCAATGAGTGCATACCATGTATGTCTTTCTGTGATTGGGTTAGCTCACTCAGGATGATATTTTCCAGTTCCAACCATTTGCCTACGAATTTCATAAACTCGTTGTTTTTGATAGCTGAGTAATATTCCATTGTGTAGATGTACCACATTTTCTGTATCCATTCCTCTGTTGAAGGGCATCTGGGTTCTTTCCAGTTTCTGGCTATTATAAATAAGGCTGCGATGAACATAGTGGAGCAACACTTGAGATTTCTAACTAATATATTACCCTAAACCCAGGTTGTTGGGGTATTTTATTTGATCCTCTTCCTCATATCTCAGAAAGAATGAAGAATATCATATTGGAACAAGGTCACCTGATTCTATTTCACGATGTGACTAAGAAACCTGGAATCTCCTATTAGTATTCCTGATTTGGTTATAAAGGAGAACATTTTGTTTTATTTCTCTAGTTACATATAGTACATTTCAGTGTAGATACCTATTCCTCCACCATGCAAGGAAAGGTCCCTATAAATCTAAGTGATACAAATACAAGTTCTGTTGTCTGGTCACCCTGGTCCCACAGTTCCACTGTGGAAAAGTCTCTGGAATCTACATGCCCCATATTTAAGTTTTTTGATTCATCAATCTGAGTAATACATGTTCATGAGTCTGAACTTATAGTATCCAGGAATTGTTTAGCTTATCTCTGCAAGACCAAGTTGCCTTCATATGATATATGTGTTCTTCTTTTAATTCTCAATATTATGTTCTGTTGCTCTGTAATACTAGGCAGAAATTCCATGTATGTAATTTTTTTCTTGCGTCTGAAATGGGTGAAACAGAACACACATAGGGATACTTTCTTTAAGTCTGGGTATGTATCAGCTTTACAGAATTCTTACCATATCTCATGTCAACCTATTTCCTTACTTTAATTTATGCATATATTTTAAGTCCTATATTTATAGAATTCTAATTTCCTGATTCTTTTAGTTGAGTATTTGCTTGTTTCTGCATGTGATTGCACACATGTGGATGACGAAGTACAATTTATGGCATTCATTTCCTCCCTCCATTGTGTATGTCCCAAGGACCAAACCAAGGTTAACTGCCTTGGCAACAAATATCTTTACCTACTGAGCTATTTCACTCTTCCTAGTATATTTCATAATTTATTGTTGCAAGTCCAATTGCTACCCCATGCCAAAAAGTGAATGTTTTCTTGCTGGTGTGTGCTACAATCTAAAGCATTTCTTTAGATTAAGACATTGTCCTTTTTAATACCCTATTATGATACATATAATACCTGTGGGCATGCAGAAACACATATACCCACATAATTTCACTGACATACAATGTCGGTGCCCAATGCCCGCACCGACACGGTACCAAGTATTGGGTGAAAGCCTGCGGGATTAAAGAAACACACACACACACACACACACACACACACACACACACACACACACGTTATTATTAGCCATTCTTTTGTAAAAATTTTAATGATATCACTTCAAACATAAGTTTAGAGATATACACCGACAAACTCTCACCTACAAACTATATAAGAAGGTTTTTTTCAATGTGATATAAAACTAGAGATAACTTGGAAGAAGAAATCTTAACTGAGAAAAAACTCTTCATAAGATTGTCCAATGAAAAAGCCTGTGGGCACTTTCTTGATCGATAATTTTGTTGGAGGGCCCAGCTCCCTTTAGGTTGTCCCACTCCTGGGTTTATTGTTCTAGCTTTTATGAAAACACAGGCTGAGCAAGCCATAAATATAGACCAATAAACACTCTTCTTCCCATGTCTCTCTAACATTTCCTGCCTGCTTAATTACTGGGATATCTTCCCATCCTACCTGATGCAACTAGGATTTATTTTAGTGATTTTGTGTTTTGGACTGATGGCTGCTAATGGGATCATAAAATAAGACTAAAGTTGAATCTTTCAACCTTCTAGAAAATGCATAGAATAATTTTATTCTAATACTCTCATCTTTGAGACACAGGACATCATATATGAAAGGTCAGAAATATTCTGCCTTAAATATAGGCATCCTGAAAGGTTAATTCTTTACAACCAATAGGTCTAGGTAAGAACTAGGTAGATAAATATTAGCAAAATGATTGTACATTGTAAGGTTAGTTTATATAAGGAAGTAGCCATGTTTGAAAGTGTCATATAATTGAGTTCCCGATAAAGTAGTAATTCAAAGAAAAAAGTGACAGAATGTATCATAGATAAAATATGCCCAATTCACATGAGAACAGCTTAGGAATCAGAGAATACAGGAGAGTAGATAAAGAGAGTCAAAAATAGATAAAAGAAAGACAGAGAGAAGTAGAGCAAGAAAGAGAAGTTGTTGTGTGTGGCATGTGTTTACGGAAGTTTTCTGGACATGATTTTACAGATTCAGGTTCTGAGAGAACAAACTATTCACTGGGGAAAACAGAAAAAGCTGGAGAATTAGAAGGATCCAGAAGATTGTAACACATTGTCCAAGTTAATGTGAGTCCAAGTAGAGCAACTCATGAAGATGCCAAGAGAAACCATATTGAATCAGTCAGCTTGGAAGGTTGGATTACATGGAGGCTGGAAGCTCCTAGTATTAGGTCTATAAATAGTAGAACAGAGGGATAAAAATACTCTGGCTTCAGCCTAAAGGACATATTTGCATAGCTTGGGTAAGACTCTTATCTCATCACTTTATCTAAGAAAAGAAAAGTGACATTCACTTAGAAAGACATACAGACAGACACACAGACAGACACACACACACATACACAGAGACACACAAACACACAAACATACAAACATAGAGTGGTGTGGGGAGGGAGGGAAGAAGAGAGGGAGGGGAGAAGGGAGAGAAGAAGGGAGAGAGAATGCTTGCAGTCAACCATTGAGCTAAGAACAAGGTTCGAAAAAGAGGAGTTACAGAAAGAACTGAAGTAGTTGAAGGGGTTTGCCACCCCATAAGAAGAACAATATCAACCAACCAAACCCCTGTCCTCGATCTTCCATGGACTAAACAACCATCCAAAGAATACACAAGGATGAGCCTATGGTTCCATCTGCATATGAAGCAGAGGATATCCTTTTCAGGCACCAATGGGAGCAAATGCCCTTGGTCCTGTCAAGGCTTGATGCCCCAGTGTAGGGAACTGTCAGAATTGGCAGGTTGGAAGGAGTGAGTGGGTGAGTGAGGAACTGCCTTCATAGAACAGGAGGCATGAGGGGAAATAATAGCCAGTTTCTAGAGGGCAAATCAGGAAATGGGATAATATTTAAAATGTGAATTAAAAAAATCCCCTCCCCCAATGAAAGAAAAAGAAAGAGAAATGGTATGTGATCTCTTCCCGGGCGGTGGTCGGGACGCGCTCGCTCTCCTCTGGGCACCTGCTGCCCCTTCGCCACAGCTCTCCAGCTTTGCTGGTGCCTGGGTGGGTCTGTCGAGTGCGGGGGTGCCTGTGCCGCTGATGGTTTTCGAGCACCCCACCCCGCCTTCTGGGCCTCGCGTGTCCGCCCCGATCCTGTCCGGGTACTTAGCAGTCGTGTTCCAGTGCGGAGGTTTAAAGAACCCGGGGGGGGGGGGGGGTCGCCCTACCGCCCGTCGGTCATCCGCAGGAGGGCTTCCCGTTTCCTCCCTCCACCTGTTGCTCCCTGAAACTCAGCGGGCCCCCTCCGGCCGCCGGCGCTTCCAGAGGAGGCGGTCAGGGGCCATGTTGCGGGCCCCCTCTGGGCGCCCGTGGGGTCCCGGCCCGAGCGCCCGACTTGCCCGCCCATTGGCTGGCCGCCGCCGGGTGCTGGGTGCGCGGCGTCCCTTGTACCGTGTGTTCCGCCTTTCCGTTCCCGACCCTGTCTTTTTTTTTCTTTTCACATGTATCCTTTAGTTTCCCTCTGGCCGGCCTGAGGTGGCGCAGCCTTGCCATTGGCCCCTCTCTTCCGGTTCAGCAGGGGCCGGCGGGGGAGCTGGTGCTGTTGTTAGTACCCATAGGAGTTCGCTCACACCCCAGATACCGATACAACTCTTAGCGGTGGATCATTTGGCTCGTGCGTCGATGAAGAACGCAGCTAGCTGCGAGAATTAATGTGAATTGCAGGACACATTGATCATGGACACTATGAACGCACTTGAGGCCCTGGGTTCCTCCCGGGGCTACACCTGTCTGAGAGAAGCTTGATGATCAATCGCTGCACCCCCCCTGCGGTTTCGTCGCGGGGGGGGGGGGAGGCGTCCTGCAGCTGGGACTCTGCTCGCAGGGCCTCTCCCCTCGGCCCTCTGTCTCCCGACGTTCAGACTTGGGAGGCGTCCGTTTGTCGTCCATGCCCGGTGGGTCTGCGTGGGCGTCGATCTCGCCATCCGATGGTGCCGGGGGCCGGCAACCCTTCCCGTGGCTCATTCCTGCTCGCTCCACCACTCCAGCTGCTGTCCTCGCCCGCTCTCCCCACCATGGGGACGCATCGGCGTGGGCCGGTCGGGTGCCTGGGCGCGTGAGGGGCCGAGACGGGCCAGTCATCGCGCTCCGGTCTGGTGGGAGGTGGGCCCCGCCCACTGGGTCGGTGCGTCCGCCGCCGCCACGCACCTGCAAGTGCGCTCAGAGAGCGACCTGCGAGGGTTGGACGGGGGAGTCATACCGCACCCTCGGGAGCCGGTCTCAGGTACCTCTCCTCCCACCCTCCCTCTGCAGGGTGCCGACCGCTCAGGGACCAGCCCTTTGCTGACTCGACTTGCTCCTGGGGTGTGGGAGCTGGCCGGGGTAGAGAGGTCGCAATCCCCAGCCTGGGACCCTGGCGCCCACTTGCTCTCCTCTCCCTCTGTCCATTCGTGGCCGGCGCGCCCTCCTTTCCTCCTTTCCCTCTTGACCACAACCTCAGTTCAGACTTGGCGACCCGCTGAATTTAAGCATATTAGTCAGTGGAGGAGAAGAAACTAACCAGGATTCCCTCAGTAAAGGCCAGTGAACAGGGAAGAGCCCAGCGCCGAATCCCCGCCACGTGCTGTGGCGCGGGAAATGTGGTACGGAAGACCCACTCCCCGGCGCCGCTCGTGGGGGGCACAAGTCCTTCTGATCGAGGCCCAGCCCTTGGACGGTGTGAGGCCGGTAGCGGGCCCAGTGCCGCCAGGCCTGGATCTTCCTGGAGTCGGGTTGCTTGGGAATGCAGCCCAAAGCGGATGGTAAACTCCATTTAAGGCTAAATACCGGCACGAGACCGATAGCCAACAAGTACAGTAAGGAAAAGTTGAAAAGAAATTTGAAGAGAGTTCAAGAGGGCGTGAAACCGTTAAGAGGTAAACGAGTGTGGTCAGCACAGTCGGCCCAGAGGATTCAACCCAGAGGCGCGCGTTCCGCTGTGCGGGTGATCCCGGTGGATCTTTCCCACTCCCCATTCCTCCCGACACCTCAACCCACGCATTTTTCTACCCCTCCAAGTGTACCGCCATCGCTGTCCCGTTCCTCCCAGCAGGGGGGTCGGCGGGCGCTCAGGCGGCGGGTGCGGGTGAGCAGGTGCGGCCAGGGGTGGGGTTGGTGGGTGACCACCCCTCCCCCCCTGTTCAGCGACTGGCCACAGCCAGGCGCCCTTCCACCTTGGCGGTGCGCCAAAACCAGCTACGGGACCGCTGGGAAGGCCCTACGGGGAAGGTGACTGGGGAGGGCAGTGCGGCGCGGCATCACCTGTGGGCCCCAGACCACCTCATCCCGAGTTTTACAGCACATCCTCTCCGTACAGAATACACTGACAGGCAGACAGACAGACACACAGACAGACAGACACACACACACACACGCGTGCGTGCACACACACAGACACACACACCCAAATACATATTTAAGTATTTAAAATGATGTTTAAAAAAACAGTCTTCCTGTTTAACAGACGTTTAAAGGGAAGTTGGCTGACAGACGTTTTTGTGTTTTTTTTATCCTCTTTTTTACCAAATAGGAGGTAGATCTGTTGCCCCTTTTATTAAAAGCCAAAGTATTAACTGGCGAGCCAATGTTTCAACTTTTCCCATTATGTTCCTTTCATGAAACCAGGGAGTGTTGTTTCTTTGGCTTTTCCTTTTTGAACCAAAATGAAAGGAGCTCTACCAGTTGGCCTAGTTTCCCTGTTCCTTTTCCCTCTGCCACGGTATGCTCGATGAAATAAAGTAAATAAATGAAGTTTCTAGTTATTTATTTGTTTGGAAGACCCGAACCCTCTCTCAAGAGACACTTCCATCTCCCCCCTCCACACACACAAGGCCTCTTCCCTGTATGTGGGGGAAGGGGGAGGGGTGGACAGGAGCTAGCTGAGAGGGGGTGGGGTGGGGTGGGGCTGGAGAATGTGCATGTCCCTGAAGGACTGTCCAGGAAATACTGCTGCTGCCCTAGCATGCTTTGCTTCAGCGCTGAGCCAGGTGTGCCTGTTTTTTTTGGGGGGGTGGGGGCAAGTTTTCTGCCTGAAATCAGTGAGTGATGATTTCAGTGTGAAGGTCTGATCCCTTGCTGTCCTTTCAGTGCTCTGGCTAATGGCAAATGACTGAAGAAAACCTTAGTTAGACTCACACCCAGCTGTTTGGAAATGGTAATGGAATTGATAGCACACCCTCAGGGAAAGAGGAAGACTCCCTTTGCTCACTCCCATCCTCACCCTGCCAGCTCTGGATTTCTAAGTAAGGCTGAATCTGGACCATATTTGCAAGATTTGGCATTTCTGATTCATGTTTAATGTTTTGTTAAATAAAGTTTGTGAAGGGCTGGAGAGATGGCTCGGAGGTTAAGATCACTCACTGCTCTGCTCTTCCAGAGGTCCTGAGTTTCATTCCACAGAAACCATATAGTGGCTCACAACCCTCT
This sequence comes from Rattus norvegicus, assembly GCF_021556685.1. Lineage (NCBI taxonomy): Eukaryota > Metazoa > Chordata > Mammalia > Rodentia > Muridae > Rattus > Rattus norvegicus. The sequence continues at coordinate 1,935,654 of NC_141538.1, read as the reverse complement.
GCAAAGGGATATTCCATGTACTCTACTGTCGTGTGTATATGAAAAGGGCTTTAGTATACTCATATAAATGAAAATAAATAAATAAACCTTTAAAAGAATGAAACAAAATGAAGCTTGCAAAGAAATTGGGCATCTTAAAATGCCAGGCACGTCTATCCACTCCTATTATTTTATTTCGTGTGTGTAAAACATAACCACAGAGGTGGTTCCCCTTTTATTAACCTCGATAGAACAACTGGGACAGAAGTGCAAACTATCATCTACCTATCTGGGAGTGGAGTGGTTGGGTACAGGGAGATGGAACATTTGCAGATAGTAAAGTTCTGCTGTCGGTTTTTTTTTTCCTTTCCTTTTTGGATAGATATCGGGAGCTTTTTTTTTTTTTTTTTTTTAAAGTACAAATTTTGTTTTCTGTGCAACATTCTGATCATAGTTTCCCATCGCAAAGCTCTTTCCAGATCCTTCCTCCCCATCCACCACCCCGTTTACCCCAGGCCTGTCCTTATATGTGGTTGATGCATACCCAGGTGAATCTCCATTGGAGAAAGCACGATATTCCCATCTCCTATGACTGTCAATAGCAGATGACTTAAACGCCAGTGACTTCGGACTTGACTCCATTTTTCCCTTGGAGAATTGGGTTTGGATCTGTTG